>NC_068285.1:22432856-22745356 GCF_025860055.1 Xyrauchen texanus | reverse complement strand
ACTTGAACTCCTTCACTTGGGGCAAAACTTCATTCCCTACCTGGAGTACGCACTCCATCGGTTTCCTGCTGAGAACCATGGCCTCAGATTTAGAGGTGCTAATCCTCATCCCAGCTGCTTCACACTCGACTGCCAAGCGATCCAGTGAGAGCTGAAGGTCACGGACCGATGATGACATGAAGACAACATCATCTGCAAAAAGCAGCGATGAGATCCCCAGCCCACCGAACCGCACGCCTTCCCCACCCCGACTACGCCTCGATATCCTGTCCATGAATATCACAAACAGGATTGGTGACAAAGCGCAGCCTTGGCGGAGACCAACCCCCACATGGAATGAACTCGACTTCGTGCCGAGGACTCGGACACAGCTCTCGCTTTGGACGTACAGGGATTGGATCGCCCTAAGAAGGGACCCCCCCACCCCGTACTCCCGCAGCACCTCCCACAGTCTCTCCCGGGGGACCCGGTCATACGGCTTCTCCAGATCCACAAAACACATGTAGACCGGATGGGCATACTCCCAGGCCCCCTCCAGGATCCTTGCAAGAGTAAAGATCCGGTCCGTCGTTCCACGGCCAGGACGAAAAGAGCACTGTTCCTCTTCAATCCGAGGTTCGACAATCGGCCGAACCCTCCTCTCCAGCACCTTGGAGTAAACTTTACCAGGGAGGCTGAGAAGTGTGATACCCCTGTAGTTGGCACACACTCTCTGATCCCCCTTTTTGAAGAGGGGAACCACCACCCCGTTCTGCCACTCCTTAGGCACTGTCCCAGATTTCCACGCAATGTTGAAGAGGCGTGTCATCCATGACACCCCCTCCACATCCAAAGCTTTCAGCATTTCTGGTCGGATCTCATCAATCCCCGGGGCTTTGCCACTGCAGAGTTGTTTGACTACCTCAGTGACCTCCCCAGGGAAATAGAATCTGATCCCCCATCATCCTCCGGCTCTGCCTCTACCATAGAGGGCGTGTTTGGATTTAGGAGTTCTTCAAAGTGTTCCTTCAACCGCCCAATAACCTCCTCAGTTGAGGTCAACAGCGTCCCATCTTTGCTGTATACAGCTTGAATGGTTCCCCGTTTCCCCCTCCTAAGGTGGCGGACAGTTTTCCAGAAGCACTTTGGTGCAGACCGAAAGTCCTTCTCCATGGCTTCTCCGAACTTTTCCCACACCCACTGCTTTGCCTCCCTCACGGCCGAGGCCGCAGCCCTTCGGGCCTGTCGGTACCTTGCAACTGCCTCTGGAGACCTCCGGGACAACAAATCCCGGAAGGCCTCTTTCTTCAGTCGGACGGCTTCCCTGACCACCAGTGTCCACCACGGTGTTCGAGGGTTACCACCCCTTGCGGCACCTAAAACCTTGAGGCCGCAGCTCTCCACCGCGGCTTCGGCAATGGAAGCTTTGAACATCGCCCACTCCAGTTCAATGTCCCCAACCTCCGCAGGGATGCCTGAAAAACTCCGCCGGAGGTGTGAGTTGAAGATCTCGCGGACAGGGGCCTCCTCCAAACGTTCCCAGTTCACCCGCACTACTCGCTTGGGCTTCCCAGGTCTGTCCAGAGTCTTTCCCCACCCCCTGACCCAGCTCACCACCAGATGGTGATCAGTTGACAGCTCTGCCCCTCTCTTTACCCGAGTGTCCAAAACATATGGCCTCAGATCTGATGACACGATTAAAAAATGCCAATGATTACAAAGTGCCTCTCCGGGAACCAGCACCTTATCGTGGTGGAGAGGTTTGTGTGCCCTTATGATCCTGAGGGTTGTGTTGGCTGGAGCCATGTGCTCCTGGTAGGGTCTCCCAAGGCAAAGTGGTCTCAGGTGAGGGGCCAGACTAAGAATGGTTCACAATGACTCATGAATAAAACGGCAAGAGGAGGAGTTACCCTGCCCGGAGGAAGCCCGGGGCCCCCGTCTGGAGCCAGGCCCAGATGGAGGGCTCGTCAGCGAGCGCCTGGTGGCCGGGCTTGTCACGGAGCCCGGCCGGGCACAGCCCGAAGAAGCGACGTGGAACCCCCCCTCTACATCCCTTGGGCCCACCACCCATTGGAGGAACCGCAGGAGTCGGGTGCGCTGCCATATGGGCGGCAGTGAAGGCCGTGGGCCTCGACGGACCAGACCCGGGCAGCAAAGGCTTGCTCTGGGGACGTGGAATGTCACCTCACTGGGGGGGAAGGAGCCGGAACTAGTGAGGGAGGTGGAGCGTTACCAGTTGGATCTGGTGGGGCTTACATCGACGCACAGTTTTGGCTCTGGATCCGTACTCCTGGATAGGGGATGGACTCTATTCTTCTCTGGAGTTTCCCAGGTTGTGAGGCGACGGGCGGGTGTGGGGATACTCACGAGTCCCCGGCTGAGCGCCACTACGTTGGAGTTTACCCCGGTGGACGAGAGGGTCGCCTCCCTACGCCTACGGGTTGTGGGGGGGGGGAAAACTCTGACTGTTGTCTGTGCATATGCACCGAACAGCAGTTCAGAGTATTCGGCCTTCTTGGAGACCCTGAATGGAGTCCTGAATAGGGCCCCATTGGGGGACTCCATAGTGATGCTGGGTGACTTCAACGCACACGTGGGAAATGACAGGGACACCTGGAAAGGCGTGATTGGGAGGAACGGCCTCCCTGATCTGAACTCAAGTGGATGTTTGTTATTAGACTTCTGTGCTAGTCATGGATTATCTATAACAAACACCATGTTCGAACATAAGGATGCTCATAAGTGTACGTGGTACCAGAGCACCCTCGGCCGAAGGTCGATGATCGATTTTGTAAAAAACAAAGAAATATGCACTAGGAATTGAATGTGGAGGTAACAATAACTTGCTTAAAACCAATAATAATAATAATAATAAAGTCGATAAATTTGTTTAGTTTTAGATTTGAGCTGTTAGTTTTAATGGATAATTTACATTTTCAGTTTTATATTCTGTTTTGTAGAATTTTGAGAAAATTAATATTTCATTTTAACTAAGCAATGAAGTAGAAATATACATTTATCCCCTGATAAATTATCTGACCTCTGGTTAGTGTGGTTGACCAATTAGAATCAAGTATTCCAGAGAGCTGTGTAATAAAATCCAATGGCCACCTCACTCTCTGGATATTGGCATCAGCCATTGAAAAACCCTCATCAGTCAGACACTATGATATTTGTATGCTTTTTACACGGAATACCAGACGTTTGTGCAATTACAGTTTGAGAGGATATGCTTAATTTCCTGCCAGCCAAATGATAATATAAGCATATCTAGAATTTGTTTTGATACATCTATGAATATTCAGCAGAGCTGCAAATATTTTAGATGGATCTGCACATTTCACAATTAATCACTGGTATCTTCAGATGTCTTGCAGGGTGTGGCCCAGACCCTGGCATTGTTTATAATTAATTTACACATTGCTCTTTGTGGAGACCCAGCCAGGTCACATTAATAATCATTACTGATGTTAAATCAGGACAGAACACTGTTAAAAAAAAAATTGTCAGGTAATCAAAGAAAATGTGCTTCATGTGGCAACATCTGGAGTGGTGGTGGTGTAGTGGTCTAAGCACATAACTGGTAATCTGGTAATCAGAAGGATGCTGGTTCGAGCCCCACAGCCACCACCATTGTGTCCTTGAGCAAGGCACTTAACTCCAGGTTGCTCTGGGGGATTGTCCCTGTAATAAGTGCACTGTAAGTGGCTTTGGATAAAAGTGTCTGCCAAATGCATAAATGTAAATGTAAACTAGTTTTATTCAATTAAGCAATATTATTTAATATGAATGATCAGGAAGGAATAGCTATTTAAGGTCCCGACTGCTCACTTTTTACCCTGTACATTCAGTATGCTTTGACACAGACACCTTGGGGGGAATTCTACTTGCAAATTTGCAAGTAGGAATTAACCCTGATTAATAAAAATCATCAAATATGGACAGATATCATCATGCTGATACACAGTGAAATGTAAGCAGTTCCCAGAGGAAGCAATATTTATGAGCTGTGAATCGTGTGGTTCTATGTGGAAACGCGTTCCAGAGATGCAATGTTTTGTCTAGAATATCTGACCTCTTTATTATGGTCTTGACCATTAGTTTGCCATTAGTTATATATGTATATATAGCTTTATATGGCTGTGAGTTGACTGTGAAGGACTGAGGAGTGTATGATACAATAGCCAAGCAAGAAGAGCTTAATTTGTTTTAGTGTAATTATCCAGGGAGAGTTCATGGCAGCACTTTAATTTGGCATCACAGTCAAGCTGCCATTTCGCACACCTCTGTAGGAAAGCTCTACAAAAACTGCTTTTCAAGTAGGACTTTGGGTTCGGGTTTGTAATTTATGACAAAATATACACACCGAATGCGTTTTTGTCTGCTCTGTTTTTCCATTGTTTTCCTATGTAAACATGTGCTGAACAAACGTCCTTGACTGCTGCATCTAGTCTCACTGTTTCCTCAGTGTCTCGAGCAGGACCTGTACATATTTAGACACTGTGTCAAGTTAAAAATAACTTCAGGTCTCAAAAACGCACATCAAGAAATGTCACGTTTTGAACATGTTCAGGTTGCAAAGAGGTGACTGCTACAATGTTTAAAATGATTCCAGATTATTCTGCACCAAGCAAAGTTTCAGCACTTCATAAACGGCAATATTTTTTTCCTTCTGCTCTAGTGTGCTGAAGGGCTGCCATGAACCCAGCAGTTCAGTTCTCTGTATTTCATTCTCCCATTAAATCTCTTCTGATACCATTATTATATACCTGGATGCTTTGTAATGTAGGTCCATGCATAAAATGCCATTTAAAACAGCACTCACCTCGTCCTGAAGTTAGCTGGATGAGGGTGTCCATCGTAGAGGGATAAAAAGTCATAGTCCTCCTCCACCGCGAATGACTGAAAGACTATTTGAATTCGGTTGACCTCCTCTGCTACAATAACCCATGTACAGTTTGCCCCATTCTGATATCCATATGGAAAACCAGGACTTTCAATGGTCCCATTTCTCCCTTTTAAAGTTCCACCACATGTATATATGAAACCTGTAAAAGAAAGAGAGAAAGGTGTTAATTGGAATCAGCAGTGCATGACAAAATTGATATGTTCCAGTTCAATCATATTGAGCAATTTAAAGATTCCCACAGCAATGTCATTTTCATTCCAAACGAGTATATAACATAAATGTCATAATGAGCTCCATACAAAGGCAATAAATAAATAAATCATGAAATCATAAACCACATCTAACACAAAGACTCAGCAGGAAGCCACAATTAGACTCAGCATGCTAAAACTGTTAGTAACAAATCTATAGTAATGTATGTTGGTATCAATACAAATCAGATAGTACACTGCTATTTAAATGCTAAACAGGCACAAGGATTCCCGCCAATTTGCAAACCATTTGGCTTCTGCTTGGTCTTATTTGATGCTTTATGCATGAAGCAAAAAAAAAAATTCTATTCACCCTTAAAATGAAACTCTTAAACTTGATGAAAAAAGAAAAATAAATAAATAATACACATAATAAAGTACTTTCAACGATCAATTTTGGTCTGTCAGTTTGAGAATTCTGACAGGCCCGACATAGCAACATTGTTGCAAATAATAGTGTACATTTGGAGCAGAAGCGTTTGGGAAACTTGCATCAGAGATTATTTTTGCAAGTCAGTTTGGTGACATACTGTCCCAATGTAATCCAAGCGAAGAAAAGCATGAATTGTATATCATGGCTGTTCCAAAATATGCCCTGAATGTTGTCCAGTGTTCTAAGTACAGGCAGAGTCACTGTAAATTGATACTAGAATTAAGTGGAGTGGTGGTGGTGTAGTGGTCTAAAGCACATAACTGGTAATCTGGTAATCAGAAGGATGCTGGTTTGATCCCCACAGCCACCACCATTGTGTCCTTGAGCAAGGCACTTAACTCCAGGTTGCTCTGGGGGGATTGTCCCTGTAATAAGTGCACTGTAAGTCGCTTTGGATAAAAGTGTCTGCCAAATGCATAAATGTAAATGTAAAAGATAATAGAGGCAGAATTTGGGATTCCTAAGCAAAACCCTCTGGAGATGCTCCAGACACCCTTACACCTTATGTGATCCCGCATCCACATTGGTGTGCATTGTGTTTTGGCTTGCTATATACTATGTATAATTTAATTTAATTTAAACCAACTGATCTCAGTTCAGAACACTCAGGGCTGTAAGTCTTGTGACAAAACAACATGCCACAGATCAGTGAACATTGTCTTTGGGATAAACGCCAACAAAACTGCATCTGGTTAGAAGCATTAAGCTTTTACATTGAAACATGTTTGTATCAAACGAGTGTGTAACAAGGTTTGTTGTTGTGTTGGAAGGAGGACGCTGGGACAGGGTTGAACAGTACACATAAACACTTTTCAGTTATACAGAATAACACACTGTTCCATGCTGACACGTAGACACACATACAAATACGTGTGTGTGTGTGTGTGTGTGTGTCTGTCTGTCTGTCTGTCTGTCTGTCTGTCTGTCTGTCTGTCTCTCTCTCTCTCTCTCTCTCTCTCTCTCTCTCTCTCTCTCTCTCTCTCTCTCCTTACGACTGAGGCAACTCAGTGCCAGGCATGCACCCTCACGGCCCGGCCATGCTCTCATCCTCATCACAGGGTGACATTTCTACTTTCATCTGGTATACCATTTTGAAAATGTATGCCATTTTGAAGAATTATCACAAAATAGCTTGCTGTTAAACATGATGACCTAATGTGAGGACAATGAGCCTTACTTACCTTAGAAATCCAATATCAACTGTTCATAATCACATTGAGAATCAATGGGCAGTGTTGGGGGGTAAAGCAATAAAAGTAACATGTTACACAATCAGATTCATTTTTTTGTCCTTGTGTGACATTTTCACGTTTTCACTGTAATAATTACTAGAAATGTTTCCAAACCTCTCTTCTTATTGACAAATTCATCCAGATCTGACAAGAGCCCTTAAAGGGATAGTTCACCCAAAAATTACAATTCCCATTATTTACTCACCCTCATGCAACCCCAGATGTGTATGACTTTCTTCTGCTGAACTCAAATGAAGAAATTTAGAAGAATTTCTCAGCACTGTAGGTCCATTAAATGCAAGTGAATGAGTGGCAACATTTTAAAGCTAAACAAACAAACATAAATCAGCATTAAAAATAATCCATAAGACTCTAGTGGTTAAATCAGTATATTCAGAAGCGATGTGATAGGTGTGGATGAGAACCAGAGAAACAGATCACTTTCACATTCTTCTTCTTGTGTTTTTGGTAATTCACATTCTTCACTGCATATCGCACCCTGCTGTCCAGCAAAAAAAGACAGATATTGAGCTGTTTCTCACCCACACCTATCATATCACTTCTGAAGACATGGATTAAACCACTGGAGTTTTATGGATTACTTTTATACTGCCTTTATGTGCTTTTTGGAGCATAAAACTTTTGGCTTTTGATTTTTAAAATATTATTTTAAAAATCAGAATGTGTGCTCTGCAGAAGAAAGTAAATCATACACATCTGGGATGGCATGAAGGTGAGTAAATGATGAGAGAATTAAAATTTTTGGGTGAACTATCTCTTTAAAGTGATAGCGCAGCCATAATTTAATATTCTGTCATAATTTCTCTAGCCTCATGTTGTTCCAAACCAGTGTGACGCTTTGCATTATTTGGAACAACAAATATGTTAGACAGAATGTTAGGGACTGACAGTCTTGGTCACCATTCACTTTCAAAATATATATATTAAACTTTCACTGAAAGTAAAAAGTGACTCAGGCAAACATTCTGTCTAATATCTCCTTATTATGTTTCATGGAAGACAGAAAGTCATACGGGTTTGGAACAACATGATGGTGAATGATGACAGAATTTCCATTAATAATAATAATAATAATTCTGTAGTACAATTTCAATGTGTATTTTTAAATGGAATATAGGGGAGTAAATGTCTATTACTGTATGTCATTTGTGAAAGTAACAGTTACTCACTACTTGAGTACTCTTTTAATTGCATAGTTTCTTACTATTACTCATGTCATTATTTATGTTAGTACTTTTAATTCTATGAGTAATTATTTTTTTTAAGTAATTGTACTTTTAAATGAGCACAGTTTTTGCTACTCTACCCACCTCTGTTCATGTGTTAATACACACTGCGTTAAAAAAAAATATCAATAAATGCATTTAGGCAGAGGGATTATAAGACTAGTCTTCCACTGGACACTGCATGACATACAGGGTGAAATACTTGCTCAATTCACTGACGTATGCACCCAAACTGCTCCGTGATATATCTCCCCTTGCCTGGGAGAATGGGATGAGAAAAGCTGACTCTGGATCAGCAGCTGCGAGCAAAGTACTACATGGTTTGTATGCGCAGAAAAAAATTCTTAATTTCTTAAAATACTCTAAATATTTGTTCTATAATAAACAAGTAATTTGATTCGTGAAACAAACTTTTGAAGACATTTTGGTAGCATTAAAAATGATATTGTATCAACATGCACGTTTGCAGTTGTATGCGATCAACCAGTGGCATCAGTACGCACCGTAGATCAGCTCAAAACTAGCTTATTCCTTACTCACTCTCCACTAAATTGTATCCAGACTTCTGAAAAACATCTCAAGTTGACTCTGGCATTATCGATAGGCATAGCACATGATGACATACACTCACCTAAAGGATTATTAGGAACACCTGTTCAATTTCTCATTAATGCAATTATCTAATCAACCAATCACATGGCAGTTGCTTCAATGCATTTAGGGGTGTGGTCCTGGTCAAGACAATCTCCTGAACTCCAAACTGAATGTCAGAATGGGAAAGAAAGGTGATTTAAGCAATTTTGAGCGTGGCATGGTTGTTGGTGCCAGACGGGCCGGTCTGAGTATTTCACAATCTGCTCAGTTACTGGGATTTTCACGCACAACCATTTCTAGGGTTTACAAAGAATGGTGTGAAAAGGGAAAAACATCCAGTATGCGGCAGTCCTGTGGGCGAAAATGCCTTGTTGATGCTAGAGGTAGAGAATGGGCCAACTGATTCAAGCTGATAGAAGAGCAACTTTGCCTGAAATAACCACTCGTTACAACCGAGGTATGCAGCAAAGCATTTGTGAAGCCACAACACGCACAACCTTGAGGCGGATGGGCTACAACAGCAGAAGACCCCACTAGTTACCACTCATCTCCACTACAAATAGGAAAAAGAGGCTACAATTTGCAAGAGCTCACCAAAATTGGACAGTTGAAGACTGGAAAAATGTTGCCTGGTCTGATGAGTCTCGATTTCTGTTGAGACATTCAGATGGTAGAGTCAGAATTTGGCGTAAACAGAATGAGAACATGGATCCATCATGCCTTGTTACCACTGTGCAGGCTGGTGGTGGTGGTGTAATGGTGTGGGGGATGTTTTCTTGGCACACTTTAGGCCCCTTAGTGCCAATTGGGCATCGTTTAAATGCCACGGCCTACCTGAGCATTGTTTCTGACCACGTCCATCCCTTTATGCCCACCATGTACCCATCCTCTGATGGCTACTTCCAGCAGGATAATGCACCATGTCACAAAGCTTGAATCATTTCAAATTGGTTTCTTGAACATGACAATGAGATCACTGTAGTAAAATGGCCCCCACAGTCACCAGATCTCAACCCAATAGAGCATCTTTGGGATGTGGTGGAACGGGAGCTTCGTGCCCTGGATGTGCATCCCACAAATCTCCATCAACTGCAAGATGCTATCCTATCAATATGGGCTAACATTTCTAAAGAATGCTTTCAGCACCTTGTTGAATCAATGCCATGTAGAATTAAGGCAGTTCTGAAGGCGAAAGGGGGTCAAACACAGTATTAGTATGGTGTTCCTAATAATCCTTTAGGTGAGTGTATATGATGCAGGTTCAAGTGTTGGAATTTGCTGCTTTAGGTAAGACAATGGTTATTCTTCATTATTCATGTTGGCTGCCATGTCAATGTTAAAACAAATCATGCATATTCTAGTTATTGAGTCTTTATTATGAATATGATGTGAAGACCTTCTGATGGTAGATTTTCTAGTAGGGTAATGCTTTACTTCCATAAAAAGAAACTTTTAATTAATTTAGTTAACTAAATATTCTAACGAGTTACTTTTAAAAGTAACATTACCCAACATTGTTAATGGGTGCATCTAAAAGCTGGAAAACGTTGCTTTAAGAGGTTGCACATGGAGTTTGGCTGAAAATAAGGTGCATTTCAAACTGTTCTGAGACCACTGGAGTCATTTCTTGCAGGAACTAAGAGTAAGTTTCTCAGAGAACTGAAAGGGTGTCTGGAGGATCTTCAGAGGTTTCCACCAGTGTGGCAGCTGAGAAAACCTAAATAAGGTGTTGCTTCAGGACCAATAATTTACATTGGACATAAAAAGGTGACTTGACACACTAAGAAACATAACCTGTATTTAATAAAGCCTTCTTTGCATTTTCTTTTATCTTGCATAGTTTAGTTCATGGTTTTCAAGTTAAAGGGCATGCATAAAGTGGCATTTTGTTGTTGATGAAAATGACAAAAGATACTGTAAGTTTTTTATCCCCCTTTTAAAAGTTAATGAGCATATGCACCGTATTAGCCTATTACATTTATTATCCAGTTCAATATAAAGTATCCAACATAAATTACACAGGAGAAAAAATATCATCCATAATTTGTCCATAAGACTTGGAGAGCAAGATTTAAAGCCCTTTATGAACCTATATATTTAAAGTGCAAGCCATACAATTATATTTTGTTCTAAAAACAAAAATAATAGCCAAAATAGGTTCAGAAACTTTATCCACAACTGCCACAAAGTTGTAATAAAAATAGAAATAAAATGAGGTCCGGAAGAGTCCACCAACATAGATTATTAAATATAACATTACCCTCAACACATTGCCCTTAATGGTACCTCGAGAATATTATAGTTTTTATAGTGTAGATTTAAGAGTTTTAAAATTCAGGTTTGGCCTTATAGTCAGAATACACAAAGTACAGTTATTGCAGTTTCATTGGCTATTGTGGGACAGTGGCTCATTTTGTTTCACAGGCTTTTAGTGGAATTCAATATCATATTGAGTTAAGGAAAGCTTGTTTGTAGAATTAAAGCAATCTTAAATTAGAAGCTACTGTGATGAGCACAATAGACATTCCATATTATAAACAAAGATGCCTCTCCTGTGTAGACGGCATCCAAGGGATTACTTTACATCATTAAAAAATGTATGCTACCCTTAACGAAGAGAGTTAAACTGGAGTCAGACCCAATTTAATGATCATATGTGATGGTAAAATTGCAGCTTTTATTCAAAACAAAATACTCTGTTTAAAGCCGCGGTCATACAGAAAACTGTGGCCATGGCAGCAGCCAGGCAATGTATTAGTATCCCTTTGAGCTTTGTAAATTGTAATTTATTGCCAAATTGTGAGAGGAACTGATTTGGATAGGTCTCAAATGGATCATCAATTTGCCCTCCCTTACCCATGAATTCAACACAGGAGTATCTCGAGCAACCCAATTCCTTGAACCCAATCTGATAACTAATGAATCTACTAAAGCTGTTTTATCAAGTATTACAACCAAAAACCTGGGCTGATGGCATCAGTTTGGAAGGCAAAGTCTTTCTAAATCTAATCAACAGTGAACTGGAACAATAATTTGGAGACTTTGTGGGAATGTGGCCACTATAAACCGCATTCATCCAGTGTTTGACATCACCACCCCATACACTGCTGGAGCATTATTTGGCTAACATCACTAAATTTCCTAGGCTGTCTGCATCTATCAATCTATGGTTTAAGGCAACAAATCCATATGAGTGCATGTGTGACCGCTCATTTGCATGGAGTGTGATAATGAAGAGGGTGGATAAGGTATTACGGGCAGACTGTTAGTATCTAGAAATCTACTCTCGCCCTGGGATATAGAGTAGACTTTCATAATTTTCACTGTTCATGACTGTGACAAGGAGGAGGGAGTGCCCGGACCATGAGGATACAAGTCTGGTGCCGCTTTCCCCAGTCAGTGGGAGAGAGAGGTAAGGAAGATCTGGAGATGCCAGAGAGAGAGAGGGAGAGAGAGAGAGAGAGATGCACACAGCTCCATACACAGTGTCTCTCTCTCTCTCTTTCTCCCTGGCATCTCCAGCTCCTCATTCTCTCTCTCTCCCGCTGATTGGGGCAGCTCAGGTATGCATCCTCATGGCCCAGCCACGCCCTCCTCCTCGTCACAAGGAAAAAGAGTTTTAGTTAGAAACAGTAACTGTCATTTCAGATTTTCTCATATTTCAATGAGTTATTTGTATAGCAGTATCAGAAATTCAGGGCCAATTTCAGGCACATATGAGCATACATTCTTTTTCTCTCAACATTATAAAACTATACCACATATACCGCTGAACTGAATCAGTCAATAAACTGACCAATATGAACAATTACCTATAAAAGTACATCAATATCAAATGCAAAATTAGCTGTGCAGTATTGTGAAAGACTATAACACAATAAATACCCCTGCTAGAATACATTAATACAGCTCACTGTCTATTATTGTCACGATAGATTTTGAGATAATCTCTGTTTCTTGAGTAAGCTTTTTTTAAAGAGTTTTTTTTTATAGCGGATTTATTTCTAGAAAAAAAAAAAAAAACACAATGTCAGCTACACATTCAAAAGTACTCACACAGATAACTAACAGTTAGTTACAGGTTTAATGATGGGTTGTATTTGACTAGAATATTATGAAATCAAATGTTAGATAACAGGTTTAAAAACAAAAATTCACCACAGGTGCATTTTGCCTTGAGCTCTGTTTATGCTGCTATCAAAACTCGCAAGAGTTAGAATGCTTTTGATTCACATGCCAAAAAATAAATAAAATACAAATGTTTCCTTATTTTTACCATTGCAAACAAGTTCTGATGTTTAGCTTTTGCCATTGCTGTTTCTTTAGCAACTTTGTTTTTTTTTTTTTTTTAATTTTGTCAAGTCTATTCATTCATATCTTCTTTAACATTCAACACTCTTCTGGCCCATCAGTGATTTAGTGTGAAGGGTGGAGGCCCTCCAGGTTCTAATTGCACCGTAAGGTGCCATGGGTAATTAGCACCAATGTGGTCGCAAAGGAGTACAAGAAAGAAGACACAAACACAGTGATATATGAACAATGATTAGTTTGGGCAAAGATTAGTTTAGAGTTGAACAAGGGGATAAACAGTGTGTGTCAGGGTGAAGGCTGGTCATATGGTCACTGATAATCAGTTTTATGGATTTCAGATTGCTATAACAACAGCGAATGGGTTACAATTGAGACATTGTCAAGATAGAAGGAAGATGTGGCAAAGAATTTACAGCCTCTTAACATGCTTCACAGCTCCAGCTTTTAATTTTACTTAGAAGACTTTAAGGCCCTGATGTACTAAGATAAAATACAGGGTACTGGCTTACTTCTGAAATTGACATAGGAATGCAGATGTTTCTATCGCAGCAACAAAATGTTGCTCTGGTCATTCTAAAAATGCCAGGGCAAAAGCCTGTGCAGAGTCTGCTGAGCAAATAAGCTGAAAACAAACAGGAGCTGATCCACAAAGCAGGTTTATTGTAAAATGTGGTTAATCAGATGCATGGTACACATACATAGCAAACACACCTATGCCATATACATGATTGACTTATACACCTGCCATCAAAATGATTGACTACTATTACCTTTCAGAACTTTCTGACATGCTGTCACTCCCAGACATAAGAAATCTACCACTGATAATTTCTGAGTGTCCTAAATCCCAAGTAATTTGTTAAATGTAATAAAATACCCACAGAAGTTGCAATTTCCCAGGAAGTTACAATTTTGTTCTTTTGAACAGATGGGATGAAAATGCATTCGGGTTGATGCATATCAAACCGCTTCAGCACAGGCTTCAGACTCGAGTCCCAAGATGGGCATGGCATCGCAGGACACATCGCGTGGCTTTTACGCCCCTCTGCCGCCACTTATTCAGCCTTTGGACAGACCTTGCATTTCTACGGGCAGGAGTTCCCCTACAGCAAGTGTCCAGATGTGTCGTGGTCACCACAAATGCCTCCAAAACGGGCAGAGGCGCAATGTGCAACGGGCACCCAGCCACTGGTTCCTGGACAGGACCACGGCTGTGTTGACACATCAGCTGCAAAGAGTTGCTGGCTGTACTTCTCACCCTGCAGAGGCTATTGCCATTGATCCGAAGTAAGCAAGTGTTGGTCCGGTCCGACAACACAGCGTCAGTAGCCTATATAAATCTCCAAGGCAGCATAGGTTCTCTTTGCATGTCGCAACTCGCCCACTATCTTCTCCTCTGGAATCAGCAGCGGCTGAGGTCACTGTGGGCCACTCACATCCCAGGTAGCCTCAATGCCACAGCAGATGCACTTTTGCGGCAGGTGATGCTCAGTGGAGACTACACCCCCATGTGATCCAGCTGATTTGGAGTCGATTCAGCAAAACACAGGTAGCCCTGTTCGCTTCACGGAAATCCTCCCAATGCCCGCTCTGGTATGCAATGATGGGAGCCCCCCTTGCCACAGACGCTCTAGCACTCAGTTGACCCTGGGGGCTGGGCAAATACGCGTTCCCCCAGTGAGCCTACTTGGAGCCTAAAAACTGCCGTTTTTCTATAGGGAACCCTAGTGTCACTACATCGACACAACGTCAAGTGAGTGACAGAAGGGGAATGTCTCGGTTTCTGGAATAATCTTCGTTCCCTGATGAAGGGAATGAGACAATGTGTCCCTCTTGCCACCTTGCTGTACTAGCCACAGAAATAACAGGGACCTTGTCAAGGCTCCTCAGCACAAAACCTGAATGAGAGTGTGCATTCCTTCTCCTTTTATACCCATATGTCCGGGGGAGTGGCATGCAAATTCCACTCGCCAATTCCATTTGGCCTTTTCTCAAAGATTGAAGGCGTTCAGTCTGAAAGGTGCAGTCATCAGTAGACTACGTTAGGCAATCTACCAATTGTTCATGTGTGCTATCAAGTTTGCTTGCATTTATTATAGTGTATGTCCAATCCTTAAATAAATCAGGGCTAAACTGTAATGAAACCCATAAAATGTATGCTGAGGACTGGGATTAAGACTGAAGGGGCACTTATTGGTACTGCAATAGTTTTTCTTTATGATGCAATAAGAAAAGACACATTTACTTTAGCATCACACATAATTGTTTATTTTGTAGAATTTTATGGGCAGAATAATTAACAATTTCACCACAAAATTATTTTATCCATGATGTAAACTGATATTTTCCTTTTTAGTTATTAACTAAGACACAAAGGCCTGAAAAGAGACCATTAAAAAGCTGCTCTGTTGAGTGTCAACCATATTGAGAACAAAGAGAGTTCTGTGGAAACACCAAAATTCCTCCTTGTCCAGGTTGTGAATCAGGAATGCCCTGAACGTTAATGGTCATCACATGACTTAAAGACTACTCTTCTGAAGAAACCCCATGCCAGATATCTAAAATAAGTCAATTTGTTTCATTAATTTAGTAACACACAAACACATAAAAATTTGACATTTCCTGTGTCACATGCTAAAAACGAATTTCCAAGACTCAGAGCAGACTCCCTTATGAGACCCTCATGTTTGCTATGGACAACACAATTATAATATTAAGACATCTCATCTTAATCCATGAACATTTCACACAAAGTCACAGTGCTTTGCTGACTTGACCCAGAATCTACCTTTTTGTACCAAAATGTACACAATACTTAGCCTTTCATGATAATTCTGAAAATTATGTTGTTATGACCTGTAATCACTTTGCTAACTGACGAAGTGATGATTATAATCTTTAATCTTGTCTTCTTCATGTCATATTACTAGAATGGTAACCATTCATGATAAAGCACATCATGTTTACTATCGTTGAGATTCTTTCTGCATTTCAGGAATGTTCATGCTAATAATTTTTATATATATTCAGTTGTATCCAAGATATAAATGGTCATGATTAAACATTGGCCTATATTGAGTGGGAAACGGGAATCTTAACAGACAAAGGCTCATCAATCACCTTCAGAAGGATGGTCAGAAATGACCATGTGACCATGCAAAAGACACTTCTGATTGGCTCAGGACATGTTTGGGCGTGACCAACCACAATAGTACAAAGCCTCCCCACCAAGGAAGAACTCTCTTACTTCTTACTCTTATGCTTTTCTTCTTCTGCTCTCTTCTTCACTTCTTCTCTTCTATCGTGGCTCTTAGCCATTCCTCAGACTCCCTTATGAGACCCTCATGTTTGCACTGGACAACACAATACTAATACTAAGACATCTCATCTTAATCCATGAACATTTCACACACAGTCACAGTGCTTTGTTGTCTTAACCCAGAATCCACCTTATAGTACCAAAATGTCCCCACAAAGGAAGAACTCTCTCTTCTTACTCTTACTCTTCTCTTCCCTCGTGGCTCTTAGCCGTTCCTCGGCTGGCTTTGCGTCGGCACCCTTCTGTAGCTTCACCACAATGTAGAGTCCAGTAAAGCTCGGAATGAAAAGTTCAGAGGAAACACTTCTCTTCTCTGCGCTATGACTCATCAACGTGACAGGGAGTCGTTTGTCTCCCTTGCGGGAGGCCTCTCTCCAATGCCCCGCATCATCGTTCCAATCCACAGAGGTCTAAAACATTTACGGAGAAACAGAACTTTCTACAAAGAGCCAAAGAACCAAAGCAATGCTAGGAAATGTATGTACATCTCCAACTTTCGCTGAAAGTGCTGGTAACTCTTTAATATAATTTTAGTAACCCGATTGCAAATCGAGGTATTTATTATAAATGGAAGTTGATGGTTCTCAATGCATTATCTATAGACTCCATAAGTTTAAATTTTTCTGTACAGATCATTTCATTCACCTTCTGTAACAATTTACTCCCCAACCTGTTTGTCAATGTGTTTAGATCAGCAATAAAGTCTTGTTTGTATTCAAAGTTAATTTGACTAATATATTTTGATCAATAATCTCATAATTACATTTTTTTTTAAAGATCTGCACTCCGAAGCTCAAACCATATCGAAACATATTTGTGATATTATTTTCAATAGCCATGATAATAGCATTATTCTAAAGAATTCACAGCTGCATCATCTCAACTCAGCGTTGCCGAGTGATTATATATATATATACTGTAATTCTTTCAATGAGTGAATTAATCATAATTCTCTTAAACTAATTCCTTACAACAGACTCATTGCATAATTAATATGTATTACATTTAAAGTGGTGGAGAAACTTTATTTAGTTTTCTAATCTGGTTATTTGTCATTTATCCTTTTTATTATGGTGGTTGAACACGGCAAGATCCATTATATTATATCCTACATATTATTGCTGGAGATATGCAAAGTCACAAATTTTCCTACATAATGGTGTACACAGGCAGATAGTTATTTTTTTTTCCTAACACACATAAATGTCCTTACATATTATTGGTGAAGGTGAATGGGCACTTTAATCCATACCGTGTACATTTATATTAACATCATTTCCTTACAAATGTATTATGATTCTGTGTAGTGGGCTAGAATCAGGGCCAGGGAATATGGCAATAGCACAGTGATTAACAATTAAAACTTTGATGAGAGTTAGCAATATGGATGGTTTAAAAATTGTGTGGTGGTATTAAGAAAAAAAATACTGTTGTTTGCCACAAATATGGGTGTTGTTTTTTCTTCTTAATTTTTTAAGCAACCATCTTGTTTGCCTGCACAACAAGTATGCTTACATTAGTTTTTAGAGGTTGTTTTGGTTCATGTACACTTCCACACTAGAATGTGTAGGATGGCAAGAAAAAAAACATGCACAGTTAACCATAACCTTATTTACAGTTGTGCCATCTTTGGGAATAAAAATCAAGGCTGTAAGGGATAGATTAATCATCTCTTCAAACGTTTTCACTGTATAAAGATATCAAAAAGCACTTAGATCAAACATAATTTCCCACAACTCATGTTGTCTAGTGTTTTTTGTCTAATTACATTTTTGGAAATATATTTTTCAATGTTTCGTCAGCACAAAGATCCAAAAACACTTAAAACTGTACAACCCATTGATGAGACTGTACAATAGCAAAAGACATTTTAAAATAAAATTAACCAGATATTTGATCTCCAAGGAACCATACTAGCGGAGATAAAAGTAGCTTTGCGAGTAATGCAGGTTAATTGAAAGTGCATGCTAGCCACATAGAGTGAGTTTCCCATTGATGAGGTAATAAATCTCTTTCATTACAAGCAAATATGCAGAGTCCCTGGCGATGGAATGCTTGGCTTAGAGATTGTCCAGTTCTCACCCTTCCTTAAGTAACAAGATTAATGCAGAGATTTTAGCCTACTCCACCTAATACTCAGACTAAAACGGTTTAGCAGAGCATCTCAGAAGCTGCTGAAAAAATAAACTGACATACCCATAATGAAAAAAAACTCCTAAGTAAGATTTACTATTTACAACGAATCTCTATTTTCTCCCGTAAGGGGGTAATTAACATGGTGAAAAGAGTAGAAGTGAAGTAGAGCTGGATATGTGGACTTAAAGCATCTACACAACTCTAACTGTACATAAAATAATTCAGAGGCCCTCAAAGTTTTCAGGAGATTATGTTTTCTACACTAAAGTCATCATCTTATCTAGAAGAATCACTGAATCTTCTGACCACCTCTGCACATGGTATATTACTTTTTTAAAGTTTAATACTAAGCTGTGACAAGGAGGAGGGCAGGGCCGGACCAATAATATGCACGCCCGACCCCCAGTCGGGCTAATTAGCCGAGGAGAGGGATAAGTGCAATGAGATGCAGCAGTCGGGAGAGAGAGAGCTACAGGCTGCTGCCCTGTATGAGTTTACATTTGTGTGTCTTTGCATTTAGGTTTATTAAAAACATTACTTTGATGCTTTGTCCGGTTCCCGCCTCCTCCTTTCTATTGAGCCCTGTTACATTATCAAAGGCATGGTTTAAGGGAATGATCTAAAAAGTTTCTTCATGATTCATGTTGTAGGGAAGAGATCTTGAGCAGAGGATGTAAACTTCTAATAAATAAGTTGCAAAAGTCTTGACTCACACAAACACCACGCAACATCAGTTGGGCAAGTGATCAAAAAGCAAAGGAAATCACTCATAGTGTACTAATAAAGTGTTTGGCATGTCATGGGTGCAGTGTAATACATGCAGAAGAATTGAAACGACATGATTTTAATCTAGGATTTACCCAATCTTAATCCTGGAATTCCACAAGGTCATAAATTAGAGGGCCAAGGCATCAACATTGCTCTGAAAGGCCCCTCTGCACGACCTCCTGAACTTCCACACAGAGTTAACCTTTTGATATGCACCCCTTTTTGAGCACAAACCATGTAAATTACATGCCTGAGCTTAAATGGTTCTATTTACTGGACCCTTTGGAGTATGGACACAGTTGTAGTGTCTTTTGAAAGAAGACACATTGGGCTTTATTTCAGAAATTAATATACGTTTCAGAATTAATATATGTTGTTATTTTATAAAGTTAGAGAAGCTGAAGTTTATAGTATTGGAAATATTTTGTGCAGAACATGTTTTATAATCTAAAAAAACAATAATAAAAGTGCCAAGTCAACCCAGAAATACAATGTTCTCAAAGCCACAAGTCTAAAGAAGTTATGTTTCAAATTTGAAGATGATCTAACAAAACATTAGGTTGCTGCAAGCTTTTTTTCTCTGAAAATCACTGGGCGGAGTACAGAGTAAAATTAAGGTTCGCCATTTTATATTGCATGTTTTCATTTGTACTCCTGGCACAAATAACTAAATTGCTGTTTCTGGAGCATTGCTATCATGAAACAGAGATCGGATATCAATGTTTAACCCTTAGACCTTTGAAAAGATGTATAATTTGTTAACATTAATTATATATATAGATGGTAAATTATATATTACATTTTCATTGTCATTATTCACTTACCCTGATGCCATCCCAGATATGTATGACTGTCTTTCTTCAGAAGAACACATATTAAGATTTCTAGAAAAATGTTTAAGCTCTCTGTAGGTCCTTATAATGCAGATATGCAGGTGGCATCAGGCTGCTGGCTATTTGACGATCCAAAAAGCATATTCAGGCAGCATAAAATTTATCCACATGACTCCAGTCAATCAATGTCTTCTGAAGCAAATTGATAGGTTGGTGTAAGAAACAAAGGGAGTAAAGAAATGCATACTATAAAAACAGACTGTTGTGGCTCATTTTAATGTAAGAAAAAAGCTTGATGACAACATCAACATCACATCAGCTTGATGTCTTGTCTGTTCTTCTGTAAAATTGGTCACTTGATGAGAACACAAGACCCTGCCTCAGAGACAGAATTATTTTTTTTTTCAAAAAAAAAAACAGATCTGTTTTTTCAGTCTTTGAACCCATTAACTCAGCAGGGAGTCCAGAAGTAAAGTTATTAACACCTCCCGCTGAGAGACGCTAATGCATGTTCTGATTACCTCTGCTAGATGATGATGTTAATGATGCTAACACCTGAATATAATTGGAATAATTGGCTAGTGAGACGCCACCTTAACACCAACCATCAATTAGCTAGCAAGACTGACTAATGACCAGTGCTAATGTTAAAGCTATTTTCCACTTGACAGTGCCCATTTATTCCTTCATGTTACCTGAAGGCAAATCTGAATGGTGTTCCATTTTACCTTGTTAGCAAGCGATCTCGCTAACGGTAGCTATTGAACACACTAACGATAGTTAGACTTGCTCGCTAGCTGGCTGCTGACTAGTTTTGATTTCCTCACTGTTGACATGCATTGCTTTAGCTGGCACAAAGTATCTTAGCTACCTTAATATATTAATAGTAATTAAATAACAACTGTCAAAAAAGAAAGTAGAAGTCCGCACACTGAAATGAAGCTCCAAACTTTTATTTTAACAAAGCAAAATAACGTCCAGTTAGGTCTTCATCAGGGCACAATCCTCATGTTGAATGAGGCACAACTATTATAGACACAGGTGTTGAAAATATGGACTGATTAGCTTCCCACAGGAGATTATGTGTCAAGTACACAAATTTTTTTTAAATCAGTGCATTTAAACAATTATCTTAACTTTTTCAATCCACACAAAACATTTGTAAAGGCATATCTATATTTTAGGTACATTTGATAAATTATAAACTTTATAAACTATACATGTATCTTTTAAGCTGTGTGAGAAGTCAGTCAAACTGTGAGGGTGCATACAGTATATAAAGACCACACCTACGCTCATACAAAAATAGGGGTATGCGTACTACATTTATACACTTATGATTATTATTTATTTATTATATAAAAACATCAAAGACATGAAATTTGGGGTTGGGGGGCATGTCTGAACTAATTGATACAGGAAATCAGCAGCCTAACAAAGAGGTTGACTGGCACAAAGTATTTTGTGTATTTTGAAAATACCTAATTTAAATGTGTTTAGATACAAATTACATTAGATTTTTTTCTAAGACTTTAAAATACAAAGTATTTTATAAAATACAAACACGTTTTTTAAATAAATGTATCTGAAATACTGACCATCCCTGTGTGTATCAAAACTCATATAATGTGTATCTTAAACTATATGTTGTCACATGAACAATCAGTCAGAAACGGGTTTAAGTATCATGTATCTTAAGTATCACAGTGTATTATTTGAGTCAGATAATTAAGTCATCGCTCTGACTGATTCATAAATCTTTATGATTCACTAAAAAATCTGACTCACAAGATTAATTTGATGGAGAACTGTACTATAGTGGTCGTGCTTTATGTTTCCTGCTGTAGATTGCGACCTAGTCTCATATAATAGTGTAGAACAACACTGTCTAAATTTAAGTTGGTAATATGGTTTCTCTCTGCGTCACTAAAAGAATACTTGCTTAAGATCGGCATGAACAGTCCTATGCATTGCATTCATCAAGCTTCTAAATTTACAGCTAACAGAGGCTATCAATGAGCAGCACTATTTTCACTTTAAGCTGTTCTTTCTCTTCTCTTTCCTAAGGCAAACCTGAAAACACAACATGCATAACACTAAATTTGCTGGAAGGCACTTTCACACACACATATCATTTCACTTCAGAATATATGGATTTAACCAATGAAGCCTTATGGATTAGTTTTATGCTGCCTTAATGTCCTTTTTGACAACCATTCATGTATTCATGTATTTTATAGTATGGAACAACAGAGCTGAAATATTCTTCCAAAAATCTTAATTGATGTTCTGCAGAAGAAAGAAATTCATACACATCTATGATGGAATGATGGTGAGTAAATGATGTTTTGATGTAGATTATTTTATTTATTTATTTTTTGAGTGAACTGTCCCTTTATATTCATTAGAGGCTAGCTAGTTTGGGATCAAATGTTTGCTCAAATGTGTATATTAAATTAAATTTCCCCTAAATTCAAGAACAATTTTGGTATTTGATGTATGTAAAACTAGCTTTTCATTATTTTTTAGCTAGATAACAGTTTATCATCTATGTTATGTAAAATTATGGACCACAATAGAAAAAATAAAACAAATCCAACTCTTCTAATAGTTCTAGGACACAGGCATTTTGCTGTTGTTGCTTTAAAAAAGTAGTGGGACACCAATTTGCACCCTATTTGTTGTGAGTACAGTGAATAGTCTGCTTTTTTCAAGTGTTTACCACTGTCTTATTGTAACACATTGCAATTGCTTACTATTATTATACTGCCTAGTTAGAAGCATGTCTCTCTCACTCACACTCTCTCTTCAAGCTGTTTGTTGATCTTGACATTATGCAGACATGCATGCTGCTTACTGAGGTGTGAGGCAAGTCGGTAAACCCCTCCTATCTGCTCACTGTCTCTTTTTGTCCAGGTTGTGTTGGCAGAGGTTTGTGTGTGATTTTACATTGGCATCTGGCCAGCCTTTTTTTTCTTCTCTGTATTTCACTAGTGCTTCCTCCAGCCACCCCATATTTACAGTACAACAATGGCTGGTGCCACCTGGGCCAGTATTTCCACACCACATCTTTTTACATCTGACAATGCAGCTAACAAATGTAGTGGTTTGGCAAGTCTCTGACAAAATAAATAAATAAATGAATAAAGAAAGAAAGAAAGAAAGAAAGAAAGAAAGAAAAAGAAAAGATCAAGCTCATTTTACCCAAGCTCAAGCCAAGACCCCTTTTAAGTAAGACATAGCTTTACCATGCTGTATAGACCTGAATTTATAAATTAATTGTGAGAGCATTTGTCAGTTCTGCAGTCATCCTGGTGTAGGATTATCCATGAACAAAGCCATCAAATGAACACAACAAAACATTTCACAGATCAGAGAGATCCCCCACCGAGCCATTAGAGAGTCATAAAACTCATCCATGGTGCCTAAACTGCTTTTAAGACTGCAAAGAGGCCCCTGGATGCAGGGGTCACAAGCAATAAAAGAAAGAGAACACACTCCCTGGAATTCGCAAGACAGTCTCAGAACACACTCTGTTTTTCCTCCGATATAAACCAATTTGCTACACTTAGACTCATCAGATCAAGAGACATTGTGGTATCTGAGGTGAGGTATCCAAGCCACATCAGTTACTTACTGGGGTACCTCAGGGATCAGTGCTTGGGCCACTTCTCTTCTCCATAAACACAACATCACTGGGACCCATCATTCAGTCACATGGTCTCTCTTACCACTGCTACACTGATGACACGCAACTGTACTTGTATTTCCAGCCCAATGACACCACAGTGACTGCTCAAATAGCTGCATCTTGTCCTGGATGAAGAAACACCACCTGCAACTCAACCCAGCCAAGACCGAACTACTTGTCTTTCCAGCCAACCCTGCTGTTGAACACAACATCACCATGCAGCTGGGTACAACTACAGTATCGCCTTCCAAAATGGTCAGAGATCTAAGGGTAACCATTGATAACAAGCTAAATTTCACAGACCACATCTCAAAGACTACAAGATCATGTAGATTTACACTCTACAATATCAGGAAGATAAGATCATTCCTCTCTAAACATGCCACACAACTGCTTGTTCAGTCACATAACTAGACTGGGCTACTGTAACTCTCTCATTGCAGGCCTCCGTGCATGTGCAAATGATCCAGAATGCAATGTCTGGTCTTTAATGAACCAAAGAGAGAACATGTTACACCACCCTTTGTCTCTCTCCACTGGCTGCAGGTTGATGCAGGGATTACATTCAAGGCTCTGATGCTGGCATACAAAACAGTCACTGGGTCTTCTCCAGCATACCTAAAATAATTTCTGCAGATCTACATGCCCACCAGAAGCCTGTGGTTTGCTAAGGAATGTCACCTTGTCATACCAACACAAAGAGGCACCAAAACACTTCCAAAAGACTTTCAGTTTCATCATACCACCTTTGTGGAATGACCTTCCAAACTCCATCCATGAAGCTGACTCACTCTCTGTCTTCAAAAAACTAATTAAAACATCTTTTCCATGAGCACTTAACCAGTCACACAATAATTTTCATGTTTTGTTACTTACACGTATAATATTCATGAAAGAATGTTATATTTAGTATTTAAATGCTTGCTTGTTTACGCAGAGAATGTTGATAACAACGAATGTCATGTCTCTTGTGCCGTCTTCAAGATATAAAAGTTAGTGATTAAACATGCACTATTTTGAGCAGGAGTTTGTAAGAATCCTCCACAAAACATCATAAATATTTTGAAAAAGACAGACCAGGTGACCATGTGACTCAGAAAGTCACTTCTGATTGGCTCAAGACACCATTTGGATGTGGCCAATTTTCAATTAAAAATGTTCCTACCCAAGGAAGAACTCCCTCTTCTCCTCTTTGGCTCTCTTCTCTTGATCTTCCTCTCCTGCTGAACTTATCTCTTGCAACACTCTATTTGGAAGTGTCTCTTGCTGCTTCCAGATCCTCATGAAGAGTCCAAGGAAAATTTAGGAAACCAAAAGTCCTGAGGAAGCCTGTCACTCTCTGCTCTATGGTTCACTCACCCAACGGGAGTCACGAGTCATCCTTGCAGAAGGCCTAGCTTCAATCAGACAATAAATATCAGCGATCATAACAGAGTCCAAAACATCGACGGAACAAACTTTCGACAAAGAGCCAAAGAACCAAGCAACACAAAGATCGCAAAGCAAGGAAACCCAACGACACGCAAGTACATCTCCAAGACTTTTGCTCAAAGTGCTGGTGTATTAGTTTAATTATTTGGGTAATCCAATTGCAAATTGATTTAGACTCAAAGAAGTTTGTTGTTTGTATATAAATGTGAGTCAGCAGTGTGTGTACACAACCACCCTACAATGTTAAAAGTCCACCCACTCCTCTTTCTTTTATTTCTATTAATCAAAAACAGTGTGTCAAAATGACTGGTTTTCATTTCTACTCTAAAGCAACGCCACTTTAGAGCAGGCCTCGCCCACGACTGGTGACGGACTCCACCCTATTGTCATAGATCCTCCCAAGTGATCTACACACAGTCTGCCATTTTTTTAATGCTGGGGCAGATACAGTGAGAAGAATAATATCTCAGCTTCATAAGCATCATAAGTGTTCTGTTGTTGGCTGTAAAATTGAGCATAAGGGTCTTCATGCACTCCCTGCATCAGAGCCCCTGAAGACGCAGTGGAGAAGTTTTGTTTTTGAAGGAAATGTGCCTCAAAACATACAAAAACGTTTGTTTGTTTGTTTGTGCAAATCATTTTACACCGGACTGCTTTGTGAATGAGTGTCAATATAAAGCAGTATTTAATAAAAAAAAGTGCATGGATCAGTACCAACAGTTTGTGTTCCAGCCTAAGTTACCATTGTCTCTGATTGTATTCACGGAGACAGAGCTATGTCATTATTTTTTACAGCTGTGTAGGGTCAATTAACCATTCAGAAACATTCTGGTTCATTCTAACACTTGTGAATTCTGCCGGAGTCTCTCCTTCATCATTGTCCGACTCAGGTTCATACACAAACTCCGGTATTTACACTGTCAGACAAATGGTTCAGATTTGTTGTTGCTATAGTATATGTAGTATATTGTATATTGTGTATTCTATATTGTGTGTATTGTTTACTGTACATTGTATATAATTATTGTGCTGTGTAATTATGTGTACATTTGATATGTAAATTGTGTTGTGTAAGTATGTTGTTTACTGTAATTGGTATATGTCTCGTCACTGTCATGACTGCTATGTTGCTAGGAACTGCACACAAGAATTTCACCTACTGTTGCACTTGTGTACATGGTAGTGTGACAATAAAGAGATTTGATTTGATAATATGCTGTAGTGACAGTCATTGGCGAGCCTCTTCTTTTTATATATTTATTTGGCAGTTTCTGTGAAACTTTCTAAATAAACATTAGCTAGCTTTGTACTATGTACATTTTTAACTAAATATCAATATCTTTTTTTGCCCATTTTATCGCTTGTGAAAAATCCGCCTGAAGTAATGTGAGGCGGAGAGCAGACTTTTTTCTTTTTTTTGATGCTGTTTACAAGCTGTAAAAACACAGCCCTCTACCTGAAAGGGGGCGGGGAGCAGCAGCTCATTTGCATTTAAAGAGACACACACAAAAACTGCATGTTTTTGATTCCACCCAAAAAGAGACATTTACAACATGGTATAATAAATGATCCGTGGGGTATTTTGATCTGAAACTTCACAGACACATTATGGGGACACCTGAGACTTATATTAGATCTTGTAAAAAGGGGCATAATATTAGGTCTCCTTTAAGGCATTGTCAACTGACTCCATAAAGTTCATTTTCACTGAGACTTCACACTCATTCAGTCACTTTACTCACCAACAAGTTTAATGTTTAGAATAGCAATACAGTTTGTCTGTATTCAAAGATAATATGACTGTAGTATATTTTGATTCATAATCTCATCCCTGTTTTTAGAAGATTTTGCTTCAAAGCTGTACCTAAATATGTGTAATATTATTTTCAATAAGCCATGAGAATAATATCACTCCAATAAGTTAATTAATCATAATTCCATTATTAAAGCTAATTCCTTAAAATTTTAATTATGAGCAGATACAACGTGATGTTGTATTACGATGTTAATGGTGTTATTTAATCTAGTTATTTGTCATTGATCTAATTTATAATGGTTGTTAAACGCGACTAATTTCATTATAAATTTCCTTACATAATAATGTAGAATAAGGACATTTAAATTTAATTCCTAGCTCACACATACTGTTCCTACATATAATGGTGGAGGTACACGGGCACTTTAATCCGTACCGTGTACATCTACATCAACCAAATTCCCTACACTGGATAAGAAAAACAACATGTAAAATAGGTTTGGGATCAAACATTTTCAGTTTGGTTGTCACACATGAACTTAATCCAAATTCACCTATATATTACACAAGATTCATTAGGTAATGCATCATGTTAACTTTGAAATAATCAGTTAGATCAGGAAAAACATTCTCAATAGAACTGAAAAACCTTTCCTGTAGTAAAAGTGCATGCAAATGCAACACAGAGCCCAACATGTTTGCATCAATAGGCAGGTTTGAGCTGCAAATTCTGTGAATGTGACGGTCAAAGTGGAGTTAAACTGCAAAACATTTTTAATTCACATTATTTGGAAACAGAGGTCCCTACAGTACATATGGCATTAATCACTAATCATTAACAATTGTTAGCAATTTATTTTAAAACTGACCATACTGACCATAATCTCAGAGTAAATTTGCTAACCTGCCACAGGACACAATATCATTAAACCTCGAAGAAAGTTTTTCCACAGATAGATGAGGATTCTAAAGCAAGACTTTCCCTTTAATTCATTATTAAATTGCACTCCCCAATGACAAAGTCTTCTTAAAAGAAAAGGTCAGATAAAAGGAATATTTTATTTCCATTTCTTTCTGTTAATTCCCAGCAGACCTGCACCAATTCCCCCATCAGAATGAGTGAGAATGCTACCCTTCCAAAGATAAAGGGAGAAAGACAAAATAAACTGTGGAGGCATTAAGGCTATGTGTAAAAATCTAGTGAGATGCCTAACTAGAAAGCATTTAAAAGCATGAATCCATCTTAAATTGTAGGCATCAGATTGTCTGTCAGATTTTGCTAACTGTTTAGTTTGAAAAAGATAAATAAATACATAAATTTATGTTTACTGTCATTTGAACTATATTGTTACTATTTTTACTGCACTAAGATGATTGCATTAAAAATAAAAATACAAAATAAAAATTCTATTCATTATTCACATGTGCCAGATATTTTGTGCTTATTAGAGACTCATTAGATAAGCTAGCTACATAACATCAGAATTAGTCATGTATAATTTATACATAACTGCATAATGTGCTATCTGTGTTGACAGCTTCCCATACAGGCAGTAGACAACAAGTCAGCACATTCGATTTTGAGAAAGCATATATTATTTCTAAAACCTTGTAAAAAGTCCAGTGACAGGTTTAAATGCTTTTAAAAACTATGAAGGCATAGATTCTTCAACACCTCTGCTATGGCCAAATAATAAAAAGTAATTTGAAAAATAATAAATTATGGGTTAACTATAATATTTGGACAGAGAATCCACTCGACAAATCAAATGTGCTCCTTTAGCATTCAGGTAATAAAAATGGTTTGCTAAGGGGGCACTCAGATCAAATCGCTCAAGTATGAGAAGATTGGAACAGAATTCAGATTTGAGATGTTTGTTTTTTATGTTGAAATTTGACATTTTTGACACCTGGACAAGAAAAACAGCAAGACCTGGTGCAATTGTCAAAGATTTCCATCTAGTGCATGTTTACATAGACAAACAAGGTAAAAACAGTTCAGAAGGATGAGAAAAAAGACAGTTTGGCATAAAACTATGCATATGTGCTGTGCACTTCAGAGTGCTCTCTGTCTCTGTCATTTCACACACACAAGAGTGTACATGATGATTATGATGAGGTGTTTTCAGTGTATGAGCACCCGGCTCTACACATTAATTTTGAAGCGCACATCACTTGCAGATTATTCATTTATTAAATTAAATCAGAGACTTTTTTAATTAACACACTATGACATATCAACCCCTAAGTATTCACACCTGACTTGAATGCCTTTTCTTAACCCTCATTACTGTGATAAGTCTACCAGAATGTGTTTATCAGGCCCTGATATTTCAGTGTAAGGTATCTCTGCCAAGAATCATCAGCAAACTACAAACTTATGGTGTGTACCTTGCTAACATTCAGATTTTATGGGAATGATGTCGTTACTGGATGGGGGCAATCTGTAATTATAATGCTCTAATAATATGACAGCAGTATCCTCAAGGTAGGACCTATGATTCAGAGGATAGGCTTCTTGTAGACATTAGGAAACATTGAGAAGAAACCTTAAAGTCTTGATGAATATGGGTGGGCTGCATCAAACACACTTATGAGTCTGCAGGAATGATTTTCTCCCATTTAGAGAGAAACTTTGTGTAATTGAGGAAGCCAAAATTATATTTTCATACCAAAGCAAAATTCACACAATTGTTTTTGAACCAGCTTGTCTTGATATATCTCAGAGTCTCTGCCCCTTTCCTAAAACACAAAAAACACTTTTTATATAGTCCTACACTATGATGGTATGCAATTTTGTGCAGAACCTATCCCACATCGAGCTAATGTATAATGCATATCATTATTGCTACTCTGAACAGTGTTGGGTAGTAGTGGACTACATGTAATCTCGGTACAAAAAGTAATCATGCTACAAAAATACTTGAAATCATATTACATTAATCAAGGTTCCCACTCTTTTTAAGGCACAATTTTCCAGGACATTTCCATGATATTTTAAGCACCCAACTAGTGTAATATTGAAGCAAAAACACATGCGTCCGTTTAAATTGAGCTTTTATTTTGACATTTCTGTTTTTTTTTTACGGTAGTTTCTCACCTCCAGATAAGCACTACTTCGCCTACCAGATGTCCCTAATTTTTGTCCTCCTAAGTTTTGGTAAAATGGGGAGCGTATTGAGACAATTAATTGAAATTAGCCAGCTTACTGTCATTTTAATTTCACAAATAAAAACAATCAAAAGACGAGGAATTGCAATATTGCAGTTGCAGGAGCAGTTGCCCTTCTGATAGGACTGTAATATTGGTCCTGATGTTGTGCCTATTGCAGGTTGCCACCAACCAGTTCCGACCCAAAAGTGAATCGTCATGGCCCTGTTCAAGCTGGCAACCTGCACCAAGTAGTTGGGGAAACTTTCGGTCTTAGTATAAGGACCATCCATGGATGTGCATATGCTGTGTGCACAGCTATTAAAGAAAAATTTATGTGGTGTAATATAAGGGTTTACATATGATACATTTCTGATATTCAATAAGCTATTTTGAACTATCATCTAATCTAAAGCATTGCCATAACAACTGTATTATGTCCCGCATATTTGTCCAGCAACTTTTAATGACCAACTGAACTTGATTGTCATCTAAAATTAATTTAACGTCATAATGCAATTTACATTTTCTGAAGAAGCTCAAGAAATGCGATCCAAGGTAAAAATATTTAAACGTTTTAAAACGTTCAAAAGCTCGTTTTCTGAAAGTGAACTAATTGGACAAATATTTCTGATAGTTTATATTCTTGCATAACATTCTGAGAATGTCATTCAGCTGTCTTTTTCATCTACAGAACAGGGTAAGGCTAATTTAAGTTTGTGTAAAGAAAAGGCATATATAGATCTAAAAATAGTTTGTTTGTTTTTTCCTAAGGAATTTTATTTTTTTATTTAATGCTTTTTTCATTTGGAAATGTATTTTAACTTAATACAAAAAATAAAAAATAAGCTAAACAATATTTTTTATAGAATTGACGTGTTCCAAAAAAGCACACTGATGCTTTTCTCCTAGTATTGTGTATTTATTTTTAATTTAAAAGAAATTATATGTTTTTTTGGGGGCTTTTGGGTTTGTATTGTCGGCTAATTGCATGACTGCCGTCTATTATTTTGAATGGTGTGGAAAAGCAACTTTAATAAATAAATGGATAGCTACTGCGATTACATTTATCACAAACAGTAGCTACTCATTTGTTTTCCGTGCACTTTTCAATGTGCATAATACGAGATATTTGTGTTGGCACACATGGAAATATCATGTTAGCAGCATCGGATCTATATGCCATTAAAATCAATACATAATCATGTACAATAAATTGGCTTTCAAGGATGTATACCTTGTCGTCATGATTAACACAGGCTAACAATTGGGGCAAATTCTGTAATGTGACACTGGATCCATATTCCTGTGGCTCGCAAATTCGGTGGAGGAGTTTTCGTTGGGGGAGGTTACGTGCAGACTGATGCACCTGCTATTACACACACAGCAGCTTGCTTGCACCTGCATCAGCAGTTCACTTAACACGGTTCAGCTGTTGTGGCGTTTTCTATAGGGTGTCAGTACATCGACACAACGTCGAGTGAGTGACAGAAGGGGAAAGTTTTAAACATTAAACTGATGTGATAAAACCAAATACTTTTCACTCAGATTGTTATTCTGACAAAATGTGTGCTGAAAAAAAAAAAGATAAATGAAAAATAAAAGCATATTCACAGGTGATCTCAGTAACCCGATGTATGTTTAGTGAATGAGACCTTGACTCTTTTTGTTCCTTCCAATTTGTTCCTTTGATGCTCATCATAATTGTTGCCCAAAGTACCACTGGTGCAGGACAAGAATTCACATCATCACTACTCATCCCCCCCTCACACCAGCACACAATCTATACTGACACATGAGAGGAGGAATGATGACAGAAGAGATCCCTGAGTGAGCATGTCGTTAGCATGAGAGGAAAACGGAAGGGAGAACGAGACCCGAGACACCGATCAAACTGTCAATCACTGGTCAGATATTGGAGTGTGGAGGCGAGGTGCCGTGAAGAATTACATGGTCATCGCTGAGAGAGGTCTTACATCATGTCTGTCTGGTAGAAAGATCTTTGTTTGTTGAGTGATAATTGTTAGGATTAATCGTTTACTGTTGCACGAGTCAAGAGTGATGACGAACAGTGGGTCATTAATCACAATAATGTTCTAAATCAAGCATGTAATAAGGGTCTTGATTTGATCCATAACCAAGGCATAATACAAAACAAAAGCATCAAGATGGCAGTACAGAGAATTATTAACATATTAAAGCAACAAGAGAAAGAAATCCGACCAACAACAGTATCTATTGACAGTAAAGGAAGTTGAGAAAAACATTCCAAAAAAAGCATTTTATTCCCAGGGACAAGGGGTGACCAGCGATAATTGTTACACTTTCTTGGTTTAGCCTAGCTGTAACATTTTGCCAGAAACATATTTGACGTCATCTATCTTCACTTGTATCAGTTAAATGTTTTACCCAATCGAGTCAGATATTTAAACTAAAATAGAAGAATACGAAGATTAATTTTTTTGTAAATTACATTTACACCTAAAGCTAACAACCCCTTTTAAATGCATAACAATGGGCCCCCGGCATGAGCTTCACCCCCCTTCCCAGGGTCATCCCCATCTACATGGATGAGGGAGGGGACATAGAAACAGGAAACAAAAAAGACAAAAAAATGTGGCACCTACACACCATAACTGCAATCGTGCAAAATTAAAAAAGAGAAACGCCAACATGGAGCGGCAGTGGGAGAGAGAGAGACAGCGAAAAAAAAAGACACTTACAGGGCTTCACTTTTTCCACATTTTGTTATGTTACAGTCTTATTCCAAAATGGATTAAATTAATTATTTTCCTAAAAATTCTAAAAACAATACCCCATAATGGCAACGTGAAAGTTGGTTTTAAATCTTTGCAAATTTATTACAAATAAAAAAAACGGATATCACATGTACATAAGTACAGCCTTTGCCATGACACTCAAAATTGAGGTCAGGTGCATCCTGTTTCCTGTTTCTACAACTTGATTGGAGTCCACCTGTGGTAAATTCAGTTGATTGGACATGATTTGAAAAATAAAAATCACATGTACATAAGTATTCACAGCCTTTGTGCAATACTTTGTTGAAGCACCTTTGGCACCAATTACAGCCTCAAGTATTTTGTGTATGATGCTACAAGCTTGGCACACCTATTTTTGGGCAGTTTCTCCCATTCTTCTTTGCAGGACCTCTCAAGCTCCATCAGGTTGGATGAGGAGTGTCGGTGCACAACCATTTTCAGATCTCTCCAGAGATGTTTAATCAGGTTCAAGTCTGGGCTCTGGCTGGGCCACTCAAGGACATTCACAGAGTTGTCCCGTAGCCACTCCTTTGTTATCTTGGCTGTGTGCTTAGGGTCGTTGTCCTGTTTGAAGATGAACCTTCACCCCAGTCTGAGGTTCAGAGCGCTCTGAAGCAGGTATTCAACAAGGATGTCTCTGTACATTGCAGCATTCATCTTTCCCTCAATCCTGACTAGTCTCCCAGTTCCTGCCGCTGAAAAACATCCCCACAGCATGATGCTGCCGCCACCATGCTTCACTGTAGGGATGGTATTGGCCAGGTGATGAGCGGTGCTTTGATTCCTCCAGACATGACGCTTGCCATTCAGGCCAAAGAGTTCAATCTTTGTTTCATCAGACCACAGAATTTTGTTTTTCATAGTCTGAGAGTCCTTCAGGTGCCTTTTGGCAAACTCCAGGCGGGCTGTCATGTGTCTTTTATTGAGGAGTGGCTTCCGTCTGGCCACTCTACCATACAGGCCTGATTGGTGGAGTGCTGCAGAGATGGTTGTTCTTCTGGAAGGTTCTCCTCTCTCCACAGAGAAACGCTGGAGCTCTGTCAGTGACCATCGGGTTCTTGGTCACCTCCCTGACTAAGGCCCTTCTCCACTGTTTGCTGAGTTTGGCCGGACGGCCAGCTCTAGGAAGAGTCCTGGTGGTTCCAAACTTCCTCCATTTACAGATGATGATGAGTCCACTGTGCTCATTGAGACCTTCTATGCTGCAGAAATGTTTCTGTACCCTTCCCCAGATCTGTGCCTCGATACAATCCTGTCTCAGATGTCTACAGACAATTCCTTAGACTTCATGGCTTGGTTTGTGATCTGAAATTCACTGTTAACTGTGGGACCTTATATAGACAGGTGTGTGCCTTTTCAAATCATGTCCAATCAACTGAATTTACCACAGGTGGACTCCAATCAAGTTGTAGAAACAGGAAACAGGATGCACCTGACCTCAATTTTGAGTGTCATGGCAAAGGCTGTACTTATGTACATGTGACATCCGTTTTTTTATTTGTAATAAATTTGCAAAGATTTCAAACAAACTTCTTTCATGTTGTCATTATGGGGTATCGTTTGTAGAATTTTGAGGAAAATAATTAATTGAATCCCTTTTGGAATAAGGCTATAACATAAAATGTGTAAAAAGTGAAGCGCTGTGGATACTTTCCGGATGCACTGTAGTAGTACAACAGTTCATTGAAGTATATCTGCATTTCACTAAAGTATAACTGTAGTACATTGCAAAACAACAGCAGTTCGGTGTAGTACAATTTTAAATCAATGCAGTAGGAGCTGCAGTTTGTGTAGTTCACCTGCAGTTCAGTGCAGTTCAATGAGCTGCACTCCAGTACGAACTGAGTTGCAATTGCAATTGAAGTTTTGGAAGCTTTTTGTGTGAAGCTTTCATCTTCATCGCCATATTTTGAAGAATGCATGTGTCCTGAAGCTCAATGTTAGTATTTTGTTTTTTAATTTCTGTTTGCTTGATCTTCTGTGCAGATAGCATTGTCATGGATTTAGTTGTTAGCTTATGGTCATTGTTTTTTTGTTTTTTTTATGTGTTTATGCAAAGATGGTTTTGTCGTTCCTCATTGGGACCACTCTTATGGACCTTTGAGCAAATATTGGATTAATGAGTAATACCTTGGACTACTTCTTGCATTGCTGCTTTGATTACTGGGCTAAGTAATTTTTTTTTTCTCTTTTTGTTTTCACTATTTTATCATGCAAAAGATACTGCTACTCGGCCTTTGAAGTCAGACCTGGACTCTAAAGATTGTTGGGTTATATATATATATAACACAGAGATCTATACACTACTAACAAATACTTAGCAGTGATCCTGTGTCAGCAATCAAAGTGGTGGAGAAAGGACCACTTTATGTATTATTTATTAATGTATTATTTTTTGTGCAAACTAAGCCACATTCAAGAAACACGTTAGAGTGCAGCAGCCAACGATTCCTCTGCACCTCATTGCACTTTCAGACAAATAGTCAAATCAAATCACTTTATTGTCACACTACCATGTACACAAGTGTAACAGTAGGTGAAATTCGTGTGTGCAGTTCCGAGCAACACAGCAGTCATGACAGTGACAAGACATATACCAATTACAATAAACAACATACTGCACAACACAATTTACATCCAAAAGCGTTTGTCTGTCGTAAACAATAAGGCAGACAACATCCAAGACAAAAAAATCAAAGAACTGTAAACAAAACAAACAATAAACCGCAGTGTTGTAACGGAGCTCGCAACGCAGCAGCCATACTCGGCGCCATCTTGACTATTTGGATAAAGTATCATTACGTCAGCAGTGGAAGCGCTAAAACCAATACATGATGGAGTTTTCATGTGGTGTTCAAAGTGGTGCAAATCATGTGAATGTGACTTCACCATTGCTGTGGTAAAGTGGTCAGAAGGTTGTGGAGGATAAGGGTTTACGAGATTCAATATGCATTGCAATGAATATGCAACCTACTGTATGTTCGTTCAATTTGTCTATTTCCTACTTGGACTTAAAAAAAAAAATGTTATTGTTACTTAATTGGTGCCATTTTAGTGCATTTCTATCTTTATAAAATTATGAAATGTATGAAAATATGAATAAAACATTATTGTTACATGTTGTTTTATTTTCTAAGTAACAAAAATGCATTTTTACAAGAAAATAAGTATATTTACAGTCATATTTCAGCTCTTTCAAAATCTGTGATTAATCACATTTAACTAGTTCATTAAGCCCTGCGATGGACTGGCGACCTGTCCAGGGTGTCCCCCGCCTTTCGCCCAATGTTAGCTGGGATAGGCTCCAGCCCCCCGCGACCCTGTACACAAGATAAGCGGTTGACGATGGATGGATGGATGGAACTAGTTCATTAAGATTAAATATTTTAATAGACAGACAGAACAAGTTTGCTGTCATTGGTCAAGTTTTTACATGTGTGGTAATTTGGATGCAGTATTACTTGCAGTTTTATATACTGCAGTACAAGTGTGGTAATTTGGAAGCAGTGTTCCTTCAGTTTTTTTTTTTTATGCTGCAGTAGGGCTGGGCGATATATCGCATATTAACAATATAATCGAGATTATTTTGCTGACAATGTAAAATTGAACAATATCATGAATATTGCAATTATTTTAATTTGCTTTCATTTACCCATTAAGTTTTATAAAGAGCACATCAGTAGACTAATTTCATTATCATTTAGGGCTGCACAATTAAACAAAATAACAACAAAATGGCAAGTTGGTCATATGTGATTATTAATCCACAAATAGCTGTGATTTAAAAACAGATAAACACGATCAGTGTGTGATTCAGAACTAACCGGTGATGCTCTGCTCTGTGTGCATGCACATGGCGGTGCTCTCAGATCAGTTTAGGTGCTTTGTGAAAATCAAAATCAATTAGTAACAATTACAAGTTATCTGCAAACGCAGCACAGAATAACAGAAAAGGAAGCGATTTCAGGAAATGCAGAACATTGTAAACTGTCTAATACACATTGCCTTTTTGGTGTCAAAATAAAAGCCCCCAGGTGAAGATGAAGTAAACAAGACAGAAATATGTAACTTTTGTATAATGCAAATCTAATAACCAGAATAATGATAATTCAGCATTATTATATAATAATCAACATGATGTGCCCCACAGTAATAATTTAGTATTATGCAATGTTCAACTGGGGTTTCAAAAATAAGTCATGTAGCTTTGCACAGTAAAAACATTTGAAGGTAAATAATGTTTTTTATTAAGCTACTATGTATAATTTTATATGAAATATAAAGTGCATATCAATGACATTTATTTTATTTAATTCTCCCTTGTGTTTATTTAATGAAAAACGAATTATTAGATTTTTTTGTCTTTAAAATATTTTATCTACTTGGCTACGGTTCCTCTGATAAAAAACAAAAACTCTTTTGAGTCATTTTAGAGCATATTAATATTTATAGAGATATATATTAAATATCATCAATAGGCTGAAAAATATCGAGATATAATTTAGCCTAGCCCTACACTGCAGTACAAGTGTGGTAATTTGGACGGAGTATTCCTGCAGTTTCCAGTACTACAGTAATACTGCGTCCAATTTACCACACTTGCACTATAGTTAAAAAACTGCAGTTATTTTTTGTAAGGGTTGTGATGAGGATTAATTAAAGAGACATCGGTTACATGTCAGTTCTCTTGGAGGAGCTGATCGATCCTGATGGCTCCTCTGGCTGCTAATAACCCATGCAAAGCCCTCCAGCTGTCTCCTGTACACACATTAATACACAACGAAAAACCATCTGCACTTGCCTTAATCAGCCTGTACACAGTCATGCTCTCATAACCCGGTCTGACTCTCTCTCTCTCTCTCTCTCGCTCTCTCTCTCTCTCTCTCTCTCTCTCTATCTCTCTCTCTCTCTCTCTCTCTCTCTCTCTCACACACACACACACACACACACACACACACACACACACACACACACTCACACACCTCTGTCATAGGGTGGTGGCTGAAGCTAGGTCATTAGTAGGCTTTGTAATGAACACTAACCTAATCCTACACAACTTGTGTTCTGTGTCAGAGAAAGCAGTCCTGTCTGGAACTGAGATGATTAAGAAGAAGGGAAAATGTGAAACATACATACAATGTAGTACTTTTAATACAATATTAGGTAAGTAACCAGAACAGTGGCACACACAGACTAAGGTGCAGGTGCAGAAAGGCAAGAGAAAAATAAAAAAGTAACCTAAAATGATGATGATTAAAGTAATAATAATAATTTAATTATTACAAATAGTACTAATAAGACTACGTCTATATAACTAACTATCTTTGATTTCACAGTATTTGAACATTTTCAATTTTTTCTAAGAATCACCTTTATTTAGACAATTTCTCTTCTGTTTGTTATAATTTGAAAAACCCCACTCGTTTGCAGTGTAGATGGCATGCACTTTCAGATTGTGGATCAAAAGTAGCAAGTGCCCAAGCCCCTGATGCTTTCCCTCGCTGCACTTGCCTGATCCAGAAGTTCACTGTGCTCAAACTGCGGCTCTACGGCCATGATTTTTTTAGTTAAGCCTTACACTTTATTTGGGCTTTCATTCTAGCCAACAGATTGCTTCGGTCCAGACATTTCAGAGATCCTCTTGACCTCTCTAACCTCTGCTGTTATCATTTCCCACTCCTCTCTTTATCTACAGTCTGTTCTCTCACAGACAATTCTGTCTCAGTTTTCAAGATGTCTAAAATCGCTCAGTAATGCCACCTCAAAAACACTTACAACTGGAGATGTGGAAATTGAGAGAGGGGCAAAGCAGAATGAGGCAATATAAAACAGAATATTTGGGTGAAGGAATACTCCACAAAAAATAAAAATGATCTCATTAATTGCTCACCCTCATGTTGTTCCAAACCCATATGCATTTATTGTTTGTTTCCGTGAAACACAAAAAGGATTTTGAAGAGAATATTTAACTAATGCTAAATCAGCTCTTTTCCATACAAAGATAGTTATAGTGACCACAGCAAATGACAACCACTAAAATCCCATACAAATAAGTCTTGTGCTATATTATAACTCTTCTGAGAGACTGACCTTACAGTGAGATCGTAAATGGATGTACAGGATGTAATAGAGTGAAGAAAAATGCATGTTTTGTAAACTGTACCCCCCAACCCAAAACTTAACCTAACTATCTGTAGAGAACATTTGTATGTTAAAAGGGGAAAAATGCAATCTCAGAATCACGCTTTGGCTTTCCCACACTTGTAATGCAAGACTACCAGTCACGCCACAGAGGAATATAAACTCCCTTGAGCTGATGTCTGAGCAAAAATTTCTGATAGGAGATGCACTTGTTGGCGAGTTGGCATAATGTGGCTGATCCTATACCAAAACTATCGGAAACAACATGCTGAATTCCCGAGTGATCATGTTGCTTCTGAACCCACACTATAGCCTGGTATGACTGGGCTAAGGTGCCATATTTGAATTATACAAAGAATGAAAACTTTGAGCTCTGGCAGAGAGAAAAATAATGAGTGAAAAGGACATAATATTTGTTTATTTATTGGCTTCATAAGACTTAACATGGCATGCCTGAAAGCTACTCTTTTTTAAATTTGTTTAGTTTTTTGAGACCATAGTGGTCTTTGTATGGAAAATATCTACAAAACAGTATGTGCATTCTTCAAACTTTCTCTTGTGGTGTGCTATTTAAAATTTAAGAGCATATCGGTTTGATATGTGTTGCATGCCCCTGGGCTGGGCTGACAGATGAGAATAAACCTGTTAAAACAGGACAGAATGAAGAGACGGGAGAAACAGGACTGGGCTGCATGTAATCCCCAGCAGTTATGAGGTGCACAGGCGCAGTATCACTATTTTCATCCGCAATCTCCCAAACTCCTCTTTCAAAGCCACAGTCCACTTTCAAAATAAGAGTCCCATTCTCATTCAATAGAAAACTGCAGTTTCAATGTAGTCAATCGTCCACAAGACACAGCAATAAAGCATCACATTTCTGTTGAGATATTCTTATATCTACTGAATAAGACAAACATTATCCAAATGTGTACATACTTTTGGTGTGTCACATATGCATGGTGAGTAAATAATGTATATTTTATTTGGTGCACTTGTCCATTAATTTACAAGTTATTAAGTACAATAGTTATAGCTCAAGTATTGCACTTTATGAAATTCAGACCCTTCAGTTCCCAGTCTAGATTATTGTCCACTATAGATCCATCACTCCTTAAAAAAAACCTTCACTCTGGAAATTAAGAACAAATCTTAAAACGTGAAATAAAAAGCTCAGTAAATTATATGTTCAGAGAAAGAGAATTACCATTTATTAATTTAACTATTCATTTAGCAGACACTTTTATCCAAAGCGACTTAAAAATGAGAAATACTTCAACACAAGCGATTCATCTTCAAGACAGAATAAAATAAGAAGTGCTGCAGTACCAATTCCCAGTTCCCTAGGTTGGCCAGAAAAGTACAAGCTAGTACACAAATTCAAGTGTAAGATAGCAACTGCAAACAGCAGTTTATATATATATATATATATACATTTGTTATTTTTTTCTGAAGCAATGTTTCAGTGTGACATATTGTAATGATTAACCTGTCTTGTCTCTCTGTTGTCCCCTTGTTTTCTATCTTGTCACTTTTCACTTCTTAAGTTTTCACTTTAGTCCCTTATTTAATTCCATAGTCCACCCTGTCTCGTTTCACTGTTGCCCTCTCGTTTTCCATCTTGTTGTCACTTTAGTCCTTTATCTGATTCCACAACCCTCTGTTAGCGTTCGTATTCACTGTTCATTGTTTACACCTGCCCTGGTTAATTTGCCTTTGGTTTCTGTTTATCACCTTGTTACCTTGTTTGAGTTCTGTTCTTTCATTGGCCACCTTTCCCACGTTTGTCTATTTATACCCCGTGTCTTTGTGCTGTCTTTGTCGATCGTCGTTTGATGTTAGCCTGGTGTGTGCCTCTCTCCCTAGTTCCCTGTTTGTGTCTACCGTGGTTTCCTTATCGAGTTTACGTTTCTTTTCCCCATCGTGGGTTGTTGCTTTGTGTTTTGCCCTGTCTATTCAGCTAAATAAAGTTCAAACTGCATTTGGATCCGCACCTCTTCGTCAGCCTCGTTACTCAGCATTACAGAACGATCGACCCCCTATGGATCCAGCAGTTTTTCAAGCGAATTACGATCTGCTCAGCCTGAAGCAAGGGGACCGACCTATAGAAGACCACATCCACGACTTTCTGGCTCTGTCAAACATTTCAGACTTTCCTAATTACTCTCTCGTGGTCTTCTTCCGAGGCAACCTGAATGATGGGCTGAAGGAGCGGCTGCCACCGGCAACGCGCGACTGGACGCTTGACGCGTTCGTTGAGGAGACCCTACAGATCTGCGGTTCTCATCTAACTGTGGACATCATCGAGGAGAACCCCGTAGCGCCTCCCGCAGGATTGACCCTCCATTCGCCCGTGGTTCGTCCTTTCGCGCCGGTCAACGAGCCAGCGCGGTCCTCCTCGTCTGCCCGGAGAAGGAGGAGAAGACGGGCTTCCGCCTCCCGGCCCACGCATGTCACGGTGAGCGAGCTAGAGCCCACGCATGTCACGGTGAGCGAGCTAGAGCCCACGCATGTCACGGTGAGGGAGCTAGAGCCCACGCATGTCACGGTGAGCGAGCTAGAGCCCACGCATGTCACCGTGAGCGAGCTAGAGCCCATGCATGTCACCGTGAGCGAGCCCGAAACCTCGCCAACCACGGTAACCCAGCCAGTGCCGCAAGCCCCAAACGTCAATGAGCCAGTGCCGCAAGCCTCAAACGTCAATGAGCCAGTGCCGCAAGCCTCAAACGTCAATGAGCCAGTGCCGCAAGCCTCGACCGTCCCTGAGCCAGCGCCTGTAGCCTCGACCGTCCCTGAGCCAGCGCCTGTAGCCTCGACCGTCCCTGAGCCAGCGCCTGTAGCCTCGACCGTCCCTGAGCCAGCGCCTGTAGCCTCGACCGTCCCTGAGCCAGCGCCTGTAGCCTCGACCGTCCCTGAGCCAGCGCCTGTAGCCTCGACCGTCCCTGAGCCAGCGCCTGTAGCCTCGACCGTCCCTGAGCCAGCGCCTGTAGCCTCGACCGTCCCTGAGCCAGCGCCTGTAGCCTCGACCGTCCAAGAGCCAGCGCCAGTAGCCTTGACCGTCCAAGAGCCAGTGCCAGTAGCCACGACCGTCCAAGAGCCAATGGCCGTGACCGTCCAAGAGCCAGCGCCTCTCGAGCCTTCCAGGGCTCCTCCTCCCGAGCTTTCCAGAGCTCAGCCATCCGAGTTTCCTGAGCTTTCCAGAGCTCAGCCATCCGAGTTTCCAGAGCTCAGCCATCCGAGTTTCCCGAGCTTTCCAGAGCTCAGCCATCCGAGTTTCCCGAGCTTTCCAGAGCTCAGCCATCCGAGTTTCCCGAGCTTTCCAGAGCTCAGCCACCCGAGTTTCCCGAGCTTTCCAGAGCTCAGCCACCCGAGTTTCCCGAGCTTTCCAGAGCTCAGCCACCCGAGTTTCCCGAGCTTTCCAGAGCTCAGCCACCCGAGTTTCCCGAGCTTTCCAGAGCTCCGCCTCCCGAGCTTTCCAGAGCTCCGCCTCCCGAGCTTTCCAGAGCTCCGCCTCCTGAGCTTTCCAGAGCTCCGCCTCCCAAGCTTTCCAGAGCTCCGCCTCCCGAGCCTTCCAGGACTCCGCCTCTCGAACCTACCAGGGGTCCGCCCTTCAAGCCTCTCGAGCCTCCCAGGGCTCCACCTCCTGAACCTCTCAAGCCTACCAGGGCTCCGCCCCCCAAGCCTCCTACGGCTCCACCCCCAGAGCCTCTCGAGCCTCCTGCAACTCTGCCTACGGGGCCTCCTACGGCTCCGCCTCCAGAGCCTCCGATTGCTCCGCCTCTCGATCCACTCAAGCCTCTGACGGTTCCGCCCCCAGAGCCTCTTGAGCCTCCTACGGCTCCGCCTCTCGAGCCTCTCGAGCCTTCCAGGGCTCCGCCCCTCAAGCCTCTTGAGCCTTCCAGGGCTCCGCCTCTCAAGCCTCTCGGGCCTTCCGGAGCTCCGCCTCTCAAGCCTCTCGGGCCTTCCGGAGCTCCGCCTCTCGAGCCTCCCAGGGCTCCGTCTCTCAAGCCTCTCGAGCCTCCCAGGGCTCCGTCTCTCAAGCCTCTCGAGCCTCCCAGGGCTCCGCCCCTCAAGCCTCTCGAGCCTCCCAGGGCTCCGCCCCTCAAGCCTCTCGAGCCTCCCAGGGCTCCGCCCCTCAAGCCTCTCGAGCCTTCCAGGGCTCCGCCCCTCAAGCCTCTCGAGCCTCCCAGGGCTCCGCCCCTCGAGCCTCCCAGGGCTCCGCCCCTCAAGCCTCTCGAGCCTTCCAGGGCTCCGCCCCTCAAGCCTCTCGAGCCTTCCAGGGCTCCGCCTCTCGAGCCTTCCAGGGCTCCGCCTCCCAAGCCTCTCGAGCCTTCCAGGGCTCCGCCTCTCAAGCCCCTCGAGCTTCCCAGGGCTCTACCCTTCAAGCCTCTCGAGCCATCCACGGCTCTGCCTTCCGAGCCTCCTCCAGAGCCTCCTGCGGCTCCGCCTCCCGAGCCTCCTGCGGCTCCGCCTCCCGAGCCTTCTGCGGCTCCGCCTCCAGAGCCTTCTGCGACTCCGCCCCCTGAGCCTTCCTTGGCTCCGTCTCCTGTGCCTTCCTCGGCTCCGTCCCCGGAGCCTTCCAGGCCTCCGCCTCAAGAACTGTCTACGGCGCCACCGCCCTCAGCTCCACCTCCTGAGCCTCCAGAGCCTCCCTCTGCTCCGCCTCCTGAGCTTTCCAGGGCTTCACCCCCCGAGCCTCCTACGGCTCCGCCTCCAGAGCCTTCTAGGGCTCCGCCTCTAGAACCTCTTTCGGCTCCGCCTCCTGAGCCTCCCTCAGCTCCGCCTTCTGAGCCTTCTACGCCATCGCCTCCCCCGGCTCCACCTCCCGAGCCTCCCTCGGCTCCGTCTCCCGAGCCTTCCACGGCGCCGCCTCCCAAGCCTTCTACGGCTCCGCCCACAGGGTACACCATGGCTCTGCCTGGCTCTGCCTGCCTCTGCTCCGCCCCCAGGGTCTCCTGCGGCCCTGCCTATGCCTCCTGCGGCGCCGCCACCCAAGTCTTCGACTGCCCCGCCTCAGAGGTCCTCCTTGGCTCCGCCTCACGCGGCTCCGCCAGCTCCCCCAGTGGCCACACCTCCCAGGTCCCCTGAACCGGCCATTGGCCCTCGACCACCTCCCAGGCCACCGAAGCTGGCCTCTATCCTGTGGCCTCCTCCCAGGCCTCCTGACCCGGTCCCTGTCTTGTGGCCTCCTCCCAGGGCTTCTGACCCTGTTCCCGTCCTGTGGCCTCCACCCAGGCCTCCTGCCCCTGTTCCTGTCCTGAGTCCTCTTCCCTGGCCTCCTGACCCAGTCCCTGCCCAGTGGCCTCCTCCCAGGCCCCCCGGTCCCTGTCCTTGCCAGGTGGCCAGCTCCCGGGCCATCTAAACCGGCCTCTGTTCTGCGGCCACCTGACCCTGGTCCCTTGACACACCCCCATAGACTGCTTGCCTGCCCTCTCAGCCTCCATGGTCTACCAGTCTACCCTCTCCACCTCCCTGGACTGCCTAATGGCCCCCGTGGACTGTCGCAGTGCCCCTTGTACCCCCGTGGACTGTCTCTGTGTGTGTGCCCCTGGTGCCCTCATTTAGTTTTTTCTTTGTGGGTCTTTTTGTCTTTTGTGTTTTTTTTATTGTTTTGGATCGTCTGGAATCCGATCTTTAAAGGGGGGGCTATGTAATGATTAACCTGTCTTGTCTCTCTGTTGCCCCCTTGTTTTCTATCTTGTCACTTTTCACTTCTTAAGTTTTCACTTTAGTCCCTTATTTAATTCCATAGTCCACCCTGTCTCGTTTCACTGTTGCCCTCTCGTTTTCCATCTTGTTGTCACTTTAGTCCTTTATTTGATTCCACAACCCTCTGTTAGCGTTCGTATTCACTGTTCATTGTTTACACCTGCCCTGGTTAATTTGCCTTTGGTTTCTGTTTATCACCTTGTTACCTTGTTTGAGTTCTGTTCTTTCATTGGCCACCTTTCCCACGTTTGTCTATTTATACCCCGTGTCTTTGTGCTGTCTTTGTCGATCGTCGTTTGATGTTAGCCTGGTGTGTGCCTCTCTCCCTAGTTCCCTGTTTGTGTCTACCGTGGTTTCCTTATCGAGTTTACGTTTCTTTTCCCCATCGTGGGTTGTTGCTTTGTGTTTTGCCCTGTCTATTCAGCTAAATAAAGTTCAAACTGCATTTGGATCCGCACCTCTTCGTCAGCCTCGTTACTCAGCATTACACATATACAGTTGGGATTGCCTCGATGTAGATAGAGTAATATAGTGGATCAAGTGCTTATGGAAGTGCTATGTCGTCGGGTGTTTCTTTAAGATCGTAAAGGACACAGCTGCTCTCTATTAAAACAAACCCATATCTTGCAATAAGGAGGCAAAGCAGTACCTGTACCCTCCCTTACCTCTGGCCTACTGTGTATCTTGACCATTTGTATTATACAGCATTGGATTTTCTCTCCCTCTTGAGTATACTCCTCTCATCCAATGAATCCAATGATCCTCAGATCCAATGAAAGAAAGGCCCCTAGTGTGAAATATGCTCTATATCTGGAAGCCTTTCAGATCCGAAGCAACTGAAGTCCTTCGTTCATATCCTCCAGGGATTTACATTAGCTGTTGAATTATATACTTTGGATTCATAGAAACTGTATTTTAGGAACCCCTTGCATATGCCTCTAGAATCCAAAGCACATAAATCAGAAACTGTGGAGATTACATAATTAAAACTATTTAAGGAGGCGGAGGTCCCACACATAGAAAATAAATTAGTCAAACTCCTCAGTTGCTTCAAAACAGCTAAACGCAATACATTCGAGTTGCTTAATGACTAAATCTGTACTCAAAGAGAGGAATGCAATGAGTGAAGTGTTTCAGAACAGCTATGTTGACATAAGGCCTAAATTGCCTAGTGTATCTGTGCCTTTGAAAGAGATGGGATAATTTGACTAGTACACCCAAGAGTGACTCATTCCCTCAAACCTCCATGCTGAAAATCACATTTACTCTTGTGGAGGCAGTAGCATCAACTTTCATAATTTACTAACTGCCTGAGAAATCGAACAAAAAGGCAGGCAGAGTCCAAACTGTAATGAAAACTGAATAGATCACCACAAAAAATATACAAATAAATAATAATTGCTGCCTATATTAACCATCATGCCAATCCAAACTCTTGTGGTGTCATCTATTCAGTGATATAAGGCAGAGACATTTTGAACAGTCTTTATGCAGCAATTTTCTACATGAAAACTATAAAAAAGTTAATAGTGACCATGTCTGTCAAGCTCCAAAGGATCCAAAAAGCACCATAAAAGAATTCCATATGACTTGTGTGCTAGGAATTCATGCAATAGCTTAGCTTGAGGAACATACCAAACTTATTTACTGAAAAGCTTCCCCTCCACTGCAGTGCTCAAATCGTATTCACTAACCAACAAATTTGAACTTGTATTTTACTCATTAAACCTCAATCTAACATTCACCTTTAAAATCTCGTCTGATTACAACAGCACTTCACTCGCTTTGGTGACCCTCGCTGGACATTTCACAGGGAAACTGCAAAAAAACGAGTAATGAAATATGCAATTTAGTTTTTTTGTTAATTTTATCATGGTAATGTAACTTTCATGAGATCAGGTTGTAATTTTCATGAGCTCAGCCTTCTTCATGTAGTGACGTCATCCACCCCCCACCGTAAACTCATTTTGGCACCACTGTTTCTATGTCTTCCTGTCATACATTCTTCTTTCTACATGTACATACATACATACATACATAAATATATTCCCCTGATGCTTTTTCTCAGCCCAATTTGCATTAGCATCATTTGAACAGCTGTGTGGCTGTGCACAAAACCAAAAAGGACTCAATTTTGGCTCATGTATACGAATGTGTGTGCGCATGTGACTGATCTAGGCTTGGAGAGGCTTTCAAAATCTGGAGGGTCTCTTCCATCTGTGCCTTTTCTCAGAAAGGCCAGCCATGACAGAATTGTCAGTTTTTCCCCTGTGCATCTATCCAACAATTGAGAGTAAAGGAAGGTAGAGACACTCCACTGCTTATGAATGTATAATATTCCAAACCTACTCGAAACACAACATCTTGCCGATTGCAGTGTAGCATCATTAAATAACAGTTCTACCAAACTTCTCCTAATTATATATATATATATATATATATATATATATATATATATATATATATATATATAAGAAAAATGGCCTTACTTCAACCATTCTTCATTTCCTGTATACAGGAGGAAACAAATGAATGTGTTCTGACCATAGCCAAGCTGTATATCGTCACCTTCCTAAAAATAATTTTTTCAGGTTTTTCAGAAAACATAAAAAACTGTATCAAATATAATGAGGAGATGATTTAGGCAAAAACAAATTGACAAAAATTACTTAGGACATTATTTTAGGAAGGTGCTGATATGAAGACAAAGCACCACATTATTTTATTGAATGTGGAGTAACATAAGGATCTGACTCAGCAGATCATAAAGCTTTTATCATGCATATAACATCACACGTATTTCAGAACAATAGATGGATTATTTTGGAGCCCTAATAGACACTTCAAAGCTAACTTTATCACTCGTTCTCACCTTATTCAGTTCAATCAGGCTCTGTATCAAATGAAAATGTATGAGTAACAGAGTGTCTCTGTAACCAGTCCTGCTCGACCTGCTCTGAGCAGCATTTGAACCGGCATGGGAGGCGGACACGCTAACGAGGAGGCTAAAGGCTACGCTGCCCTACAAAGGCAAAACGCCGTAACATCATGTTTGGTCAAAAATTAGTTAATGTCATTTTTGGGGTATTCAAGACCTCCTTTATCATGTGAATAAATATCGTGAGTCAATTTGATTGTTTTAATGAGAAATTAAAGGGCTATGACAACCGTAACATCCAAAACCATACGAGAAACCACAGCAGAACGCCGTAACAGTTGTTATGGCTCTTAGCCTCTGTTCCGGCACGCTTAAATTGAGTTAAGGTGTTCTGACTTTGTTTCGCCTGGCATCAAGAGAGATGTTACGGTGCCGCTGTGATGTTACTGTACTCTGGCTTTGTCATACTGTCAAAGATTACCGCTCTTTTATTGTCACCAAACCGCGTAACATACACACAACACATCTTTGAACTAAAGTGTAGACTGCCGACTGCTTGTTTGTATTATTACTCTGTGATAGCGATGTGATAGGGCGATGGTTCAGCTCTGTCAATGTCAGTGACAGCCCGGAGCTTGCTAAATTAATCTGTGTCACGTAAATTAGCGCTAACGTTGACGCTGACACTCGCCTCACATCAGATGCTGAAAACCAAATATTAAATACAGAGGCATCCTACCTTTCCATGCAATCCGATATAATCCATAGAAGATATAATCCATAGCAATTCACGTCATCTGCTGTATCCACAACAATCCATACGTGTTTGAGCCATATTTCCTTCTTGCAGGTGTTCACGTCAGATTTTACAGCTGGTTATCGCTAACGTCCGTACAAAGTAGGCTAACCTAAATAGTAAAAGTAATTCCAACTTTTTTCGGTATACTCTGTCTATATTATCTCAGAATTAAAAGTAGTAATCCAAGTCAAGTTCGTTGACTGAGCATCTTGAGCAGTTTGGTGGCCCTTAACCCTTTAACTGTCACCCCTCCCCTTTTTTCGCATAGACATGAAAATCACTATCCAAACTTAAATGGTTGTATTTCAAGAATGCTTTGTCATATATACCTATGGACAAGTTGTGTTCCAAATTTTAGGTTGATATCTCAAAAAATTAGCTTTCAGTAAGATTTTATTTGAGGCAGTAAAAAACTTGGAATGAGCAGTCTCTAATCTCTAATGTATTGGTCCAATGTTTAATTAATTATTACTCTATATCTTGCATTTAAATACATATACCTTTGTATTCAGTTATAATTAAATTATCTTTATTGTGAAAATATTTATTGTATTTATTCATACTGTACATACTGTACTGCAAAGTAACTTATCTGTTATACTGTTTAACTGTGTTAGTGTTGCCGCACTATCCTGATCATTATAGCACTAAATAGGAACAACCAAAGGTCTTCTATATAATTTAAAACAAATACCATGATGACTAGACCTTGGTTAGGTGTTCTTATAATGGATGTAAGTATGGTGAACAGCAAGTAAATATTGATTATATGTCAGTTACTGACCTTTTGCCTTTGCATGACTCCTGATTTTTGGCACATGATACAAAGGCAGAGTACAGTAACTGCCAAACAAGGGTCAAAGGTCAATTTTGAGCTCAAGATTTTTTGCATACAAACATTTCTTCAGTATAGCAACTAGTTATGAAATTTTGGGAGTCCTACCTATAATACTTTTGTCTGGACAAAACAGAAACTTTAAAGTCATTTTTCTCAGTTTCACACTCTAGTGAGTTAAGGTCTTTTGCTTTTGCAGGGCAGTACAGCCTCTAGCATCATTTGTGCCTCTTGAGGCCAGGGGAGTGAGGTTGTACATGCTGCACAGCACATACAAGCTGGCTACCATTATATTCACCACCCTAAACCTCACTCTCATCCAGGTCATGGCACAACTATAACCAGTTCCGCATGACCAGCACTGAGTGGGATTCGAATCAGCATCTCTGGTGTGGGAGGCAAACTGTTTCATACTTGAATTTTTTCACACTTGAAGGGCACTTCAGGAAGGGGACGCCACTCAAATCGATCCAGACAAAAGAAAGAAAATTAATCTTTTCCCGAAGGCTCACTCCACAAGGTCCTTGACCTCCTTACCTGGCCTGGTTGCCCAGTTAGGTCCTCTGTCATCGAATGTACAAGATAATGTAAGGAGTCTTGGAGTGATTTTAGACTCAGCACTACTTTTCAATAAGCAGATCAGTGCTTATGTCATGGGCACTTATCTATAAAGTATAGCATTTTCTTTCAGATAAAGACCTGGAAATTGTGATAAACCCACTTATTTCATCAAGGTTAGACTACTGTAACTCATACATTAGTCTCCCTCAAACTGCGTTATCCCGCCTACAGCTGGTACAAAACGAGGCAGCTAGGCTTTTAACAGGGTCAAGAAAGAGGGATAATCTCTAAATTGGATTCCTGTGAAATTCAGGGTAGATTTCCCAACTTTGCTTTATGTCTACAAGGCACTATCTGCTATCTCGTGCTCCATTATATTGGTGACTTTCTTATTCCCCCACTAGAGTGCTCAGGCCTTCTGATCAACTTCTTTTGGATGTTCGATCGTGCCTTTTCTGTGGTAGGTCCTAATCTGAACAGTCTCCCATTTCATGTGAGGTCAGCTTCTTCTTTAGGCATTTTTAAATCTTCTTTATTTATAAACTTTAGCTTTTGAATAGGTCCTAAAATAGGTTGAAATAGGTAAATACATACTGCTGTGTTTAAAGACATTTATTAATGTATTATTAAGTTTATATATATATATATATATAACTCTGTCATTGTGTATTTGTTTGTTTGATTTGTAAAGCACTTTTGTTGAACTTCTGTTGTTTTTAGATGTGCTCTATAAATAAAGGTTGAATTGACTTACACAAGAATGCTAGCGAATGGTACATACATACATCAAAGCCATGCTCCCGTCAGAGTACCCACTTCAAGGGCTCTGCCCTTTGGAGTGAGTAGGGCATAGGGAAGATCACTGCCCAAGCAGACACATGGTCGTAATTTTCTGGTTACTATGGCAACAAAGGGCTGTGCCCATTAGCCTTGTTCACTGAAGAAGGAAACATAAAGGAGAGTAAGAGAGCAAAGGAGAAAGTGGAGGGGAAAGAAAGAGAGAGAGAGAGAGAGAGAGAGAGAGAGAGAGAGAATGATGTAAACTAACATAGTAATAAAGGAGGGTGGGAGAGATGAGAATGAACTCAATCTCAACTGCTTCATAGATAAAACGAGTCCAATTTTCTGCCATTGCAGAAAATTGCTATGGAAAGTGAGGGTAATTTGCATTGGCTTTTGTAATGTGCATAGGTGTACAACATGTTCTTTCCTTCTATATCGTTCTCTTTTATTGTGCAGAGCAAAGCACTTCAAAATGTACTGCTAGCAATCAAATGTTAAAACTAGGACTGTTAAAAAAAATATTAAAATTAACACAATAATTCATGCCCATAGAACTTAATAAAGGAATTTCCTATCATCGGAGCAATTTCAAGCTTGGACATTGTGTGTCTCAGTCAGCATTGGGCAGAAAGCGCAACTCCAGCTAAACATGTAACACAGAGCCATAAATGCAACAAACCACACTTACCAACAGCAAATAGCACAATATGCTCTTGTGTTCAATCAGAGCTGGATGGAGTGCAACTCCAAATGCAGAGGTCTCGAGATGTGTTTTTCTAAGTTTCATAGTAGTTTGAAGTCATAGTAGTAGCAGTTTTTTACATGACACAACCAAAGTAAGATGCTCTAAAAGTGTAAAGTAAAGTAAATCTGATGCATGTGTACATAGAAAACCCTTCATAATAGTCTAACTTGGACAGATTTACAAATTCAATTGCAAAATGGATTGCTGTGAGCTGTTGACCAATAATAGGCTTCTGTTCAATGCTATGGAAATAAACATATATTGCCTTCTAAATACACTTTTTGTATTAACTAATCAAAGCTATACTTGTCTTCCTCAATAATGTAATACATTTTAAATATCTGAATTCCATCCATCCATCTTCAACCGCTTATCCGAAGTCAGGTCACGGGGGCAGCTGCTCCATATCTGAATTATATTTATTAAATATATTATTTTTATAATTACTTGAATATTATAATTCATATTTAAAGGTGTAAATTTAATAAAAATGTTTTCTAAACTTCTAAAGAAATTAATAGTAATTTTGAAACATAAGTATAAAATCATGTGCACTCACATGAGATGAAGACTCTAGTTATATCAGTAACCTTATATGAGCAGTTTTTTTCTACACAGAGAGGGGCCCCCTCATGGGGGCTGCCATGTTAGGATCACATGACCAGCCTTGTAATGGCCATGACTTATAATCTTGTAAAAAGTATTTGCCCTGCTATTTGACGCTTTCACTCATGTCTTAAATGAATCACGTGTGATTGTGAATAGTGAATTTCTACAGTAGCATCAGTAACTGAAAATGTCTTGGTTACTATCATAACCTCCATTCCCTGATGGAGGGAATGAGATGTTGTGTCGTTGTAGTGACACTAGGGGTCACTCTTGGGAGCCCCAAACACCTCTGATCCTTGAGAAAAGGCCAATGGGAATTGGCGAGTGGAATTTGCATGCCACTCCCCCAGACATATGGGTATAAGGAGTTGGCTCGCAACAACTCATTTAGGTTTTGTGATGAGGAGCCGAGACAGGATCCCGGACATTTCAGTGGGTAGTACAGCGTTGTGGCAAGAGGGACACAATGTCTCATCCCCTCCATCAGGGAACAGAGGTTACCAAGTCATTCCCTATCTGTCACTCACTCGACGTTGTGTCGATGTAGTGACACTAGGGGTCCCAAAACACTGCATATGCACTCGGTCTGTATGTAGCCTCTCCCAATGCCCCAAAAAAACATTGTATAGTTCCCCACATCCCTGGACATAGAAAGACATATCTAGTATGGAGCAGGCCTTGCCAGTTGCAGCCTTTTCTCTCTATGTTTTCTTTACACAGAGTATTTCGATTTTTGGGTGGGGCCTTTCAGTGCTTTTTATTTGCGTCGGAGAAGGTATTATTTTCCTTTCCTACTCTTTCAGGAGGAAAAGACACCGCGGAGACCACATCCTGCCCGAAGGGGAGGTAAACATGTGGCAAATAGGTAGTAGGTCCTGCTCGAAGGGAAGGAGCTCTACATACACGGCGACAAGAGGCAAAAAGAGCTCTGCCCAAGGAAGACACGGGTCTACTGATAGGGAAACCGTACTGTGGAAATAAATCACAGGGATTTACCGCATGTAACCAGCGCCTGTGGAGCACATACCCCAGTACAGGGCATGCTAGCACACGTACTGGGTCCGACTACGAATTCCTCCGCCGAATTCGACAGCCACAGGGCTAGGGAAGAAGGACATCCAGGGCCCACGGACTTGTGAACTCACATGGGAAAATAAAGTGCATGTCTTCGCCTCACGGAAGGGAAAGGCGCTGTAAAAAGCGTTATAGACGGCCAGCTTTATCAAACTGTACAATGACTTACAGCTTTATTTTCTGTTACAAGACACTTTTCTGTAAAGCTGCTTTGGAATGATTTGTGTTATGAAAAGCGCTACACAAAGAAAACTGACTGGACATACCAATACCTAACAAAGGATTAAAAACAATAGCAGGGACTGCATAGCCAATAAAATCTGTGCCAGCAGAATTCCACAGAAAGCTCATCCATCATTCTCAAAGTTCAAAACGTCCCATGCCCCTGCAGTAGTTTAGTCTAGGGCATATGCAGGGGGACTTGATATGGAAATGAATATGGACTTGTTTTCTTAGCATTATTCAAGGTCGGAAAACACTGCATCTTTTTTTTAATTATTTTTACCAGTTGTCATTTTCTGCAAACAAATCCACTAAATGACAATATTTTATTAGGAATTTGGGAGAAATGTTGTCAGTACTTTATAGAATAAAACAAAAATGTTAATTTTACTCCAACACATACCTATAAATAGTAAATCCAGAGAAACTGATATTTTGTTTGAGTATTTCTGTAACTGATGATCTCCTGGGATTTTCACACACAACAGTCTCTAGAATTTACATAGAATGGTGCCAAAAACACAAAAAAAACATCTAGTTAGTGGCAGTTCTGTGAATGCAAACTCCTTGTTGATGAGATAGTGAATCGCCAGACTGGTTTGAACTGACAAAGTCTACGGTAACTCAGATAATCGCTCTGTAATTTTGTGGTGAAAAGAATATAAACTCAGAATGCTATTCTGGCAACACATTCTCACACCCCAACTCGTCACATACGGACGCTCGGGCAGGACCCCTTGGTGTCACTTATCGAGCGCCGGGTGTACCTTTGGCGTCGTTTTACGACGCGTCCGGTTTCGAAACATAATAAAACCGGTTGGAGGGCCATTGTAGCGTATTCCTTTTGATTTTTATTGATCGCGGTCTCGACCCTCGACCCGTTCGCGGCGTGAGCTTACCCGAGACGTGACATTTCAACGCTACACGCTCCGGTTCGGAGATATGTAGAACGTGACGTGTCCGGGGTTTTAAACATCAAAAAACAGTTGGATTCAGAGTTATTTTAGTGGAAAAGGCTACCTGTATTATTCACCTTAAGATGTAGGCTACGTACTTCTCATCTTCTCATCTCACACTGTCACTGCTTGCATGTTGATCACAAACATGCTGAAGAAGTCTTGTCCATGTAAATGTGCTTGAAAGCCGCACATAGAAAAGTTTACAAATCTTGTAAGCAGTTGATTGATAGGTGGAACTTTCATCCTTAGTTTCATCAGACTCGTGCTTGGGGAGTTGAAAAACATCTCTCACATATCAACAATTGTGTATATACAATAATAACAGATGCTATAACCTGCTAAATGCAGCCCTAGAACAAATTTTTCTGACAGAGTGAAGATTGTTTTCTAGCGCAATGCTGTGTAGCAAATTATTTGTTTGAAGAGCAGAGAACAGCATGGTATTTCTGTAGAATCCTTCCCAGTAATGTGGTGTGGAAAAATATGGGAAAACACAGTTTTAACACAACTATATTCTCCAAATGTTTAAATGCTTCATGAACACTCAGCTTTCAAGTCAAGTCATTTTTATTGTATACCACCTTTCACAACATACATCGTTTCAAAGCAGCTTTACAGAAGATCATGCATTGACAGAAGATAAAACTGTAATATCTATAATGTCTTGTGTAGTTTGATAAAATACGATTATGAATTTTGTTTAAAAATAAGTAATTAAATAATAATTGTTTTTATAAACCCATTATTGTATTTCATTGATCGTGTGAGTTAGATCGCCAAATTGGCTCATTCAAACACACAAACCTTACAAATTCAAGCCGACAGCACCCTCATTTTGTAGACAGTTTTAAAACTTAGGGGTCATGAGCTGCTAGTAAGCCACTCGGCTCCACTTGAAATTCCTCTCACATGATGCAAGCCGCGAACAGAAGAGCACCAATGATGTCCACGCAATCTCTCCTGACTGGAAATAAATAATTTGGGAGCTTGCACGACTTTTGCACCGTGTACACCTAACTTTACTGAATTTAAATTTCTGAAGTCATGAGGGTATCTTGTGAAAAATCGTGTGGCTAACTACATTAGAATGTGCATTCAGTCTTTGTGTATCTTCCACAAAATGTTGAGGGAACATCTAAATACTAACTCAAGCACACCTCATTTTAACTTGAAAGCAGCAAAAAAGAAAAGACAGTCAAACCTTTTGATTTTTCAAGCTCAGTTCACCACTAATTGTCTTCATGATAGACTGGATTTGGAAGAACACCTCTTTGTTTGGTTGTCAAGGATTTGATAGCTAATCCCATGCATATATTAGCACTGAAAAGAACATCTACCTCATAAGACCATAGACTCACAAAAACGAACAGGCCTGATGTTTTGTTCTGATTCTTTGCTCATATTTTTTTTTCAGCTAGCAGTTGTATTGAAGGTTATTTAGCATGCCAGCATAACGAGAGCACAATTTATTGTGTTCTACTGCAATTAGCCCATTGTGTAGCATCATACTTAAACTAACATAATGAACACGATTTCAGCTGTCAGCATTTATTATGAGCAATTGCTGCTTGGTGTTATTTGTTATTATTTGTAAAGTTACTTTAAAGCTCTTGATCATATGACATCAAGCATTTGATGGCTGCATTTTGTTCTGCAAAGTCAACTTATGCAATATAACCTATATACTGAACAAGCATTCTGCTGCAAACTCGATGCAGCAACATTTTCCTTGAGGCACCAAGCAGTACATATAAGCAGTCATTATTTATACTGAGACCCCTACTAAGCAAGTGGCATCAAAGTCAACAGTCACATCTCGCAAGGAGAAAGCCTTATGTTAAATTGAGTGGAAGTAAAGCATTCTGTGTGACAGGCATCCATGTGTTTAGTTTATGCGAAAGCTGCTAAGACCCCATGACATAAAATATATATATTTTTTATTGCTTTTAGTCCATGTGTGTTTGCTTTGGAGTGATCTAATGAATAGTTTCCCTTTAAGCAGACATTCCAAATAAAATGTACTGTCTTTCAGAAAAATGGACAAACAATATTGATGATTCATGCTGCACTATACACATTTTTGTCCAATCAAATACTCTTTAGAATGAGAAGGTCCCTCCCCCAAACTATAGTCCAGAAACTGATGTCTATTGGCTAATTTTATTGCCGATATGACCCACCTGATATTCCTGTTTCATGACGATTCTGTTTCTGCCATTTCATGGAATCTTTAAAAAACAAAGACGATTTTCTTCAATACATGTGTGTGTAGATGTGAGCTGGCATGGAAAGCTTGAACAGCATGTTTATGCATAAACAAACATATACATATGGAGAACGCAGACTGCCAACACACACACACACACACAAGTTGTCACGGTGCTTTCTTGTGCAGTGTCGCAGAATCCAGAATTATCTCCCAGCAAGCCAGATCAGAAAACAACCTAAGGCCATCTAAATCACCATGACTTGATATTTCCCAAGGATGGCATTTTGATTAATGTCATAATGATGTTAACAGTGTGCTGTGTATGTTTGTTTCAGTGATCTTTGAAAGGACATAAAAGAGATGAAGAGAGAAAACATTCAAAATTATAAACAGGGGTGTCTCTAGACTTCAGAGTCATCCGGGGCTTAGCCCACAGGCCATATTATAATATAAAAATAAGAAGAATCCTTCCTTCCATGACTTAAAAAATGACCACACTACCTGTCAAACAATAATTATATTAAGTGCAACACTGACACCGGTTCAGAAATGTATATAAGCAAACGTCAGGTACACAATAAACGGATCAAACACATTTTAATTTAAATTGCGGAGGATCAAAGTGAGAAGAAAAAAGTAATTTTACAATTTAAAATTGACATTTATTATAATATTTTGAGAATAAAGTAAAAATGTACAAGTAGAAAGTCTAAGTATTAAGTATTTACATACAACACCACTAACCAGGGAGATAATTTGGCTATGCAACAAATCTGAATTTGTGGGAAGTTTTTGTGAGCACTCTGTTCATGAATGAGGTGTGCAGGAGTTTTCAACATGCTGGAGCCTGTCAATGGAGGCATGATATATAGACACTCAAGCAAAAAATAATTGGAACTGCTGTGAATTATACAAGTCCATATCAAGATATTGCATGTGGTAACATCCCTTCAGTTACTCTATTGTATAAAGAGGAAAACCCAACAACAACACTGAGCAGGACTGTGCGAATCTGTCTGCTTCTATACTAAAGTCCTATTCTAGTCCTATCCTATATTATGATTTAACTACATCCTCTACATTCATCTCTTGCATTAACGAAGCTGCGGGCACGGCGTCCGTTCTATCATTGTGATAATGTCGCTCTGTTTTGCCTAATATTGAGATTTTTTTCCACTTTATTCACACAATTAATTCTAATCATTTTGAATTTATTCTGAAAATATTATGGCTATCATCTCAAAATGCTATGACTTTATTCTGATAATTTTGACTTTATTCTCATACAAATTTATTATCATAATGCTTGACTTTTTTCTCAAACTATAACAACTTTAATCTCTTAATGCTACAACTTTATTCTCATAATTTTTAAATTATTTGCAAAATATTACGACTTTATTATTTAAATCTTATTTTTTATGTATTTATTAATTTTTACATGGCAATAAAACGCCATCATGGGATCACAGAGTATAGTTAAAAATAACTTTTTATAAACACATCTCAAAACACCTGCATTGGGTTTCATGACTGTTATTAAACACGATTCCAGGTTGTTTGATAAACGGAAAGACAGTGATCGTTTTCCCCTTTTGCTCTGTTGTGCAGATTTAAGTATAATCATTTAACAAGTTCAATGTTATTTGATTTTAAACCATTTAAAAATCAAGGGACCCCAAAGAGCCTATTTAAACGCAGCAGTTTAACTTCACACACATGACATGGAATGTGAACTAGCCTGGGCAGAGCACATATACAGGCACTGAGATCATTTTAGTTTGACTTTGTGAGATTTTATCCATTTAAGACCTATGTATTGTGCTATTTAGGCTTATAGCTCACTGTGCTGCTATTTTGACATGCATTAGAGGAAATTCCACAAGATGACTGGCGTATGCACTACTTGGTGTGTGGATTGTTAAAAACAAATGAAGATTAGAAATTAGGCTTATACTATACATTATATACAGCAGTGGTTCCCAAATTTTTACAGTGGCGTACCCCTTCAAACATTCAACATTCTTTTGCGTACCCCCTCTCTAACGCATAGATAAAATTCACACAAGGTAATTTGAAAATATGTCTGTTTAACACAATTATCCTTGTAAAACAACTCCCTTATATTAAACATGTTATATTTGTACATGTTACATTAATCATATACGTATACTGAATAAATGGCTTACGGATTGAGATGGGAATGCTAGATATGATATAAATGCATAACTTGAAAACTCCCCCCTCATCACGTTGCGGTATACAAGAATAGCGTTCTGTTCTTTGCCTGGAAGTGCTCATCATTGCAGGTAAGGCATTGCCGGCCGAATTCGAGAATTAAGTATCTGTGCAATTGCGTTGTCAGCTCAACTGGCTTTTTATGTCACATTTGACACTGTTAGCAAGGTTGAGCTCATTTGCTGAAAAAACATCATGCAACAATGTAAAAACAGGTCTCTACCTTGCGAGCAAATGTGATTGAAAATGACTGTGTGTGAATATGGAAATTATCTGATGCTGCTGAATGTCTGACACCTGTCATCACAGCTTTTGAACTTATACCATCAGAATCAAAACTCCCTATGCATCTAACCTTAAATGCACATACTAAACAGTGACGACTGACATGTGCAAGTCTGGTAAAACAGTATTTTAATTAGCTGCGTCACCTAGCACTGGGCTGGGTTGACGAAAAAGATAATTGTGTGACGCACAATGCATGAGTAAATGCATTTTTTAACCGCAAAAGATAGGGTTATTTCATTGCATATTTTTTCTGACCTTTATGACACAACTATTTTGGTGTTTCTACACTAGAGGACACACAAAATATTTTTTGCCAGTGAGAAATATACATGAACTGGGTTTGAATGTTATTTTAGACTGTGATGAAATTGAAAGTGTCATTTCAAATCTCAATGTCATTCGCGTACCCCCATTGTCACCTCACGTACCCCCATTGTCACCTCACGTACCCCCAGGGGTATGCGTACCCCAGTTTGGAAAATAATGATATACAGTATTTATAAATAAGGCTTGCATAATAAAACCTCACCACCACTCGAGGTGTTCGTAATGATTTTTGTGATGAACTTGAGCATGAACAGTATGTAAAAATGTGTGCGAACTGTCAATTAATGCAAGTTGGGTTCACTGATCGGAATTAATTTACATTTGAAGCCAGAATTGAAGCATGCATTATTGCTTATGCACACTGATATCATTAACATTAAGCCTTACCTTTTTTTTTTTTTTCTCAACACAAAAAAACAAAAACATTCGGGGCTATTAATAAAAGGGTCTAGCTACGCTGCTGGTTATAAATCTCCAAAACAAGAGGACAAAAAACAGGATTCTAAATTTTGGCTGAGGTTATGTGTTGCTATTATAGAATGGAAAAAACTATGCTATAGAATTTTGTGCAAAATATTTACATGGATCTGAGCTGCCTCTGAGGCACTAAGCCACTGAAAAACGTATTTGCTCAATTAGAACTCAAGAATTAGCTGCCAATCCTAACATTTGAATTCTCAAATAGCTAGAAAAGAGGTTAATTATTACTTTTTCCCACAACACTAAATCATGATGCTGAAAACTGTGTGCATTGTGGTAATTATACAATTGATTTAATGTTTTTGGATTTATGCCTGTCTAATGTCACGTTCATGCAAACTGATCTTCAGAGGAGATTCATAATGTATTTTACTGAAAAGTGTTTAATGCATAAAATGTACCTCTAAAACCTAAAACTTTAACCTAAACCTAACCAATAGTGATCAAAAAGCTAATTAGAAGACACAAAACAGATATCCTTATCCTTTTACCAACAACGACTAAACCTAACCAATAGTGTCCAAAAACTAAAAGAGTAATGAAAAAGCATATTTTCTGAAGCAACCACATCATCTTGTGTGCTTGACTGGTCTCAAACCACATACTTCAGATTCCAAAGTCCAACACTCGATCAGGTGATCAACTGCAGAAGCTAATCACATTGGAAGATGTGTGTAAATGTAGGTGAGTGAAATGATGCACTATATCAAATGTGTTTCGATATAAAATTATAACATAGCATTGTGTGAGTAATAGAGTGAAAAATACATGTTTATAAAGTCGTAATAAGCTGTTGATTTGTGAAAGTGAATAAAACGCACAGTCCTAGTAGCACCTCTAGTGTTAATTTCACCAGGAAACTGCGATGAAATGTAGAATTTGGCATTTAAAAAAAGTCAGTTTGCAAAATGTTGTTATAATAACGTCCATTCAATGAGACTAGGTTGATTATTACACTGAATTTTCCCTCACATTGACTTGGCTTTGAATGTACTATTGAAACCGACAAGGCAGTAAATGAAACTATTTCACATCCAAATGCTGATATTCTCAGCTCTGGTTCCTGTAATGATTCTGAAACATGCAACATATTGCTACAGCTGCTCCATTTACATCAGGCTATTGTTAGCCTTGAACAACTTCAACAGCTAGATTGGCACTGATTCATGTATCACACTGTTTCAGATATCAAACAATAAGCAAATGTATACAGTACACTGAGCTAACCCTGCTTCACAAGGCAGAGATTCTATCTCATATCCTCTGTTTTACTCCTTGAAATGCATGGATATTGCCAAAGTATTTTATATTCATTGCCCTGCTATTTTCCAGCATTGATGCAAAATGGAACTTGGATGAGCTCCAATTGTGCTGGAAGCATCATTTCTGTGTGTCATATGTAGAAAGAGAAGCTCAGATATCATCAATGTACCTGCTGTCATGGTCCGAATGTTTTACCAGACTCTCTCCGATTTCTGCTTTCTATCTGTTATCTGTTTGGCTGGTTGTTCTCTTATCTTGTTTATTGTTGTTTTTTTTTTTACTTTGTTAAGTATGCTTTTCTGTATGATTAACCAAGAATTGTGTGCAACAATGTTTTAAAGCTAGTTTTGCTATGCTTGCTCCTTTGTTGTCTTTTCTCTAATGAGCACTCCATTACAAACTAGCTAAAGTCAGTCTAGTATTTTATAATGGCCCACTTAACGAATCGTGTGACATGGCTTTAGAGGAAAGACAATTCTGTTATAATTGACTGTTTTCCATGTTGTTTCACCCCTGTATGACATTTTCTTCAGTGGAACACAAAAGGCGATATTAGGCAGACTTCATTTTCATTGCATCTAATTTTCATACAAACAATTAAATAAAAAATGTCGTGACTGAGTTTAACATTCTGCCAAACATTTTTATTTATGTCCCAAGAAAGAAAGAAAGTAATTCAGTTTTGAACAACATCAGTAAATGATTTCATTTTTAATCATTTTTGGTTGATCTATCACTAATCAAGTATACTGTAGTTCATATATGATATACTAACTACCAAGCTTTATTTTCAAGTGCTCTGGAGACTTGAATGTTCTTGTCTCATGAGGCTGTGAATATAAAAAGCCAATGTTCTGCTCGCAGTCTCTTTCACAAGACTACTGATCAAAGAGGGTGTTTAGTCCAACTAATTATTTCTTTGAGACATTTTAGAATGGTGCTGAAGTCGATTACAGATGTATCAAAGGCTCCCCCAGACTTCGCATCCTTAAACAGAGTCTACTAGAGAAAGAGAAATCTTTTAGCCAGCCATAAACATTTCACTTTGGCTCACCAGATTAAGGATAGACAGGGGAGGACAAAGGGAAGAAGGGCTTGATTTGATTTAACAACCCCACTTTTCCAATCGCACCTCCTGTGAGCCTCTTGCAGCAGTGTGTTTGTCATGTCTGACAGCAATTGGTGATGCTCTGCCAAGGTATGGATTCATTCCGGCGCCCCTAGTGGCTCCCCAGTACAGCGTTTCTCCCACTTGTTGCATCCAGCAAGTCAGATAGAGTGGAAATTAGCCATGGCATTCTGGGACCCCAGCTCAAATGGCTGCATGCGCTCCTTCAAGAATAATTATGCTCTGTCCCTCTGTCTTAAGAGCTTTTTGTCTCAAAAAGTGATATAACAGCCTGGCAGATTGCCTCTGATAAGCCTTGGATAGGGCAGCCTGGACACTTTTAGGATGTACCAACTAATCGATGCTCCAATATGCCTGTCTGATGAAGCCCTGTGACAAGAAGCCCTGTGACAAGTAATTTGTAGCAATGCACACTGTTACGTTGTTGTAGCAAGTTACTCATCATATCCACACTGATGATATAATTCCAGAATAGTGTGCACTGAACAGAGTTTACAATGAACTATAAACAATTAAAACAACTCTAATAAAGAGAGTAACTGGAAACACCACTGCTCAATGAGAAATAGGATCAACTGCAGTTTACACACTTTATTACTTGACAATCAAAATGCCAGTTATCTTGCAGCTTCCACGAATGTCCCTCATGGGTCTTTGATATATGCATTACCATTTAATTAACAAACAGGATTAATTCGATTTTTTTGTTGTTTGAATTGTAATGAAAGTGGTTGGCTGTCAGCTCTACTATGTTCAGCCATAAAATGTGGTGGGGGGTATTTAGTGGACTATGTGGATCCACAACAATGCACATAAGGGAAGGCACGATGAAGTGGAAATGTTTGTGCCTCTAGACATAAAGCTCCATTGTGGGTCCCGTGATGTGGCATAATGCTATCTACTTCAGATCTAATACTTCCCAAGATCAAGATAAAATGTATGAGTATTCTAAAGCACACGTTGTTGCAATGTCCTTCCTTCAGTTTTTGTCCGAAACAGTTTTGCTGACCATACTGGTATGTTTTCACATGTTAATCTTGTAGAGAAGCCAACTTTTTATTATTTCATTTCTGGACTTTTTTAAAAAAAAAAAAGAAGATCTTTCTTACTGATTTAAATGTGGACCGAAACCAGATTTAAACCCAGGTACCCGTGAGCTCAAAAACTCTATATGTCATGAGCAAAACACAACCATCTACAGCTCCCTTTACAAGATAATTTTTTGTTTTTTTTTGTTTAAATCTGTCCAGAAACGGACAAACAAAGACGAGCTGCAAACTTAATCGATCATTTAAATTAAGTTTTGGATAAGCATTAGAGGTTTAATTTTTTGTTTTATTATTATTTCTTCTAAATGTAAGGAATAGCTAATCCAAAAATGAAATGTCATCATTGTCTCATATTTATTCCAAAACCAAAAAAACTCTTCCTTCTGTGAAATACAAAAGGATATATTTTAAAGAATGTTGCAATCTCTGATGTCCATAAAATGGCAGTTGAAAGGGTATCAGTTTTGGGGTCTGAGGGTGTTTTGGGCCCTGGAGAAGTTTTGACATGCCTTGACATGCTTTTTTCAGTTGCTTAAAAACATATTAATGGCTAAAGTCTGATAACAATGTATTCAGCACAAACTGGGCTACAATAATATGTGAGCAACATGTATGTACAGGTTTGTATTTTTAAGAAAATAACATTTATGCGTGGTTTTTGAAAAAACACAATTTTTAAGTCATTGAAATAAGGCCATATAACACATACTAAACATTTGTCCACAAGCCATCAAGAACTAGATCTTGTAGCCTACAATTTTTGCTACAAAATGATGTGAAAACCATCCTGATCACTCATTCATACAAAACAATTTAGTCATTTAACTTTTGTAAGACACTTTTATTGTTAGAAAGGTCATATGCGAGGAGGCGTCAACTATCATGAATATGGATTGTAATTCACACCTGAGGAGACAAAGTACCCTTCCCCTGGGCCGTCAATGAGGAATGTGACAGAGAGAGAATTAATGGGAGGAGACTTAATGATCAAAATCAAGTTTAAAGTTAAAAGTAATCTGACTATACATTCTCTTTACATAAAGACTTAATTTTATACCTACACTACAGTTTAAAAGAAGTCTATTCTGCTCAACAAGACTGCATTTATTTGATCCAAAATAAAGTAAAAACATTGTGTGAACTCATTTTACAATTTAAAAGAACAGTTTTCTATTTGAATATATTGTAAAATGCAATTTGTGATCAAAGCTGAATTTTCAGCATCATTACTGCAGTCTTCAGTGTCACATTATCCTTCAGAAATCATTATAAGATGGTGATTTTCTAATATGGGCATATTTAAAGTGCATTTTACTCATTTACACCTGAACTCATATTTGCAAGCACAAGCTTTGTTGATGATAATGAGGCAGCATAAACACTAGATAAAATATATTCTAAACATTCATATTATTTTATATCATATTATATATCATATTTATATCATACGGCATACAATTTAAATACCTGCTTTAGCCGAAACAGCATTTAAATGTAACTAAAAGTTGCTTATTAGGAGTCATATTTCAAATGTCAATACTCTGAATCCTGGCTGGCAAGTCTGGAAACAGTCTTATATAAAATAGCATGTCAACTAAAGAAAACTAAATTACTTACTCGTCTGAAATTGTATCCTCTGCTGGATCAAGTCACTCTACAAAATGCTAACATTCATCGGAGTCCCGCTCTTCTTCTGAGGAAAATGTTAACTCTTCCTTACGATCCAGGAGTTTCCTCACCTGTGTATTGTTACAAACGCGCAGTAAAGTGAATTAATTGTTTACATCAAACCTCACAGTAGGGGGCATTTACCATTAGCCTTGATTGTCTCAGCACACTGGCATATGAATAGCACGCTCAGCTGGTGAGTGTGATCACATTACCGATAATGTAAAAAATGCACATCGCTTTGTTTCATACAGATTACATTGTATTAAATTTTAATTGTTTTATTTAAAAATATAAATTTTAAGCTTTCATGTTTGTGTGATAAGTATTCACGGAGTTTCAGTTCATTTTTGTGACATGTTTCATAAATATGCTCGCGAACACGGAGACTGCTGAAAGCGCAACTTTTTTATTTTCTTTATTTTAGAAAAGCACAAGGTTTTGTTGTTATTGTGAGTGCACACAAATAAAAGTAGACCCTTTATAGTCTCTAATGATGTCTTACACTTATCTGTATGCCCCAAAATGACAGAGTATTTTAAGTTGTTTCCGCTGTATTACCGAAAATATCCAGCAGGACGCGTCCGTCGACCCCAGAGGGTTAAAGCTTTCAAAAGCACCCAAAAGTGTCATAAAAGTAATCCATATTCATACATGTATATGGAGTACATACATGTGCTCCATATTCCTATTCTTCTCAAGGCATGCAATTTTTACTGTAAAATAACTTAAATTTCTGTTTGTTTCTCATGCAAACGTATGTGTAACACAGTTAAAGGATGGGCAAGGAGGAGGCTAGAACCGGCTTGTCAATATAAATAATATTTAATGAAACTCAAAACCAAAACACACAAACATAAACACACACATGACGGACATCGCCGTAATTCTCTCTCTTACGAACCATCGTCACCGGCCGCCTTTATCCCTCACGCCCCACATCAGGCCGATTGGGGACCGAGCGCGCGATATTCCGACCCGGCCCCGCCCCCCTCCGCTCCACAGTATGCCTTTAGAAGACTTGGAATATGTTAGGTGAGGTTCATGGACTACATTTTACACAGTTTTTTCGAAGTTCTAAGAGTCACTGTCAACTTCTCATTGGCCTGTTTTCACAGAATAGAGGCATATATCGGCGCTCAAGAGAGACCCCTAGTGTCGCTTCTCCAACACAATGTGGAGAGAGCGACAGAAGGGGAACACTTTGTATCATTCTTTATCGATTGGACAATTGTTATTCTTTTTAAATAGATTATGAGGGTGGAAATCTGCAGGGGCTTAGCGATGTGATATAATATCGATATTCTGAGTATCGATATCTGGGTCGTGATACGTTAATATTGAGAATCTTTAAGCTAAGTGTAAACATAATATTTTGCAATCTTTTACTCGCTTGTTTGTCATTCATCTTCATTGCATATCAGTGTTTTGTGCAACAAGTGCTGAACTTTTTGTAAGTAATAGAGCACAGAAATGTCATGAAGGAATACCATACATTGGTTCCAATGTGTTTATCATTACATAAAAACCCCTGAAGTCTAGCATGTACACAGAATGTACGGACATCCTTACAAATAAAAAAGCTAACTATATATATACTGTATATATATAGTACTGTGAAAAGTCATCATAATGTTCACAATAAAACATTTGTCTTAAAATGTTATTTTAAAAAGGCCTATTCTGCTTTCAGTGTATCAGTACGAAATATCAATTTTAGATTTCAACATTCCCTTTGCAAATAGAATTAAACAGAATAAGAATAATGAGCCCTGCAACAGATGGTATGGCCTTCACGGAGCCCTGATCTCAACATCGAGACAGTCTGGGATTAAACAAAGAGACATAAACAATTTCTATCTAAATAGAAAGAAGAAATGTGGCGAATTCTGCAAGAAGCTTGGAACATCCCATCTGCCAACAACCAAGAAAAACTGTGTCCAGGTGTATCTAGGAGAATTGGTGCTATTTTTAAGAGATAGGTTGTCACCACAAAATATTGATTTAACTTTTTGTATGTTTACTGGACTTTTGTATGATGTTAATTGATAAATGAAAACTATTTATGTCATTATTTGTAAAACTTTTGTAGAGTACTAATATATATATTGCCTGAATTGTTTCTCACAGTCTTAAAAACCTTTTGATCTGAAGGCATATGCTTAAATATTTTAAATTACTTTTTTTAGACAAATATATAAATATGCCAACATATAAATGTATTCAATTACAAAACTAAAATTATATATAATTTATTTTTTTAAATGGATGACCGAATAATTAAGAAAATCACTAAGTGTCCAACATAAAGATGGGAACTCCTTCAATAATGTTTAAAAAGCATCCCAGGGTGATACCTCAATAAGTTGGTTGAGAAAATGTCAAGAGTACATGTCAGCAAATTCTAGGCAAAGTGTAGCCACTATAAAGATTATAAAATATAACACAGTTTGGATTTATTTTGGATTTTTTTTTAGTCACAATATAATTCCCATATTCCATGTCTATTATTCCATAGTAGTGATGATTATTCTAAATTGTGAAAAAAAAAAAACTAAGAATGACTAAGTGACCCTAAACTTTTGAACAGTAGTGTGTGTGTGTGTGTATATATATATATATATATATACACTGTATATATGCCGACTTATTTTCTTAGCTTGTTCGATTAGAAAGTGATAGTAAAACTACTTTTTTTTTTTTTTAATTATGATGTGAGAAATGTAAATAAACATGAAAAATCTTGGTGTTAGAAAATGAGTACAGTATTCTGAGGTAAAATATCACAATACTTTAAAATATATTAGAATATTTCCCCCTGCGTAATGTATTGCTTTTCTGTGGAATTAGCAATCAGGGTGTATTGTGAAGATGTCATTAAATCAATGTGTGATGTCAGATGGTTTTCAATTAAATTGTCACTTATGTTTAGGCCCAGGCCCTAAACAGATATCAGGACTTCAGAGGCTGTACCTAATGAGCAGTAAAGTACCATATTAAAGGATAGAAATAAAGCAAAAAGATCAATGCAATTTCCTGTAGCCCCCTATAGATTTATGGGTAAGAGAGCATCAAACAGCAGGTGACAACACTTCCACCCTTGGGTCAGACACAGACGTCTGGTGTCAGAGTGTGTTTGTCATTGCCTAATTGTGTAGAAGTGTATCTCAGCAGAAGCGTGACAGATGCTGGGTTTATAAGTGATGCAGGAAACTACAGCTCATCTGTTATTCCCAACAATTCTCTTTGGTCCAGCAAAGTTGCCATCTCGTACACAAACAAGAGCACAAGTGTTCTCGCTAAGATGCAAATCAAATGGTTATTACTGATTTCTAGAAAATGCAAACAAGTCCAACTGCAAGCAAACAAACTTAGATGTATGAGTGCTGGAGTAATAATCCTCATGCACAAACAAAAGTGGAAACAGATCACCACTGTGGATTTTACAGAAATACAAATAACACACACACAATAAAGTTGCAGATGCTACTGTGCCAATATAAAGCAAACCGCCTCATACATGCTAATAAAAATATGAACTCTCTCTATTTTTCACTGTCCTCCTCTGATTTCGTGTGGGATAAAATACCTGCTTGCATCTTATCTCCCTGTTTTCATTTTTATGTTTACTTTAATGCTGAGTTTACACTACTCGATTTTAAGCCCGATTTTCGCTCGCCAACAGTTTTGTGGAGATTTCAGAGCTCAGAGCTCGCTCCCATAAGCGATGAACACAATGTATGAACTATCAAAGACTCGATCACTGACACATCGCCGATGCGTCAGCAAGATATCTAGAATGTTAAATATCAGGACCTGTCTGCGATTCCAAATCGCACAATGTGAAATATGTTTTGACTGAATACAACTGCAGCGTTTATCTACAGCTAATGAGAGAGCAAGAAACGGGGAACGGAAGTTTCAGTGGGAGGAGTCCTGATGTACCTCCAACAGAACATCAACTAGCATGGCTGCGGTATCAAGAAAGTCTCATTGGACCGAAGAAATGGAGTTAAAATTAGTGGAACATTGGCAGGAACATTTGATGCTTCATCTGAACTTTACCACAACCGGGTTGAGAAAGAGAAGAGTTGGAGAGAAATTGCCAATTCTCTTGGAGAGTCAGGTAAGCAAAAGTACTTTTTCATATTGTAACCAATAAAATATATGATGACTTTACACATTATGTAAAGGCGATTAAAACATACACATCATATTCTGAAATGCATAACATATGATCATACATTTGTTTTTGTATCTCATATCACTTCTCGCGTGTTCTCCGTTGTGTCCTGACTATTTGTGGTCATTAAAAATCCCAGGGCATTTCTCGAAAAGACAAGGGGTGTAGCCATGGTTTCCTGACCAAAGCCTCTATCCATCATGGCTTCCTAACAATCTCCTATACATGTGAATTGGCTCCATCACTACACTCTCCTCTCCACTGATAGCCGGTGTGTGCTGGGCATTCACAACGGCTGCCGTCGCACCATCCAGATAGATCCTGCACACTGGTGGTTGAGGAGATTCACCACTACAATGTAAAGTGATTTGAGTGCCTGGAAAAGGGCTATACAAACATAAGGAATATTAATTAATTAAAAGTTGGAGAACCAGGTGAAGTATTATTAATTTATTTATATTGTGTTTTTTTGTTTGTTTTTGGTAATGCTGGTTTAGCTAGTTAACCTGTTGATCCGCAATTTCACCGCACTTGGGAGTGACGTCACACTGTTTACGTTTAATATATATAATTTATTGTCTATAAATGTAATTAATGTTAACAAATTATACATCTTTGTATAATGGGTAATCGTCTAAGTGTTCAACATTGATATCCGATCTCTGTTTCATGATAGCAATGCTCCAGAAACAGCAATTTAGTTATTTGTGCCAGGAGTACAAATGAAAACATGCAATATCAAAACGGGACATCATACTTTTGTTATGAAAACGCGATCATCAGATGAATCCAGTTCGCCACACTTGGGTCAATTGTCCACGTCAAGTGTTCATTGAAAAACATCCAATAGCACTTTTTGTCCATAAAAGTGATAAATCAGAGAAATATTGATATATTCTCAATTTTTAGCATGCGATCTCGCCCGAAAGAATTACCCTTTGTCATCGTTCTTCAACAAACTATGCAATCTGAGCAGCATTCATGTTGTAAAACTGTATATGATCTTATATATTAGAGTACTGTAAACAAAATGAGCCAATCTCCAAAGTCTATTTAAAAAAATGCAGCATAGTTTTATTCAGAATAGCCAGGAAGTGCGGTCAGATTTTGTGCTGTCTTGAAAGGCGGAGCCTTAATTTTACTCTGTATACCGGCAGCGATTTTCAGAGAAAAAAGCTTGCAGGAACCTCATTTTTAGTTAGATCATCTTCAATTTTGAAATATAACTTCTGTAGAATTGTGGCTTTGAGAACATTGTATTTCTGGGTTGTCTTGGCACTTTTTATTGTTTTTTTAGATTATAAAAACATGTTCAGCACAAAATATTTCCAATACTATAAACTTCAGCTTCTTTAACTTTAAAAAATAACAATATATTAATTCTGAAACTTGGGAAATAAAACCCAAAGTGTCTTCTTTCAAAAGCTACTACAACTGTGTCCATACTCTAAAGGGTCCAGTAAATATAACCATTTATGTTCATGTATTTCATTTCATGGTTTGTGCTCAAAAAGTGGGTGCGTATTAACAGGTTAAAAAGGTTCGCTAGAACACAAGCAAATCAGTAATCTGCAAGTATGTGAGTGCAATTTTTTCTAGCTACGCAAACTCATTTGAGTGTGTCACAGCATTCCAATATGTTTCAGACCACAGTTCTTACTGTAATGCAAGTATGCATTGCATTGTCACCAGTGCCGCAAGTGGTGCTATAGCAGATATTAATGTAAACTCTTTGTGATATATTCATGTTGATATATGTAGATGTGGTCATAATTATAACTGAGCATGTCCCCCCAATATACTGTGGATATTTCTACGTTCACTTCCTCAATTGTTGGAGAAATTATCATTATATTTTAAGAGTTTGGTAAATATAAATTAGTAAATAAACAAAATGCACCAGCTTTAAGACCAACCAGAAAGCTCTGGCAACCAGTTACATTCTAAAACCAATGTGCAAGTGGTAAGCTGTAACCCAACTATTGTTAGTGACCTACCACCTATACAGACTACTGGGCAAATGTTATGTCACCTAAATAAAATGTATGAGTCATACATTTTATGTGTTTAATACAAGCCACCTGAATATTAACGCATCTGTTTAATACAAGCCACCTGAATATTAACGCATCTGTTTTAGTGTCACATACATTTGAAGATATCTCTATCACCTCCTTGAGAACTGATGTTTGTTACCACCAAAGCAACGCAATAATGCAAATTAACTATTTTCAACAGCACAACTGCAATATGATTGCTTACTTGCGTAAAGTATATATCTGACCTTCGATTTAAAAAAAACAAAAAAAAACAACAGTGAGCCAAGGATCCAAGAACACGGCAGAGTGCTACATGTGCGCTCACAGTGGTTATTAATAAAAGGAAGGTTGTTAAAACAGTCTCAACAGCTGGGCAAACAAGCAGGAGTGGGAATCCAGGTCAGTAATATGATGTGGTGTCACAGTACATAAATCTCTGCTGAGTAGAGAGAGGGGAGGAAGAGCAGAGTAGGAGAGAGGTGCAGTGTTGACTCTCAGCTGCACTTTCACTTGTTAATCTTGTATGCATTGCCTGCCTAGGGCCACTACCTTCACACGGGCTGCCTATGCCTCTCACTTTCCCTACCTCCATCTTTGTCTGCTAAGCTGGGTACTCCACCTCATTTAAAACAATAGAAAATAATATGAAAAAAGGGCAATATAGGACATGTGACATGCTAATAAGGGTGCTGAGAGGAAGAAGGTGCCTTGTGATCTTTTTATTCAAACTTGATGAACGCCCCTACTTCATTCCCAAGACCATAGTAAACACATGGAAGCATGGATCTTCTTCACTACCATGGTTAGTTGTAACATAATTTCTATAAAAAACTATGGAATTTTTTTAAATTATAATCAGTAGACATAAAGTAAAAACAATACATTCAAAATATAAATATTTATAAGTTGTTACAAAAATAAATTGTATTCCCTCACTCCGCTAATGCAGTCCATGACAAATTTAATAGAGCTGAAGTAGTGATGTGATAATATTGATTATCAATCTATTTCTGCCTAAAGTACAGTTAGTGTTACTATAGTAAATTCAAGGGTGGTAATGTAGAATTCTGTGCTGAATTCAAATGGTTTCTGCTTCTCACTGATCCTTGCAAAGCTGTGAGTTTAAGAACTCAAGCTTTAAGAGTTTTTTGCTCGTGCTGCTGTGTCCATTGAGGCCGTATCCATCTACAAACCAAACAGATGCATTAGCCGAAGTTGTGTCTCTGCCTGTGTACTTGACGCTGCTAAATCAGATACTTCAGATGTGTCACTAGACTTCAAAATCAGATGAACTGTGGTACAAATGTGTACCAACCCGTATAATTGAGAACTAACTGATATACTCCAAGTCTAGATAAACTTTTTAATGCAAAGAGGAACTGGATGATAGATTTGATTATTATGACAGACAAATGCCCCCATTTGTAACCTAATGCCCCCCTCTCTTATAATTTGCTCTCAGCGCCCCCTGGCATCCTTTGAATGCCTCCAGGGGGAGGTACCACCCCAGTTGAGAACCCATGCTGTAGTGCTAAGTGGACTTCACAGGGTATTCGACAATCTTAAGTGAGATACCAAATATTTTCAAATTGAAGTGCACTGCTTATGGAACAGAAAGTAGAGAGGCACATTTACAAATCAATAATTGCACTCAACCTGAATACTATTGCTTCTATTATTAGTAGCACTACTACTTTATGTGTCTTTTTCATCTTGTCTGGGTTTTTGTTGATAGAATTGCACTCTCACGTCATGCTCAATTGCATGTCCCATTCTTCTGTGGACACAGGAAAATGTGCTGTCTCTACGAGCAATACATGTTCTGGGCCATTTGAATTTGGAGGTAGATCTCCTGTTCATACAGGTTCTGATGCCTGGAGAGTGGACACTACACACACAGATTGTAGAACAAACCTGGATGAGGTTCGGCAGATTGGAAGTGGACCTGTTTACGTCAAGCAAGATGTCACACTGTCCCCTCTGATTTTCTCTCTCACCCCTAGCACCAATTGGCATCGTTGCACTGGCGCATCGGTGGCCGACAGTGCGTCTTTACACATTTTCACCCATCAACCTACTGCACTCGGTCCTGCAGAGGGTTTGGGAGGATTGTATTTGGCTTCTGTTAGTGGCGCCGAATTGGCAACCTAAAATGTGGGTTGTGACTCTGGTCTCTCTCATGGAGAGAATGCCTTGAGAGATTCTAGTCAGAATGGACAGCATTTGGTACCTCCGGCCCGAGTTATGGAAATTGTAGGTTTGGCCACACATCGGGACCCACTTTTGAATGATGGTTTATCCCCTGCTGTGGTCGATACCATCATAAATGCTAGAGCTCCATCAACAAGAAGGTTAAATACATTTAAATATCTTCATCTCTTGGTGCGCGGAACAGGGTGAGGATCCAGTCCACTGCACAGTTGGTTCAGTGCTGGATTTTTTTGCAAGAGCGTTTTGGGGCCGGGGTTACCCAAGCAACGCTTAAGGTTTACGTGGCTGCTATAGCAGCTGAGCATGCACTGGTAAATTGAGATTCTATTGGAAAACATTCTCTTGTCTCCCGGTTTATGTGCGGAGCACGCAGGCATATCTGTGGTGTTAGAGTCACTCTCGGCTGCTCCTAACTCTTAAAATGGCCCTGTTATTTGGATTGGCATCGTTTCAGAGGGTTGTTGATTTGGTGACCTGTCGATCAATCACTTGTGTATGGAATTTGCACCAGGGTTTTCTAAGGTTGCACTGAGACCTTGTTTGGGCTATTTGATTAAACTCATCTCTACCTCATTTCACTCGCTGATTGTTAACTTGCAGTCCTTTTCTCCTCCACTCTTTGAGTCGGTGGAGTGTAAAGGCAACATGTGCTATGCCCAGTGTGGTCTCTGTGGGTCTATGTTTACTGTGCTAGCAAGTGGCGCGAGTCAGAATAGTTGTTCATGTGCTTTGGGGGCTGCAACAGGGGTGTTTCGGTGTCCAGGCAGAGACTGTCTCTTTGGATTGTAGATGCAATTTCGAGTGCTTACGAGGCGTGTGATTTGCCCTCGCCTCTGGGTATTCGAGACCATTCTACGAGGAGCATGGCATTCTCATCGGCACTGGTTAGATGTGCATCCTTGGAAGACATTTGTATGGTGGCAGGATGGTCCTCTCCGCATACTATTGTTAGATTTTATAATTTGGACGAAAGTGTGACTCCTGTTTCCCAAGCTCTCTGTTGGATCAGGAGTAAGTTCTTGAGGTTTTTTATTTCTTTAGTTCACTTGTGCACAGCTGTAAGCTTGCCACACGAGCTTAGAGAGTTGGCAGCTACTGTTCGCATGGCGTGATGGTATCTGGTCTCAATTGCATCACTACGCAACGTCTATGTTTCTCTGAAAGGGAACGTATCGGTTACAAATGTATCCTTGGTTCCCTGAGAGGGAAGAAGATGTTGCGTAGTTGGCAATACTCTCTAGTTGCTGCATAGGCTTGTGCCTTTATCAGAAAATCTGGCGAAATGGGGCCAAGTGACCGCCTATATGAATTCAGTGATGCAGCTCCTTATGGGTGTCACTTAAGTGCCATCAGCCAATAAATTGCCGTGATTGTATACTAGCTTCAAACCATGTGACTCACTGATGTAGTCCTAACTGAATCATTAAGCAGCATCTAGTTCTCTCTCAGGGAACCAAGGTTATGTTTGTAACTGAGACATTTTTTTTTTTTTTTTTTTTTTACAGAGGTGGATGTTCTTCAACCTTAGGCACTTTTTGTCACTGTGGATGTCTAGAAAGTAAAGTCTTGTTAAAATATTTTTCATGCTCTCTAGTTACAGGGATAGTTCAACCTTTATCACTTTAGAAGACATTAATTTAACCGCTGGAGTCATATGGATGACATTTATGATGATTGTCTGTTCTTTTTAGAGCTTTAAAACATCCACTTGCATTTTAAGGACATACTGAGCTGAGATATTTTTCTATTTTTTATTTATTTTTTAATTCTTTTTTTTTTTATGTGTTCTGCTGAAGAAAGAAAGTCATACACACCTGGGATATTATGAGGAATGATGAGAGAATTTTCCTTTCTGGGTGAACTAACCCTTTAATTTAATTTATCTACTAACAATGTTCAATAGTGCATATGAATCACAGGAGAGTTATACCCAGACACAGTGTAATTTCCACCACATCTCAAATTCTGTATTGTATTTTATAAAATGCTGAGATGAAAATGACCATGATGGGAATTATATTTTTGGAAATGAGCCAATAATGAGTCAATTTTTGATGAACAGAAAAGAAACAAATCATTATGATAAAATAAATGCAGAAATTTCACCTTTGTTTCAATTTTCATAGTTATAAACATTGAATTATTTTGTATTTTTACAATATGGATCTTTTTCAATCTTTGAAAATCTGGGGCTAGGACAAGGCTAAAACATGTAGTCCAGAGATGCTTGTGCTTTTATGGCATGAGATCAACTTTTTCATAATAATATTACAGTAATATATACCATGCACAATTTAAACATGCATTGTAGGTAGTGTTGTCAAGATACCAACATTTCAGTAGTTGTAACCTACCAGTAAAATTGTATGATTCTCGATCAAAAATGAATACAGTACTGACTAATTTGTTAATTGGGTAAACATTGTTTCAAGTTCAAATAATTATTCAAGACAAGGAAACAATCAGCAATAAAATAAGAACAAAGAAAGAAATTAAGAAAAGAGAGCTTAAAATTTCTAACAAGTGTTCAAGTAAACATTGTCACGTTCTTGTGGACTACAGGTCTTCACCGTATGATTATAATACATTTTTTTAAACAATTAAAGTTATCCAGCCAAGATCAATTAATGTTTTTTCTTGTTATTGTTGTTAATATTAATGACACAGAGAGTGGCAGGTCTATCAGACTGCATTTACACTGCAAGTCCTAATACATACAAATCCACTTTTTTGCCCCTTCAGACATAACTGACTGTGTTTGTATCAATACCTCACTAAGACAATCACACAGCCACGTACACACACTGACAGAAGCCGTCTGTCAAACAGTGCATGGGTGCGAGATTTCGAAACATAGGATGGCAGGGGTTCAAGAGTTATTTATTTACACAATGAAAGCGCTACCTGTCTGGACGGAGGAAATATAGCCCTACCCCTAATCGTAACCAATCAGGTAGAGCTTTCCTCATAAATATTAATAAGTCTTACTATTTATCCATCCTCTGTCTTGGAAATCCGAATTGAGGAAATAAAAAGTGATCTTTACGAATTTCGTTATTTGAGTAGTTTCTCTCTCTAATCCCTTTACCATTTGACCTGTTAACAAGATCAACCAGTAATTGTCTTGCGATCCACCAGTCGATAAAGATTGATGTAATGAGCACAACTGATGTAGTCTACACAAAAAACATTGAATGAAAAATTTGAAATCTGTTCATATTCTAAATATGTTTTAATTCATGTTTTGATTAAAATTCAACCCCAGGGACTCAAAGTTTATGAAACACCTAGGTATATTATTCGCGGTCATTTAATGACATCTTTGATGGCATTGAACAAATTAACAAGATTTCCAAGTGAAGTGATTCTCTACAGTTAAAGAGAACACTGCGTAGGTAATGTAGTTTAATTGTAAGGGGCCAGAGAACTACACAAATGAGCCAGATTTACAATTACTAACACAACAACCCTGCCCATGGTGAGGAATATCAGTGGAACACAATTTGATTAATGAAATATGGATCTCCTGCAGGCATGATCAACTTTGGGACATAAATCAAACCCCAGGACAGAGTGGTGGGCGCTAGCTGCAAGTGTGCTTGTAGTAAAACACAAAGTGTAGAAATTACAGGAGTCCTTGATGTTGCACTCCTTCAACCTGAGGTGTTGTAATATGCAGCCCAACATATCAATAAATTATTAATCAAAGTGGAACTCCAGGGCATGTTTATATGACTTGTGATTAAAACTGGAATATATACGGTTACTGTTCCCCAGTGAGGCATTCTCAAACAAAGACAATATGGCAGATCTTTGTCTAGAGCCTCAGCTGTTAACAGCTGTTCCTCTGCATGTCTTGTGAAACTCCCTAAAGCACCCGTTGAAGTGCAGATTTAAAATTATATATATCAAATCACAACAAGGAAAAAATAAGAAAAGAAAGAATGTTTTCTCTTGAGCTTACTGAAGAGATTTCCTCTAATGTTTTCTTTTCGATGGTTGCTATGTGAACCAAAGAGCCCTCCTCATCGCGATGCGGATCAATATTGAGGAGATGAGTGGGCGGCACATATTTTAGGGAAACAAGGCCACATTGTTCTGCATTAGACATTTACATGCATATGAGGCTGTCTGAATACACTTTCTAGATGTAAATTGATTTCTCCTGTTTTGAATAACATTTATTGTGGGACTGTGTTTGATCACATCCAATTGCCAATTTGTCATATGCTTTCTATGAGACTTGCAACATGAGTGGATATGACACATATTAAAACAGTGTTGTTGAATACCATACACAGAAATTAGCCATTTATGGCTTTGACTGGAAAATAGCAATATGAAGTCTACTGGAAGTAAAGCCCCATTTGGGTTAAGAGATGAGTGTACTGTACAGCCATGCGATATGAAAACTTCAGTGGGTCAGCAGGCCTGAGTTGCAGGCGAGTGATCCCAGAGCCTTTGAGACATTAAGAACAGAGAATGAGATTACTTCTCTGGTTCTACTGCCTTATTTCAGCAGGGACCATCATCACCAAAAAATAGCACTTAACTTGACACATAGCTGATTCAAAGTCATGCACAACTTTAAAACTGTATATAGCCTGCAGAAAAGGCTGCCGGTCTAGGCTGGTTTGTGCTAGTTTGGTGCTGGTCTAGCTGAGTGATTCTTACAAAACCTGCAAAAAAATAAAAATAAATGTCCGGGTCCTATTTAACTCCAAAATCAAAAGACACAAATAAGAAAATATATTTTCATATAGAAACTTTTTTTTTTTTTAAACAATGTGATATTATTTTCACAAGTTACACACATTTCATCCACATTTCTCATTACTGCAATGCCAAAAAAAAGAAAAAATACTTATTGTATTACTGTTATATTATATTACTCATTACTATTATATTAATTATTAAATTGTAAAGTATTTGTACATCATAGTAGTACTCCCTTGGTACTCCCTTTCCATTTCACTGAATAAAAAAATAAAAAAACATAAACTAAATATATAAACTTAATGGTCTTAAATGTAGGCATTATTTAGATGCAATAAAGTGACACGCAAATAAAGCTCTATTCCTGAAGCATCACACAAGATAGCCCTGCCCACTGTGTAATCTTATTTATCAAAAATACTTATCCGTATAACTGTATGTTAAACACAAATATCTTTTGATTGGCCGTGACTGTGCAGTGTTATGCAGCAGTTTTTCATTCAGTGTGGACAGAAAAATGTATTGCCAATGAAACTTGTGAGGTCAGTACACAATGTGAGACTTTAAAAATGTAATAATAATAATAATAATACAATTTTTATCTCACATTATAACACTAGTACTACATTTTATTTTTGTAATTTATTGCCACAACATAACCAGATCTTCAGTGAAGAATTTATTGGCAGCATTATGTATTCATATGATTTTGTACAAAGAAGGTACCTCAAATTCTGTGAAAGCTGGATAGTGGTTTTGGGTATATTGTTAGAATTTTTTTTTTACTTTTAGACCCTTTTCATTTTAGAATTAAGTCCCAAAGAGAGATGGACAGAAAGAAATAGAGGCTGTTCTCAGAAGCTACTCTAGGTGTCTTTTGTGCCTTTTTCTTTGTACCATGTCAGAGAGAAACTGTGAAATGTTTTTTGATCTCAGCTGGCTGTTTGACATGCAAGCCCTTGAGACAGACAATTCAGCTGGTTCACAGACCTCCATATTACAACTTACAGAGGGCTGCAAATGGTTACAATACAGGACACAGCTGTGCAGCTGTGCCACACGCATTAAGACCATCATTGCATATGACAAAGTTCAGTCATCTGTGAATTGTGATTTTTGTAGAGTATATAGTACTGATAGAATTTCTGAATATGTGGATTGCAAAGTTGTATATATTATTCAGGAACAAAGACAAGAATGGCTAAAGGATTGGAACATAGTGAAAAAGATATTACATGAAACCAATGTAGTTCCATATCAAAATTTCAATATAATATTTAATTAAGAATGTAGATAAGAATGTACTATTGTACAGTATTTTTGATAACAGAGACAGTATATTTTATCTTATGTTTTATACATAAGATGCCTATATATATATATATATATATATATATATATATATATATATATATATATATATATATATAACTTATAGAACGTGTGTTATTTTAAATAAAAAATGTGAAATGTCATGAAAATTAAATGAGCTGTTCATATCTGCCCAAAAATGGACAAAAGTAGTTTGACAGTTTCTAATTATGTGCTATACCAAAGTTGGAGTGAACTAAATACATATGTAGCTTTCCAAACAATGCGGCTGATCTTTTAATTACTGGAGTTAATTTTAGCACCTGTGCTCTTGCTGATGGAGCAGAATGGGGTATGGCCCAACTCTTCCTTCCCTGTTTATACTATATTAGAAAATAAACACACACACACACACACACACACACACACACACACTTACACACACATTTATAAGAATGCAGGCAAGGTCTTTCCTTCTATCCATAAAAAGGCCTGGGCTAAACAGATATTCAGCACCATGGAGAGCAATCCTATCACATACACACATTAGCTCTATTTCGAAGCATATTGAGCTGCCTCACTGCCTACTGCCTACATAGACAACTGCCCTCTAAGGCAGCATCCTAACTTTCATAGAACCTAATAAGCAACCGATTTGGAACTCTTTACATAGGCAGAAACACGCCACACATATTCCACTCTGTACGGGTTACCGATTCCCAATTGATTTCAATATAGTTTGACTTTAGCATGACACTAAGCTAACAGTGCAACACTCTAATTAGATCCAAAATATATAGCACACAAAACATTTTGGTTAATATAATCTTTGTATAATTGACCGATCTTTACCGATACTTTTCAGTATTGAGAGATGTATCTTTATTTTTATAGCCATTTCAGGGAGCTCACTAAATATTGAAACAGAGCAAATCTATATTTTCCTCTACTCTATTTTCCCCAACCACTGCGTTTTTCTTTTCACTAATAGTACACATATGTAACGGGTTCAGGATGGGCAATGAGGAGGGGGGAACCAGCAGAACAGTCTACATAACTTTAATGACAGAACTGAACATAAAACAACATAAAACAAACATAAACAGAGGCTGCATGTGTGTCTCTCTCTCTCTCTCAAACTGGCGTCTCCAGCTCCCCTTTATCTCTCTTCATTCGGCACCAATGTAACAGGTTCACAGCATAGTCAAGGAGGAGGTGGGAACCGGACACACAACACGTGCATCTCGAACTGGTGTTCCGGCCCCTCCTTATCTTTCTCCTGCTGACAACTCAGCACCAGGCGTGCGTCATCAGGGCCAAGCCACGCCCTCCTCCTCATCACAACATAATTTCATCATGACAAAACATTACAAAAATTGTGATTAAAAAAATCGAGGTAAACCCATTTACTAAAATTGGTTTCCTGTCTGCAAAATCTGTCTTTTATATAATCAACATTTAAAGAACAGCTCAATGAAGTACCAATCACACTACTCTCATTTAATTATAACAGCAGTAACGTGAGCAGGTGTTCACACATCCACTGGAGATGCTTCTGTAAAGGCTCAAATAATGATGAAAAGCAGTATTGTGCGCTAATGAAAGCCATGGTGCTCTATTGTTTAAAGCAGATTGGAGGGTAATCATGCACCCTGTGTAGTCCGGCACAGTGTCGGTAAATCCTTTCCCAGCCCTCGCATTATTGTTCTCGGGGTGAGTCTGGGCTAATGTTGATTGGCTCTGTTTGTGCTGATGTGCCATTTCTCGGCTGGCTTGCCTTGTTTCTCTGCTCACTTTGATAGTGAGCCAACAGTGATGTGGCCGGCATTAGCGCGTGCCTGGAAGTGCACGTTTTAAAAAACGGGCCAAGATGCTGCATGTCTTGAGCTGCCTTTCTTGTCAGAATTCTAATATATACAGTATGTGTGCTGTAAAATCGCATCAACGGTATGGCAGTAATGCTCCTTGACTAGGACTACGATGAATGCTTTTCCTGAAAAAAAAAAAAATACTATGCACAGTGAGTCCTGAAATCAGTCACATGCTACCCCAAATGTGCCCCTGAAGAATGTTACATTTCAAATGAATTGTCTATGTTTTCTGTAAACAGACATTTATTTTAAGAGCACTAGCAATTCCCCTGTGTTCAAATGCTCTCTAAATTAGTGACGGGCATTCTGGCTCTTTTCAGTTAGCCAGCTCATTCGGCTCAGCTCACCAAAATGACTCCCAAACGGCTCTTTAAAAAAATATATGTTTTGTATTTTTTCAAGTCAAACAGTTTGCGGTAGTTTGACTATAATTGGTGTTAAAACAATTATAATTAAATTATTTAATGAAATACTCTACCTTAACCGCAATGTATTTAAAAATGTATTGGTTTGTTATGAAAAAGAATGCTATTAAACATTTGCATTTAAAGTATAAGTTTTTATTCTATATAAACTAAGTGCATATAAATCTAACCATTCAAAACTAATACAATCTGAACAGCTTAATAGAATATTGCACCATATAAAAGAAAAATAAATTACAATTTGCAAAACTGCAGCATCCCACAAATTGAAATAAATGTATAAAAGAAGGATGCTATATCACATGTGCATTTAAAGTATATAACTTTTTAATGTATATAAACAAAGTGCATATAAATGTAACAAAACGAATACAATCTGAACAACATAATAAGTTGGCACTGCCCTGCCTCACTTATCTTTGGTTCATTGGTTGACACTGAGGCTGTTAGTGTGGCAAACAGTCAGAACGAATGTGTGTGCGCTTGAGCATTTACGCCTATATCATATTATTTATTTATTTATTTATTCATTCTATGAATTAGTTAATTCTATTCATTTAAATCTTTTGATTATTCATATCTTAATTTTTTGTAATATTTTTTTAAATAGATTCATCTCTGATATGTGAGCCGGCTCCCAATTTTCACCTAATAGAGTCGGCTCTCAGAGCAGACTCATTCGCTAATGATCCACCACTACTCTAAGTCCACTTTGTTTCAGAGACATTTCTTTGTTTCCCACCATGTAACTCAAGACTAAGCAGAGGAAATGGAAAATTACAGAAGAGCACATGATTTTTGTATGTAACAGTTTCTAATTTAGTTGTTTCATGTAATTTTTTTTTTTTTCATAATAGTACTAATGTCTCATATTTTATTAAAAGCCATTACAGCTTTTAAACAGCCTTGCTTCTGCTATAGATCAATGTGTGTTAAATTAATTGTATGGCGATAAAAGTGGAAATCTTCAGAAGTTTTTTTTTTTTATTCAATACTTCAAGGTGCAATAAGTGCCTATTCAGAAAATGCCTCTCCAAAACAGACCTACACTAAGAAATATTCACTATCGTAAAAACTAAAGTGTGACAACCAGCCCCAGTGTTCCCTATTTGACTTCTCAGACAGTAAATGGGGTTTTACAAAGTGCAAACATGAAACTTAATGAAAGCAAAATGTGTAATGTAAAGCTTTATGTACTCTGCACATAGAAAAACTCTCTCTCTCTCTCTCTCTCTCTCTCTCTCTCTCTCTCTCTCTCTCTCTCTCTCTCTCTCTCTCTCTCTCACACACACACACACACACACACATGTATGCACGCACACGCATACATGAAGCACACACATCCCCATTCACACATCCTGGCTGGAGGAGTTGATATGACTTCAGGACTTGAGGGAAACATGGCGGAAGAATGAATGAGAAAGAGAGCAATGCTTATCGCTGAACTGCAGAACCTCTCTGAAAGAACTCCAGGAATATTCCAGAAGCACAAGAGCAAAGTGACTTTGGAAGAAATAGAAGGAATGCACACAGCAGAACTGATGAAAGTGTACTATTACAGCACTGGTCTGCCTTTCACTTTCCTTGACCTTGAATATTAAAACTTTATTCAAACTTTCTTTTCACAAATAAGCAAAAAATACATTGTATTTCCAAATAAACAGATAAATACATAAGTGTCTAGATTAAAAGGCTGGGTATCCACATTATCTCAGGGTGAAAGTAATTTCAAACGTATGCCCGTATTGTTAATAAGGATCATATTTCAAAATATTGCAATGTTTTAACTCACAAAACCATATCAATATTCAGAACAAGAATATTTATACTCAGTATTCCTAATGCCGAAAAAAGTTTATATTTTTGTACAATTTTTCACATTTCTTTGTGAAAAGGGTCATTGACCACCCCTGATATTCAGAATAAGCCAAGTATACACTCTAAGACTATACAACTTGTAAACTTTGTAAGAATGTTTGTACAGATCCTCCATGCAGCTAGCGAGGGTTTCCATGTAATAATAATCACACTGGAGCCCATGTACATTATTCAGATGCTTTTTCAAAGACACTGCCATGTGCTATGCTACTTCTATTGCTCTACGATGAAGTGAAGCAAGATCCTCATCACTTATTGTGCAATAAAAGTCCAATAAAGATGAATGAGAAATAAGTGATCACAAGATCACAACATATGACAGTTTTGAAAAGCAATAGACTATTATTGTATCATGACACAGGATTTGATATAATAACAAATTGCCAGGTTCATGTTGATCCCCACCTTATATTTTAATATGGCATACTAGGGTATTGGCTCGTTATGGATGGATGGATGGATGGATGGATGGATGGATGGATGGATGGATGGATGGATGGATGGATGGATGGATGGATGGATAGATAGATAGATAGATAGATAGATAGATAGATAGATAGATAGATAGATAGATAGATAGATAGATAGATAGATTGATTGATTGATTGATTGATTGATTTTCACTCTGTGAAACTGCTGTGTCCTCCAAGAGAGGAGAAAAAAATAAAAACTCATCAGACATCAGAGCTGTCAGTAGGTGCCCTGGATCCATTTCTTCAAATTGGTGTCATAAATTGTGTAGACTTCTTCAGGGCAGGTGGGTTGGTGGAGTATACAGCATCGACTGTTGCAGTGAACACATGCCAAAGCATGTTATATGGTTAGCAAACACAGCCTCTCTTTAAGCCAGAGATGCTTCCAAACACACCAGGACAACAAAAGCCTGTTGAAGGACTGTGACCAGCCTCTTAATTCTGGACAAAAGACGGCCTGTGTGTGTTTTTATCCCCAGCCTCAATCCGTTACAGAAAATCAATACAATTCAAAAATCATTAAGGAGGTAACAATAACAATAAAACATTCTCATTTGAGCTAAAGTGTATGAAAGAATCTATTGCACAAAGAGGCTGAGGGTTTGCAAACTGGAGTTAGATGCAGGCGGACAAACAAATTCTTCCAGCATAATAGTTTTGTCGATGCAAGAAAATATTGTGTACTGAGGCTGTGGAGATTGCACACATGAAATTTTCCCTCATTGACCTCCCCCAATCCATTAAAAAAGGGTATGAATGAGGTTTAGTTGATGCTACAGAATTACAGTAGCAGACACATTTTCAGTCTTGAATGCATTGTTCGATGCTCATACTACATTTGACCATTCCACTGAACTGAATGAATTGCAAAACATCGCAGTAATGATGACCACCTCTTGCAGTTACAGGCCAAACTACCTTTAAATCACATTCATGGTTTATTCTATTAATCAAGATACTTTAATATCTGATGATAGCACATCACTGTGCATAATTAAGTTCTTCTGTCCCATTTTTATCCTGGCTAAGCAATTTCAGTTCACCTCCTCCTTAAACCTATGATTCCACAAAAGACCACTGTCTCCATTGGCTTATTGACAATCCACAAACTGTGTCTCTCATTACATTTACATAGAGACTGTGCTCTTTAGGAAGTTGGCTAGAAGGTAAAGTATTGACATCTCTCCCGCCAACAGCAGTGGTAGGTAGTAATTTGTAGTTTCAGGACAGGCAGACACAAGAAACAAACTCTCCCATATAATTAACCAGACTAATTTAAAAGGGCAAAGTCCTCAGAGCTGACTTCAATTCATTTCACATCAGACAAATTTGCTAATAGTTCACAGAGATGTTGTGATACAATCCAAGCTTTAATTGCTGTTTAAACTGAAATGATGAATTAACTTGGCTGGAAAAACATCTTGAAATAATATTTTCCATTTAAAATTGACATGAAGCCTAGCAAGTGTCTATTTACTTGCACAATGCAACTAACATTGGAGTAAAAAACTTGTTGTTACTTGTCACTTGTTTTCTTGCACAATATTGCATTTTAAGTACAAACAGGTTACTATGCAATAGCAATACCTATGTCTTAATGACAGATTGACTGAAAAATATGTGATGAATGAAAGAACTTGGACCGGATGAATCAAAGGACTTGGACCAGATGAATAGATGGACTAGGACCAGATGAATGGATGGACTTGGACCGGAAGAATGGATGGACTTGGACCGGATGAATGGAAGGACTTGGACTATATGGATGGAAGGACTTGGACTGTATGGATGGAAGGACTTGGGCTGGATGAATGGACTTGGACTGGATGAATGGATGGACTTGGACCAGATTAATGGATGGACTTGGACCAGATGAATGGATGGACATAGACTAAATGAATGGATGGACTTGGGTCGGATGAATGGATGGACTTGGACTGGATGGATAAATGGACTTGGACCAAATTAATGCATGGACTTGGACCTGATGGATGGAAGGACTTGGACCAGATGAATGGATGGACTTGGACCAGATTAATTTATGGACTTGGACAGGATGAATGGATGAACTTGGACCAGATGAATAAATGAACTTGGACCGGATGAATGACTGGACTTGGACCAGATGGATGGATGGATGGATTGAGTTAGTTCATAGTTTTAACGACTAGATTATTATAAAAAAAATTGGAAAATAGTAATAATAATTAATAAGTAAAGATGTCAAAAATGGCTGTATGATAGGCTGCATGCGTAAACCAATGAGAAATTGACACTGTGGTAGCTATCTTCGGCCACACTATTTTAGATTCACAACAGCTTCTTTAATAAACATGAGTCTGGCTCAAAACAGGACATATTCAGCATTAATTCATCTTTCACAAGACTTATAAGAATTATCCAGTCTCTAAGTGGTGTTCATTGCCACCGCTACCATAGCTCTGGCTCCTAAACTATGTTGTTGCACAGATACTTTAATTAATGTATCTGTTTGTTTTTGTTTTGTTTTTTCAAAAAAGGGAAGTCTGACTCAAAGTGCCAAATTGAAGGCAACAAAGTGCAGAAGGCATGTGGCTTCTGACACGAAAGCCTTGCAGCATGAACATCATTACATATGGAGAGTAGATAAAAACAAAGTGCAAAAGGAAGAAAAACTATTCAAGCATGGCAAACAACTGGTGAGCATTTGCACAGTGTCTCAGCATGAGCTGTTTGTGAGTGTGTTGGTTAGTGTGCAGTGTCTATCGCAGAGAATTTATGTACCTATGGTTGCAAATGCACTGCTCGAATCTGTTCACTGCTCATTACATTGTGATGATGGAGGGCAGAGAGCAGTGGGCAACATCTCTGAGGGCATTGTGCAACATCTCCAGCTGGAGCACTTGACATTTAAACAAGTGTCTCGCAATCCCAATGGTAATGCTCAACAAAACTCCAGATTTGCTTAAGTGGGATCGGATGAAAACAACAGCATGATTCAACATAAAGTGATGAAGCCTTGCAGAGCTGACATTTGTGTTTAAAGACAAAAGTAATAATAATAATAATATGTTTAATTTATATAGCGCCTTTCAAGAGCTCAAGGACGACAAGTAATCGCTGATAAATACCAATATATTCTTTATCCTTAAACACAAGGACAAGTGGAGATGTCAAATATCCCACATTTACTGGTGGATGAACAAAGGCTTATTAAAAACAAAGACATGCATGGTAAGATTTTAAAACTGAACTGTGCATCTCTTTAAACTCCAATATATATATATATATATATATATATATATATATATATATATATATATATTACCGGTCAAAAGATTTGAAACACTTACTCATTCTTTAATATATTTTCTTTTTTTTTTTTTGCATTTTAGAATAATAGTAAAGTCATCAAAATTATGGAATAACATAAATGGAACTATGGGAATTATGTTGTGACTAAACAAAATCCAAAATAAATAAAAACTATGTTATATTTTAGCATCTTCAAAGTAGTCACCCTTTGCCTAGAATTTGCAGACATTTTCTCAACCAACTTCTTGAGGTATCTCCCTGGGATGCTTTTTAAACAGTAATGAATGAGTTCCCATCTATATTGGACAATTATTGGCTGCTTTTCTTTATTATTTGGTCCAAGTCATCAATTTAAAAAAAAAATTGTATTTTTTATTAAGTTTTAGTTTTATAATGAAATAAATTAATATGTTGGGACACGAATCTGAATTAAATCACAAATGAAGCGTGTACCAGATAACGTGTGTTCCATCGTCTGTCTCCACTGGGGAAGACAAGAAACTGATCAGGTAAGTTTAAATTTGTATTTGACAAATTAATTGTATAGGTTTAGTCTTAAACGTTATGAAAGCTGTGAAATATGAAGGTGTGAGCAGTCTCCCTCCTTTTCAAGAAACCTGTTCATATATACATTACATTTACATTTATGCATTTGGCAGACGCTTTTATCCAAAGCGACTTACAGTGCACTTATTACAGGGACAATCCCCCTGGAGCAACCTGGAGTTAAGTGCCTTGCTCAAGGGCCCAACAGTGGCATCTTGGTGGTGCTGGGGCTTAAACCCCCAACCTCCTGGTCAGTAACCCTGAGCCTCAACCACTGAGCCACCACTGCCCCGCTCATATAAATGTATATAAAACGCATTTGCCTTTAACATTCAACCAAGGTGCGATTTGTATGAATAATTACCACCACTCATGAAAATGTTCAATATATTTATTTTATAAACTAGGGTGTTCTGAGTGGTTGTTGCTATGCTGTTGATAAGTTGTTTTAACTGTTTTTAGCACATTGCTATGCAGTTGCCAGGGTGTTCTGGGTGGTTGCTTATTGGCTCAAATTAAAAGTGCCCAGTCTCTATTCTGGTCACTAAATATAACTGGAGTGGCATAGTGGTCTAAAGCGCAGAAGGTTGCCGGTTTGATCCCCACAGCCACCACCATTATGTCCTTGAGCAAGGCACTTAACTCCAGGTTGCTCCGGGGGGCTTGTCCCTGTAATAAGGGCACTGAAAGTTGCTTTGGATAAAAGCGTCTGCCAAATGCATAAATGTAAATGTAAATATAACTCCATCCTTTAATGTTACAATTTGTTATGGACTGTTTATTTTTTATTTTTTATTTTCTCAATCATATGTATAATCCACATGTTTGGTTGTGGTTCAAACTGCGTTCAAGTCCTTCTGGGGAGTTCGTACTTAAAAGTTCAGAATTTGTCAATTCGATGTAGTTGGACAGAATGGTCCCATTTTGAAATTTTCATCTTTTTTACTTTCTGAAAAAGCAGGAAGCTTTTTTAGAACCAATGCAACGACATGTATGCATATTCACATACATACTGCATATTAGGAGTGTCTTTCTTGATCATTCTTGATCATTCTTCCACATACTGTATACTGATGCCTGTTATCTCACATAAACTAGCTAAATTAATCTTATTTTCTGGCAAGCTTATTTCTTCAATAGGACAAAAATCTAAATTCAGTCTAAACTGTACAGTCACCAGTTTACTTGATTCTTGCCATGCTTCTTAAATTGGCATGCCCCTATCTCAGAAAATCTGCATTCCAAGACAACCTCACTGGATTTATGACTTTCTGTACACTAATCTCATAAATATGATAATTCTGACTTAAATGCTTCATTAAAGGTATAGTTCTCCCAAAAATGTTAATTCTCTCATAATTTTCTCATCTCATCCCAGACATGTATGACTTTCTGTCTTTTGCAGAACACGCAGACTTTGTTCTGTAGGTCCTTTCAATGTAAGCGAGTGGTGGCCAGACATTTGAAGCTCTAAAAAGTAAATTAAGGGTGCACAAAAGTAATCCATAAGACTCCAGTGGTTTACATTTCCTCTGAAGAAATCCAGTTGGTTTTGGGTGAAACAGACAAAAATATACCTTATTTTTCACTATAAATCTTGACAGCTGTCTCCTTAGTGGTCTTGATTTTAAGAATGATTACACTTCCTATAGCGCAATCTAGCACTCTGCACATGCGTTAAGCTCTAGGAAGTGTAATCGAGCTTGAAATCATGATAAATGGCAACATTTATGGTTAAAAAGCGGATATATTTTGGTCTGTTCTCACCCTAAACCATATAGATCTGCTTCAGAAGATATTGATTAAACTAATGCAGTCGTATGGATTACATTAATGTTGCCTTTATCTCATTTTTAGAGCTTCAAATTTCTGGTCACCATTCACTTGCATTGTATGGACATACAGAGCTGAAATATTCTTCTAAAAATATTTGTTTATGTGTGGCAGAAGAAAGTCATACACATCTGGGATAGCATGAGAGTGAGTGAGTAAATGATGAGCACCACCAATCAAATAAGTTGCCATGGGTTTAATTAGCTGTTCCATAATTTATTAGATTTACTTGAACTATTGATACTTAAGTACATTTAAAATTTACTTTAAAAGTTGCTTTAATACTTTTACTTCTCTTGAGCTACTTTAACTTTTACTTGAGTCAATTTACATGAAGGCATCTTTACTTTTACTTAAATTTGTTGAATGGATACTTTATACAACACAATATTGGTCATATAAAATGGCAAATGCCCCTACTGGTGAGCTCTGAGAAAAAAATAAAAAAATAAAATAAACAGAGCGACTTCGTGGCTACTGGAATAAAAAAATAAAAAAAATAATCTAGTTATACATTTACCCAGTGCCGCCCTTTAACACCAGTGATCATTACGCCTGCAAAGTGTTCTCTTGGTAATTAGAGGGATTTGCATCATCCCACAAGATAACTAGAAGTGAAACCCTTTTATTCTTTGAAACACTCACACGTGCTTGTGTTGGTGTGTTTTCTGTAGTTGTTTTTATAAGATGCTCTCATTGTTAGAGCTCTCGTTGTTGGCTTCTTCTCTTATCCTACTACTGGGCTTATTATATTATCAAACACAGCAGAGCTCTTCTCACACCTGTTGGTATTGTCTGTTTGAGCAGTGTAAACCCTTGGGAGTCAAAAAATTGTCCTGGGATATCTGGTACCAGATGAATCTCTAGTCCTATCCTATTGCAGAGCCACCACAGTTTTTGGACAGCAGCTCTATGCCAGCAGTGTCAAAACAGAAGTTTAGGGTGGAGTCAATGATAACTAGCCTTATGAAAAAAAACACATAGTTGGTCATAGCTGGTTACCAGCAGTTTTGTAATGCTGGTCCGCAACACAGGATGCTGGTGTGCTGTGTTCAAACAAGACCTGTTGACTTGCAACCAAAAATATTTCCTTATTTAAACAGCATTTTACGGAGCCCCCGAAGTGACCTGTGCAAAAAAAAAAATCAAAGACACTTTCGCATGAGCACGAGAAACCTTCGCGTGTGCACGCGTCACAGTTTCTGGTGTGTTTATAGCTCTTTTCCGATTGTGTCATTGCTATCACTTATTTACTCAAAGATACTGAGAGCATGGATGCGCATTAATTTATAGAGATATATTTTAAACTTGGCCTTCAATACAAAGACATTACTGTCTATGACATTTGTAATACTGTCATGGCTGAGACACGCTTTGATCTTCCAAAGGACACTAATCAAGCAATAGACTTGTACTTGCATTTAACACAAGAACTACCGGAATTCTAGAACTACTAGAATGGCCATAGCGGTCATTCTGACCGTTCATACTAGACTGTACCAAATGTCATTTTTTTCATGTCATATTTACATTCGAAACTTCTATTGAGGTTTTAGAATGAAGCTTGTAATGTCTGTCGTCATGTTTTATGACGTCATCACCAAAAAAAAAAAAAAAAATCCTCGAACAAAATCCTCAATTTGAATAAAATAGAATAATATGGATTAAATGGAGCACGGAGCACCAAGCGAACACAGATAGTCCTACATAATACAATCTTTTTTTGTAATATATAATAGTGCTAGATTATACATATATATATATATATATATATATATATATATATATATATATATATATTAGCTGCTAGACTGCCCCGAAGTTGTGCTCTTGCTTTGTGTCCAGCAAGTTTTTTCACCACAGTGAAAATGGTTTTGAAATTCTAAACGCCAACAAACATGGATTGAGGTCGAATATTTTGTTAGCTAAAAACATGTTGTTGAATTTTGGAAATTATTACATCTATCCTTTTTCAAAACATGTTGACTTTTGGACTTTACAACGCTCTGGAGTTATTGGAAATGTAAAAAAAAATCAAAGAGACTTTCGCGTGCGCACGAGAAACTTTCGTGTGCGCACGCAAAACGTTTCTCGTGCGCACGCGAACGGTTTCTTGTGCTCACGCGAAAGTTTGTCGTGCACACGCGAAAGTTTGTCGTGCACACGCGAAAGTCACTTTGATTTTTTTTTCACAAGTCACTTCGGGGGCTCCGTAGCTTTTCAATTAAATGCTGGTAAACAACCTGGCTATACTGGTCCATTGCATTTTTGGAATTTGGGAGCATCATGTTTTTGTCATATTACAGTCTCCATGTTATCTGCTTAATCAGATTCATGATGCGCTGTTTTCATGTCAATAAGTATAATGTTGTTTGATTACTATCTGAAACATTTTTAACTTAGATAATTAGGGGTTCAAGCTCGAAGTGCTAAAACCCTATTGTATTTGTTTTTATTATTATTTTTATTATTCTACCCTAAAACTGATCATGCAGACCAAACCGTAAGTCGTGGAGAGCTGAAACTTTGTAGAACTCTGTAGAAGGACTACCTTCCCTCAGTGTTTTAAAGTTTCAGCCCGATCAGCCTCAAGGTGGCGCTATAGTGATCATGTTTACGTTTTGACCCATAACTCCTAAATTGTTTGTTGCACACTCAAGTGCCATCGTTTGATTCCTTGGCTCAAGATGAACAACACGCATATCTCTGATTTCATTTCCGTCATGAAAATTTTTAGCAATAATTTGCATAAATCGAAAAACATACTTTTTCGATCTCCTCCTAGGCCATAATCCGATTCTCACAATAATTGGTGTGTGTCTACTATGAACCCTCCTGACAAATATTATCAAAGGAATTTTGATTCGTCACAGCTTTGCGAAGATATAAACCAACAAATTGGTCAGGTGGCATCCATTTTGTATGTATTGACCAATATCTACCAAAGGTCAACAAAAAGGTCAAATGTTACGAAAATTGATACACATATTAAACAGCACATTTTGAGTCTGCATGCAATATCGCTTATAGGGGGCGCTACAACTAAAAATACTCGTAACTCGTAACTGTATTATCAATGAAGTTGAAAATTGGTATGCTTTTTTTGTAGGCCAAATGCTAACATATTCTACAATATGACTCAGACAAATAAAAAAACATGGAAAATACATTTTCAGAAAAATGGCTGTATAAATGGTGTGTAAATTATTGTATATTATCCAATGTTAACTACTATTGTGAACTACATCTAGTACTCCCTAGGTCAATAATTAATCAATAAAAGTTGAACTTTAGTTATTTAGGGGTTGCATTTATCATGTGGGTTTGACCAAGTGTATCCAAAAACCTATAATTCCTCAAATAAACATTACAACTTCTAAAACCTTTTTGGAGATTGGGTGTTTTGTGGATTTATAACAGTTAAAAAGTTACAAATAAAGAAATGAATGACCACCATAACGAATTAATTGGAAATACAAAATATTTTAAAATACATTTTGGGGAATACAATTTTGGGGAATACAAACTGCAGGTAAAAAGGACACAGCAATGAAGGAGTTCAACTCTAAAACATCAAGACTGCAAAATACACACACTCACACAGAAACGCGTATGCACACACATATGATCAATAATGATCAATCAATAAGTCTGTCACAATACAGGAACAAAGCACAAATCAATGAAGGGGTTAAACTCAAAAACATCATGAGTGTATATTAGACAAACCCACTCACATGTACACACATTTATGCACAAACATACTGTATACAAACAGTGAAATCATAGGTTGTTTACCAATTAGTTGAGTGTGAAGACTCGAATGAGAGGTTGAGATCAGGCAGTTCTACCTCTGATGAAGCATTCCTTTTCTTTTTTTTTCTTTCATTTTTATTAAAAATGAGAAATTCTTTCTCTGTGTTCATGCTTGACTGTAATCATAATCCAAAAAGTGATGCTTAAAAACATAATTTTAACAAACAAAGAAAAATAAACTTTAACAAAAAGTAGTTTGATAATGTCTAAATACATCCAACCTAATCAAAGTAAATAACTATGCCTGAAAACAGGCATCTATTTTATGGCATTTGGTCTGTTTCGAATGGCTAACAGTATGTATGTGTGGCCCAAACCCACTCATACACATACTCATACACACACATACGGTACACAGACTATGAAAACATAGAGTTTGAGATTGAAAGGCTGGATTGTCTGCACATTTTTAGTCTGACTTTATCCTGTTTCAGGATCGTTGAACACAATTTCATATTTAACACCAGTTTGCAAATTCAGCAACTTACAAAGTACATATACAAATGCAAATAGATATCTTTTTTAAAAGCTCTTAAAAGGCTTGAACCCTGACAATTGCTGCTTGCAGCTACAGTATATATTATAATATGTTTTTGATAGTCATCCAGCATTTTCTTTCTTTTAACTGGATTATTCTAGTGTTCTACCAACTAAAGCATACATGTATATTTCTGCTTGTGCAATTCTACAATTTGGAAAAATTTGGTATACTAAAATAAGAACAAACAGTGAAACCCATGTTGTTTTTGAAATGAGATCTAAGACCCTGGAAGGTTCGGCTCACACATTTGGCTCACATATTTATAAAGAACTCAAAATATGCAAACTCTTCCATCATGGAGCACTGTCTGGTTACAGTGTCTCTTTGACACAGTCTATTTCAAAGAACCAGACTGGACATATTAAAACTAAAAATAGGACAATGAAAACTGTTGCAAAAACCTGTGCATTACTACAAGTGTGGAAATGGAAAAAGAAGAAGAAGAAGAAGAATAGGAAAGGAAAGAACATAGCACCACAAATATTTTAGGAACTTTAAAACAGCAGCAATGTTCTACAAAATTCACAGCAAGAATGCAGGCAAATATGCAAACAGAAGAAATTTTGGACACTTCATTAACTACTGGAAAGCCTATCTATTAAACACTGGATAAAAATCACACAATCATTTTTGATCCAATAGAGCATGGCAACTAATAAGCTTCAACAACATAATAAAGCATCATATCTTCAGTCTAACCAAGTCCACAAGTAAACACTTGTCCAAACAGATGTTTGTTTACCCAATAACAGAGAAAAGTTTTTCAATGTTGGATTTAATAAACCACAACAAATACAACAAATTAATGTGCTGGGTACAACCTTCTGCCAGATATTTCTGTCTTGACACTGCTGGCCTAGAACTGTCTAGAAACTGCAGTGACATACAGTATGGCTTTGCAGCTCTGCAGGTGGATGCATCTTGAAGGAACTGAAACTGATTGTGATTCCAGACACCTGCTGCTGCTCACATCATAATTACAACACAACCTGCTCATTCTCTCCCCCTTATTAGATATTGATTTGCCTCCATAGTTGAGATGTATTCTGGTGAATTCTCACTTTACACAAAAATACAGATAAATACTAATAAGTGCATAAAAACGACATTATTGAAACACTTTACAATACGTTTACATTTAATTATCACAATGAACTAATGATGAACAATAATTTTACAGCATTTATTAATCTTGTTTTATGTTAACAATAAAAGTTCTATGTTAACATTAGTTAATGCATTAAAAACTAACAAGAACAAACATATATCAAAAAAGTATGTTTATAAATGAGCATTAACTGAGATGTATTGTTCAACATTAGTTAATGATGAGTAAAGAATCTTTTAACATTTTGAATCTTATTGCAAATTATTATCAACATCATAAAACATCATTTGCAAAAACAATGCCACAACACCTTTGAGTATACTAGTTAAGCCAGGTGTAAATTAAAAAAAAACAAATAGAATAAGGTAAATACAATAAGGCTGAATTTGTTAACATTAGTTAACATGAACTAACAATGTGCAATAATTTGACAGCATTTATACATCTTTGTTAATGTTTATTTCCACATATACTAATACATTTTTAAATGTTAAATTTAATACATTTTAATGCACTATTAATTAACATGAACTAACAATTAACACATTTTCTTGTTTATTTTTATTTATTTATTATTATTTTATTTTTTTGTAAACTAACATTAACAAAGATTTAATGATAACTTGTGATACCTAATTCTTTAACTCAGCCTGGACTCCTGAAATTTACGTAAACATTACAATGCTTTTACAAAACTGAAATTACATTCTTCATTACATGTTTGGCTACAGTTTCAAAGTGAAATGCCCAGCAGAGGGCTCCTAAACCGAGTGAAATGAGGTTGTAATCAAACGAGGTTTTTCAGGTGAATTTTAGATGGAGGTTTTAATGAGTAAAACGTACCTCCCTGACCTAAAGCCAGTAGTGTAGTCTAGGGCATTGGTTCTCAAACTTTTTACACCAAATTCCACCTCAGAAAATATTTGGTTCTCCAAGTACCACCATAACGACCAACATTAAAATACAGTAGTAGTATTAACTGTAGCTATTCAGCTACAGTTAACGTTCATTTATATTGAACCTTTTCACAAAATTCGCTGCCCTCAAGTGTGCGTTTTTCAAGGCAACCGTTATAGAACGCATCACTATATTGTTTCCATGGTGACGCGTCATTGCTTGTCACGTGACCACAGCCACTGAATGACTGGTGATGATCTGCTTTTATTTCCTTTTTTATTCAAAATATTCCCAAATTTGTTAGCTATACTGTGCATTACCTTTATAAACATAACCTTTATAATTATCACGTTAGTTGAGCTCTATGCGCGATGGGCGCCACCTGATTATAATGGATAGGAATATTATTGCCGCTTCCATAGACATCAGTGTGTATTTTACAAACTCTAAATATAGTGTTTTTATGTGAATATAAATGTCTGAAAGCTAAAATAAACATTATGTGGATGAAAACACTGAATAGTTGTCTCTGGCTCAGCGCCAGCCAACGCGCGAAAGCACAGTTTGAATTTATCAGTTGGTCAAGTCATGCACTCACCGTTGTACTCACACCGGTGAGATCGAAATTCAGTGATTCCACTAGAGGGAGTCTGGGTACCACTAGAGGGAGTCTGCGTACCACTAGAGGGAGTCTGCGTACCACTAGAGGGAGTCTGCGTACCACTTTGAGAACCACCGGTCTAGGGCATACACAGGCATGCGCTATATGCCCACCAGGGGTGTAAAGTAACGAATTACAAATACTCACGTTCCTGTAATTAACACATTTTTCCCAATAATTGTGCTTTTATAAGTAGTTTAAAATGGTATACTTTTACTTTTAATTGAGTACATTTTAAGTGCTGTAACTGTACTTTTACTGCGCTATTTTCCCACCGTATGTGTTCGCTCATCAACGTGATTGGCTACGAGATTCTCATGACTCCCATCAAATCAAATCACACCTAACAAATTTGAACAGCAGCTGCAGATTTGGCGGCATCTGTAATGGATGTGGAGGATGCCTCCAACACAGTTCAACACCTGAACATCACGGCTGCGCATAAAAAGGGATTTTCGCAGTGAAAAAGGCCAATTGCTTGACTGTGTTATGCGAGTTTATTTGAAGAAACATATTGAGGTATATTTCATATTTCTGTTTACTAAATTCTGTGTCTATAACGTAGCCTGTAATTTAACTCTATCACTGAGATTATTGGGCTGCTGTGAGAGATTAAAATGATCGGAAATGTTTATCGGAAAAAAGAGAAATGTCCTCGATCAAGCTTTTGAGTAGTGTACTATATTTAGCCTATACAGTATGAAATATAATAGACTGACTTTGTATTTCCTGATGTCTGTTGCTGCACATTGTTTGATTGACAGGTAGTTAATGTTTGTACGCTTTACACGCGCGTGTGCTCCGAGAGTGCAAATGCACTTATGCGCCTAAATGATCAAATAGGCTACACTTTATAATTACGCCAATGCCCATTTTGTTGAGGCATTAATGTAAGCGCAGTCGTTTATGTCTAATGTGAACTTTAAACAATGGGACAAAAAGTGTATTTGTATCATAATGTCAGACTTGAAGTGTACGTGAATTGAGCAGTGTCTAGTGGGCTATGTCATATTAAGGCGATTAATCGAACAACAATAACAAGGAAACTAGAAAACCATTCACTACTTTTGGCTGAATAACTTGAGGAGCTTTAAAAGTATTAATGTAATAGAATTAAACCATTTATATTTTTTTAAATATTGTTTGTTTTTTAATAATACCGACCCCAGATGTAGAGTGTCAATTGGTTTAATAAATTACAAGGAACATAAAGATCCATCCATCCATCCATCGTCAACCGCTTATCCTGTGTACAGGGTCGCGGGGGGCTGGAGCCTATGGAACATAAAGATGATTTATAAATTTGAAAATAATTTATAATTATGCTTGGCCTTTATAAAGATCAACGTTTGTACAGCAATATTTCAGGCAGAATATTCCACCTGAAACAAACTTCAGAACATTTTGTAACATGCATGAGAATGAGAACACAACTATTATTAAAAGATAAAATAACTAAATCAATGTGTAACATTGTATCTCAAAATGAGGAAACTGTGGCCCCCCCATGTACTACTTAAAAAATAATCCACACAAAAATGAACATTCTCTTATCATTTACTCACTCTCATGCCATTCCAGATTTGAATAACTTTCTTTTTGCAGAGCACAAATGAAGATTTTTTGAAGAATATTTCAGCTCTGTAGGTCCATACAATGCAAGTGAATGGTGACCAGAACTTTGAAGCTCCAAAAAGCACATAAAATTAGCATAAATGTAATACATACAACTCCAGTGGTATGACAGGTGTGTGGGTGAGAAACAGATCAATTTTTAAGTCATTTTTTGCTATAAATTCTTATCTCTGCCCAGAAGGTGTCGATATGCATGAAGCAAGTGAATCAACAAAAACACAAGAACAACAATGTGAAATTTAAAGTGGAGATTCACTGATCAGGGAGGAAAATTAATGGTAAAAAAAGAATTAAATATTGCCACAGCTTTCATGTCGCTTCTGAAGACATGGTTTAAACCACTGGAGACTACTTTTATGCTGATTTATGTGATTTTATGAGCTTCAATATTTTAACACTGATTCACTTTCATTGTATGGACCAAAAGATCAAAAATATTCTTCTAAAAATCTTAATTTGTGTTCTGAGAAAGAAGAAAGTCAAACACATCTAGGAAAGCATGAGGGTGAGTAAATGATGAGAGAATTTTCATTTTTGGGGAATTACTCCATTATGAGTGTGATGTTTTTTTGGAATCAGTTTCATGCAGTGTTTATTAAGGATGGGCATTCATCAGTAATTTTGTATTCAAATATTTAAGGTCATAAAAAACGATTCAAATTTGAATATTCTATTATTTAAATGAAGGTAATTAATGAGAAAGAGGCGTTATAAAATATTTTTTTTTAGTCATAAAGGTTGCATCACCATAAAATAAACAAGATTCAAATTTTATTCAAAACAAGCTTATATGTGTATTAAAAAAAAACATATTTTAACAAGCAAAGCGTGAAAACAATGCGGCATAAATAAAAATGTGCCGCTTAAATAACTTTACCTAGAAAGTTACCGGGAGGTGTGTGTGTGCCTTGCAGTTAAAATAATGATGATGTCAGATGAGGAGGACACTGACAGGGAGAGAGAGAGAGCAACAGACCTAAAAAGAAGCGAAAGTTCCTCACAAAGTATCAGGAGCAAAGGATGTGCCTCTGCCCTTCAAAACGGCCAAATCATGTATTTTGCACCTTGTGCAATTATGATTTTGATGTCCAAGTAGCTTCAGGTAATAATGTGGCTAATCCTATAGTTACAAAGTCCTACATTACTAGATTGTTTTTTTTATTGAATAGGCTACATATTTTTCCATAAGGCCTATAATATGTGTGCCTATATAAGCCGATTCAATTATTTAATTATTTAGTAAAATGTAAATCCTGAACAGAAACTTTTTTAAAGGGTTTAATTCATAATTGACAGTGTTCACAGTGTTTTTTTTTTGTTTTATTTTTACATTACAACACAAGTTTCTGTAAATACTTTAAAATGAAAACATATATTACAATATAAAAATACATTATTTCCATTTTTATTAAATAATTTAATGCAATTATTAATGGTTATCAATTTGAAAAAGCACACATATAATACAATGAAATATTAATCATGAAAAAAAATAGTTTAAGCAGGTGTAATGAAACTTTTGACTTTCACTGTATATTATAATATAGCCCAGTGCAGTGCAAGTTTGTAAAATACTAAAAGAGTTCTTCTCGAGAATATATGATTGTATTGTTTTCTTCATAGCCGATTTATATGTTGAATAACTTGATGAAATGGTGGCAAGTAGGGAAATTACTGCGTGCAAAGTGGCGCAAAAGCATGAGAATAAAGAACTTAGTGTTACAATATTGTGGTACTCAAAATATTTTTCCATGGTAGGCAGGTCTGAAAATGAATGTTGATAGTCACAACATTGGCTTGCAAGACTAACAGTCTTTGTCTAATGAGAGCATCTGGGCAGACTGTCTTGATGAACAAGTACAAATGAGAATATCGCAGTTTATGACAGCAGCTAATACGCAAAAAATGTCACTGTTACTATTGACAGAATAGTACAGAAATACAGATGAGTACTGACCAAATTCAAGCACTGAGTGCGGGCGGACTCAGTGAACATTTGTGGGGGGAAAAAAACTAGATTTATTCATATATGGAATCGTCCAATGTGACAACATGGCAAGCAGCTGCACCCTCTGCTTTAGCCAGAAGCTCAGGAACAAAAGGTCAAGGATCAGGTGTTTCCAGAGCTCCCACCAGCTGTGTCCTTAGGCTGATGACAGGTATTTATGTCATTCTTCCATCACTGATACAGTAGAAGCTTGTCAATTAAACAAAAATATCACTATCATTATATTTTAGTCTAACTCAATGAGAAAATATTTATATCTACTGTTTTTGAAAAGGAAACAACATATGTGAGCAGGAACTGGAGGGAGAAAAGAGTAAATGAGCTTTTTGAAAATTGACAGAAGCACTCGGCATGAGGCAGCCCTGATTCAAAAGAACCCAGATTGTACTGACAACTATTTTCCCTTTAAAAAAGAGACCCACCATGAGTGGCAGTTGCGAACAAACCTCCCTTGTGAAACAATGAGGCCACAAATTTATCACTGACTGTACTAAACATATCTCAGCCCAGAACAATGAGGTGGAAAACATCATGCGGGAAAAGAAACACAGTCACAGAGCGAGTGACCTGCTAGCAAATTCTACAAGGTGAGGGGTCAATTGTATAACAACCCCTGCTCCCATCCTTTTTGAATCTGTGCCACTTTCTCTATTGGCTGGCTTTGAGGGATGTTTTCTCCTTTCTCTCAAGCCAGTGGTCTTCAGAATTGGATATAATGTAATTTCTTCATTCACTGAAGTTGACCCATAAAAGGTTGTCTCGGCAGTGCATCCAGAGCAAGATGAGCACGGGCATTCTGAAGAGGGCAGAGGTCTAGGTCCAACATGTCTACGTAATCTGTCAGGCTTCTGCTAAAAATTAACATGGGAATCTGCAGTACAGCAGTATACAGATACAGACGCGTCATGTTCATTCGTTCAATGGCGTCCTCTGATTTGAGCCAAGTGGATGTTAAATGCTACTTATTAAATATGTATACAGTATATAAGCCTACAGTCTTAGTCTTTGGGAAAATCAGATGTCCCACAAAAACATTTGTCTTGAGATGGTTGCTTTATATGTTCTGTGTGTCAACAGGAAATATCAACTGTAGATATCCTATACAATAGAAGTAGAACAAGGAGTCCAGAAGTAGATGATAATGCCCCCTCAGTGCCCAGATCCCAACATTACTGAGTCAGTCTGGGACAGTCACGGACTGGCTATCGGGAGTGGTGGGCAAAGTCCTGGTAGCCGGGCGACTAATTTGGCCTGCTGCCCCGCATGTTTTATTTGCTTATTTATTATTATTTTATATTAATGCCATTCAAGTGATATCTGAATTTGAAATTCGGTAATAAATTGGTAATAACTCACAAGTCTGCTAGTCTTAATTAATCTGGGCAACCCATAAAATGGGTCATACCATTGACACTGTGTGAGCAGTTCAAGTTATTGCATAGAAAACCAGCTCATTCAAGTACGCGCATTAATTCAGTGCATGGACAGATCGAAGCCAATGTAAGTGTCTAAATGCTTGTTCCAAGTTCAGTAGAATGATAAAGTTTACCCTCTTTAACCTAATGCTGTCTATCTGAAAGTATGAAGCATGCTGTCTGCTGAAATACCAAAAAATAATCACAAAATTAACTGAAATGAGTGTGTTACCTGTCAATCAATGCGTGGAAGTTGCGTTCATTAATATAGCAACAATAGAATGTGGGTGCGTTTTCTCTTAAGGGGGTTGCACACCAGACGTGTCTGTCGAAAGACATGGCGCATTCTAAAATTCAAACAATTGATTTCAATAAAGGTACGCACACTGCCACTCAGATTCTGTCTGTGGCAACTAGCTACGACGAGGCTGCTCAAATGTCTGCCATGCCACGGAGCCCATATTACAGTACATTACCATTGGCAAAAAGTTATGAGATGAAATCAATGACAACCTGAAAATGTCACAAAATCTCGATATGGCCAAGATTAAGCATTAAACAGCAGAAGGATGTCATTTAATTAAATAATATACAGTCACATTCACTGCATTCTACAGAATGAATGACAGGTGCCGCTCTGCTCTGTCATCTACATCAGTGGTTCTTCAAACCTGTTCCTGGAGCCCCCCAACACTGCACATTTTGTATCTCCCTTTTCTGGCACACTCAATTCAGGTCTTGGAGCCTCCACTAATGAGCTGATGAGTTGAATCAGGTGTGTTTGATTAGGGAGATACCCAAAATGTGTAGTGTTGGGGGGGCTCAAGGAACAGGGTTACACACGCAGGCACACACGTACACACACACACACACACACAAACGTAACACACAGCTAGTGCTTGATTTCATGCAGTACATTTAATAACTGTGAACACTTACATCTCGTTCAATGTTGCAGCTTGGAGATTTCAGCTTGGGAGTCATGACAGGAGTATTCCAGCATTAATGGGAAGCTTGATATAACCAGAACCCATCAAAAAAATTAAGAACACAATGGTCTGTCAAAATAAAAGTCCTGCTAAAATGAAAGCTCTTTCAACTAGATCAGGGGGTCAGGAATTGGCTGGTTAGCAGGTCCCTGTTAACCTCTGCTGTTTAGATGCTGGAACTACACCACCCGATGGCAAAAAGCATGTTTCTCCATAGTTCAAAAGTAGCTGGTTTTAATGATGAAATAAAACAAATTCCAAGAACCATTTCAATTTAAATTATTTCATTTTATTGTAGCACATTGTCATCCAGAGACTGATTGTTTTGAATAGCTCTTAAAAGTGTGACATTTATTTTTATTTTTCCCTATCTTTTTCCATAGAGGAGTAATCAGTCACATTACACCCAATCCCGGTGTCATGATAAATTGAGTCCACCCAGTAAATCGAGTCCCCATGGGGTTAACCATTTGTAATTCCTGAGTAAATATCATGTTACCGTGATAGCATGTCATTGAAGCCTAGGCTAACTGAAAAACACAAACAATAACACTTTAATTTAATCTTTAATTTCACAAACTATAGCTTCAGTTATATACTATTATGTGTAACTTATGGTTTAAAAGTAATTCAATTATGTATTTACAAAGTTATATCGACATACATCATAAAATGATTTTAACGCAGGCAGTGAATATAGTACCCATTAATAGGTCCCTCAGCCAAAGGAATTGTTGTCACGTAAAAGGGAGACCCGATTTTCAGGGGGGGACTTGATTTCTCACAACACCTGTCCTGAGTGCCCATGAGCAAAGATGGCAGCCTCCATTTCACTAGCTTTCTAGGGACCTTGCACTAGCTGAGTACAGTCTTAGAGATGAATGGGGATGCTAACGTATAGCTCTCTCCATTTTATAGCTCCAAGAACTGGATGTGTGAAATTGAAGACAGAATATATACAACCTTAGTGTAAAGTGTATTGTTAAATCATTATCCCCTACATCAGCAGTGGTTTTAAAATTTGTTGTTAGTTTATTGGGTGGCCTGCATGAGTGTTAGACTCCAGCCTGAAATTATGTCCCAGTCCCAATATGATTACACGAGAAGTCTGCATGTTGTTTCCAATATTTTCAGTGACGAGCATGATTCAGATGTTGCATTTTTCACACTAAAATGCATGTTTTACTCCACCAGTGGTTAGGTTTAGGTTTGAGTTGGGGGTTACAGTTTATACAACATGCATTCCTCTTCACTGTAGCTTATAAAAAGTCAACATATTGTTTCTGATTTCACTGTGAGATCAGTCTGAAGAGACAGAAGCAATTGAGACTAAATACATAGAACTGTGGGAAATTCTCCAAGATGCTTGGAGCAACCTGTCTGCCAAAAACCAAGAAAAACAAGTGTGCAAGTGTACCAAGGAAAATTGGTGCTGTATTAAAGGCATATGCTGGTCACACCAAATATATGTGTATATATATTTGTAATATATATAATGCTTTTCCAATTACTCAGTTGGAAGTGTGTGGTGCTAGTAATGCCTGGGTTTGATTCCCAGGGATCACATAAACAGATGAAATGTATACCATCAATGCTTTGGAAGATAGTGTTCCAAATCAGAATATGTAATTCACTCATTCACATGTCTTTATTTAGTCAGTCCAATCAAGTCTCACCTTCTGCAAAACATTTGCTTTAAAATGGAAATTCCGTCATCATCTACACACCCAATACTGCTCAATGCTACAGTGGAATACACAAACAATAATCTAAATATTAAAACTGCTCTTTTGCATTCAACAAAAATGCATACAGAACGCTGGCTGTCAAGCTCAGTTGCAATTTTTTTAGCTTACTAAAACTAAACTAAATTCTAGATTGGAATTTGAACCCAGGTCCCCTTTCTTACAAATTAAAATTTGTACCATAAGACTGCCATATCTAACACACAGATACAGAACATTTCCAAGGTGTGTGGATTTTCAGGTGATTTCCCCAAAAATTTAGCCAGGAATGCCGCTGGTGCCCCCTTAAAAAACAGGTGTCTGGTGCCTCTGGAGACTGATATGGAATGAATTGGATCTAATTATTGTATTCTACACCAATGCTTATGAAGAAGTGCTACATAAACCTGCACTTTCACAGCAGTACATAAATAAACAGCTGCTGAATACTGCAGTAGCACTAACATTTTAAAGTGCTTACATGAGGCAAACAAACATGCTCTTCCTTTTTTGACACTGCGGCTGCAGTACCAGTTGGTGAATGTTTAGTGGTGTGTATGGACTGAGCAACTCTGTCACAACAGGTAATGGTGTGAATGAGTTGCAAAAAAAGACAACTCCACGCCTCTGCACTTGAGCATTCCTGACACGGGACACCAATCAGACTATATTTCCTACACATCTGTCACACTGGAAGCCTTTATCTCCTCTGAGGTCATGAAAATGCAGAACTCTGTAGCTTCAATATTGTAGGCCGCAACAGTTTGCTACTTGACAGTCTTTGTGGTAAATGAAAAGGAAATAATCTAATTTGGTTGTTTTATTTTTTATTCAATTTAATAAAATGAAACCCCAAGATTGATTGATTTATTCTAATAAGGAGGTCCCTTAATCCTTATACTCAATTCGAACACTGATTTGACTAAAATAAAAAATAAAAACATTGTGTGTGTGTATACCGTGCATTCATAAATTATTCAGACCCCTTCATCTTTTTCACATTTTGTTATGTTGCAGCCTTATGCTAAAACTATTTCCACATCAATCTACACTCCATACTCCATAATGACAAAGCAAAAAATAGATTGATGATAACTTTGATAATTTATTAAAAAGAAAATAACTGGGGGGCCTGGGTAGCTCACCAAGTAAAGACGCTGACTACCACCCATGGAGCCATAAGTTCAAATCCATGGCATGCTGAGTAACTCCAGCCAGGTCTCCTATGCAACCAAATTTGCCCGGTTGCTAGGGAGGGTAGAGTCACATGTGGTTCTCGCTTTTGATGGGACATGCTATGTCTCAGTGGTAATGCACTCAACAAGCCAAGTGATAAGATGTGCGGATTGACAGTCTCAGACAAGGAGGCAACTGAGATTCATCCTCCGCCACCTGGATTGAGGCGAGACACTATTTCACCATGAGGTCATAGAGCACATTGGGAATTCCAAATTGGGGGGGAAAAGGGCAGAAAAATAACAAAAATATCACATTAACATACTGTAAGTATTCAGACCCCTAACTCAGTACTTAGTTGAAGCACCTTTGGCAGCAATTACAGCCCCAGGTCTTTAAGTAAGTGTGACAAGCTTTGCACACCTGGATTTGGGGATTTTCTGCCATTCTGATCTGCAGATCCTCTCAAGCTCTGTCAGGTTGGATGGGGACCATCGGTGGACAGCCATTTTCAGGTCTCTCCAGAGATGTTCGATTGGGTTCAAGCCTGGGCTCTGGCTAGGCCACTCAAGACCATTCACAGAGTTGTCCCTAAGCCAATCTTGCATTGTCTTGCCTGTATGCTTAGGGTCATTGTCCTGTTGGAAAGTGAACTTTCGGCCCAGTCTGACGTCCTGAGCTCTCTGGACCAGGTTTTCATTAAGGATATCTCTGTATTTTGCTGCATTCAGCTTTCCTTCAGTCCTGACCAGTCCCCAGACCTTGCTGCTGAAAAATAACCCCACAGCATGATGCTACCACCACCATGCTTCACCGTTGGGATGGTATTGCGCATGTGATGAGTCGTGCTTTGTTTCCTACAGACATGCCACTTGGAATTGAGGCCAAACAGTTCAATCTTTCATTTCATCAGACCAGAGAATCTTGTTTCTCACAGTCTGAGAGTCCTTTTGATGCTTTTTACAAATTCCAAGCATACTTGTATGTGTCTTACACTGAGAAGAGGCTTCCGTCTGGCCACTCTGCCATAAAGCCCAGATCGGTGGTGTGTTGCAGTGATGGTTGTTCTTCTACAAGTTTCTCCCATCTCCACACATGATCTCTAGTGCTCAACCAGATTGACCATCTGGTACTTGGTCAACTCTCTTACCAAGGCCCTTCTCCTCTGATTGTTCAGTTTGGCCAGGCAGCCAGCTATTGGAAGAGTCCTGGTTGTTCCAAACGTTTTCCATTTAAGAATTATGGAGGCCACTGTACTCTGGGGAACCTTCAATACAGCTAGAAAAACTGTAGCCTTCCCCAGATCTGTGCCTCAACCCAATCCTGTCTCTGAGCTCTGCAGGCAATTCCTTTGATCTCATGGCTTTGTTGTTGCTCTGATATGCATTTTTAGCAGTGAGACTTTACATAGACAGGTCCAATCAATTGAATTTGCCATAGGTGGGCTCCAATCAGTGTTTAGAAACACCTCAAACATTATCCAGAGTGCAGATTGATGTGAAAAAATACATAATTGAAAGTATTTTAGCATAAGTCGGCAACATAACAACAATGTGAAAAAATGAAGGGGTCTGGTTACTTTCAGAATGCACTGTATTTACACTTATCGGATAGCTGTCCGATCATGAAAAGACCAAGTGTAAATGGCCTCTGAGATGGATTTGAGACCGATATCCAGAGATGGTTTTAGATGCATTCCAGACGAAACTTGGTCAAGTATAAATGTTTCTGGCTGTTGAAGTCACTGTGGCAGCGGGGGCGTGGTCAAGCGCCCGTCCGGGAGGGAAAAGCGGTAAGGGCGCTCACACCTGGGCTAAATTATGTCTAACACCTGTCTCTAATTGCAGTAGAGCGAGGAGAGCGGATAAAAAGCCAGCAGCCACAGAGCAGGAAGAGAGACCGACACCAAGCCCAGCTAAACGAACTGTGTAATATTATTGTGTGAAAGTGGAAAAAGATTAAAAAGCCTTACTTTTGATGCTGTTTCCTGTCCCTTCCTTAGTGGAAAGTCGTACACTGGTGCTGAAACCCGGGAATTATTAGGAACACCTGTCTTCCAAAGGAAGGGACAGGAAACAGCATCAAAAGTAAGGCTTTTTTAATCTTTTTTCCACTTTCACACAATAATATTACACAGTTCGTTTCGCTGGGCTTGGTGTCGGTCTCTCTCTTCCCCTGCTCTGCGGCTGCTGGCTTTTTTATCCGCTCTCCTCGCTCTACTGCAATTAGAGACAGGTGTTAGACATAATTTAGCCCAGGTGTGAGCGCCCTTACCGCTTTTCCCTCCCGGACGGGCGCTTGACCACGCCCCCGCTGCCACAGTCACCTATGTAAAGTTTACTCCACCCAAACAGCACTATGTCAGCAAAGGGAAAATCTGAAAGATAACAGCTGCATATATTTGCATAGATTGGATTTATATCACTTTGGCAGAGACACACAGATGTTGCTGAGTGTAAATGGAATGTGCTTATTAAATCAGATAGCAATCTGATTAGTAAAAACGCATTAACCTGTGCAGTGTGTAAAACACACAGGTTTAGGAGGGTGAGTGTAACAGGAAACAACTGGTACGTGATAGCTGTGCAGTATGTTTAAACCATACTCCTCTGGCCTCAAGAGGAACACTGACGTTAGAGGCTGTAGCCTTTAGCCTCCTCATTAGGGCACCCGCCTTCCATGCTGACTGATGGCGATTCCGATCCCGCTCAGAGCGGTTGAGCTGGACTGGTTACATGTATTATTACATATATTTTCAGTCTCATACCCCACACCCGCTCTGACCTTCACTTCACACAAACACCTCCTGCAATATATATATATATATATATATATATATATATATATATACACTCACCTAAAGGATTATTAGGAACACCATACTAATACTGTGTTTGACCCCCTTTCGCCTTCAGAACTGCCTTAATTCTACGTGGCATTGATTCAACAAGGTGCTGAAAGCATTCTTTAGAAATGTTAGCCCATATTGATAGGATAGCATCTTGCAGTTGATGGAGATTTGTGGGATGCACATCCAGGCAAGAAGCTCCCGTTCCACCACATCCCAAAGATGCTCTATTGGGTTGAGATCTGGTGACTGTGGGGGCCATTTTAGTACAGTGAACTCATTGTCATGTTCAAGAAACCAATTTGAAATGATTCAAGCTTTGTGACATGGTGCATTATCCTGCTGGAAGTAGCCATCAGAGGATGGGTACATGGTGGCCATAAAGGGATGGACATGGTCAGAAACAATGCTCAGGTAGGCCGTGGCATTTAAACGGTACTCAATTGGCACTAAGGGGCCTAAAGTGTGCCAAGAAAACATCCCCCACACCATTACACCACCACCAGCAGCCTGCACAGTGGTAACAAGGCATGATGGATCCATGTTCTCATTCTGTTTACGCCAAATTCTGACTCTACCATCTGAATGTCTCAACAGAAATCGAGACTCATCAGACCAGGCAACATTTTTCCAGTCTTCAACTGTCCAATTTTGGTGAGCTCTTGCAAATTTTAGCCTATTTTTCCTATTTGTAGTGGAGATGAGTGGTACCCGGTGGGGTCTTCTGCTGTTGTAGCCCATCCGCCTCAAGGTTGTGCGTGTTGTGGCTTCACAAATGCTTTGCTGCATACCTCGGTTGTAACGAGTGGTTATTTCAGGCAAAGTTGCTCTTCTATCATCTTGAATCAGTCGGCCCATTCTCCTCTGACCTCTAGCATCAACAAGGCATTTTCAGCCCACAGGACTGCCGCATACTGGATGTTTTTCCCTTTTCACACCATTCTTTGTAAACCCTAGAAATGGTTGTGTGTGAAAATCCCAGTAACTGAGCAGATTGTGAAATACTCAGACCGGCCCGCCTGGCACCAACAACCATGCCACGCTCAAAATTGCTTAAATCACCTTTCTTTCCCATTCTGACATTCAGTTTGGAGTTCAGGAGATTGTCTTGACCAGGACCACACCCCTAAATGCATTGAAGCAACTGCCATGTGATTGGTTGATTAGATAGTTGCATTAATGAGAAATTGAACAGGTGTTCCTAATAATCCTTTAGGTGAGTGTATATATATATATATATATATATTATATTGTCTTATTGTGTATTTCTATATATACTTTTATTATTATTATCTCCGTCTAGTTGCTGTATTGTTTGTGCTTCCGTCACCAACAAAAATTCCTTGTATGTGTAAGTATACTTGGCAATAAAGCTCATTCTGTTTCTGATATATATGTATGCACTAGATCAACTTACTGAAAATGATTCAGTTATTGCTGAGAGAGACTGCTTTTATGCAATGTTTTATAGCTGCTTTTCAGGAAAATTTGTTCTTCTACTTATGTCAAAATAAAATCACTGTGTGAATCAGTCAATGTGCTTTGCACAGTGCACTTGTGAAATACTTCTCTACACACTGAAAGCCCCTCACAGGTAATGAGGCCACGAATGAGTATCACTCATGCAGCCTGCCAATGTGCGACAGTGCTCTAAACATTATCTAGTTTGTAAAAGGTGAATAAAGCCTTTTTTATTCTGTTTCTAGAGGCTGAATTTCAAGTGGTAAAGTCATAGTGGTAAAAGGGGCTAAAGATTTCACTAATACAATTGTTAGTGCCCCCTGCTGACCCCCACCAGACAACACCCCTGCCCCTGTATACCTATTCTGAGAAGAAACCATTTTTGATGAGTCTCAATTAGAAACGAGGATGTGAGGCATACATGTGCAGTGTGCTCATGGGTTGTACTGTTTTAAAGTTCTAGATTACATCTAATTTCAACAACCCATGTTTTCCAGAGTTATTTTTCTACTGACCCTTTTTTGGAAAGATGTTTATTCAATAATGTGTCTGCTGAATGATCGATGCCAAAGTACACAATAGTACAATTCATTGAAAAGACTAGTTCAATCAATCACAGTCTTCTTTTCATTAGAGTCAAATTAAATATGGCATCTAACCAAACTAAGGTTCACTTACCATAGTTCTAAAAAGGGTTCCTGGTGCAAAGATTATGGGTTTGATTCCCAGGGAAAATACAAACTGATAACATTTTTACCCTCAATGCACTGTAAGTAGTTTCAGATAAAATTGTCTGTCAAATTCATAAATGTAAATGTAATAATAACAAAATGCAGGTAAGCACCTCCTTAGCAGCAGAGAGTTGAAGTGCAAGTTGGCATAAACGTAGATGGTTTAATGATGGAATCCTGTATAGAATGGCTGTGTTAGCTTAGCACGGTTAACAACATTAAAACTGTCTGGCAATCCCTGCATCTTTCACTAATAAAATGCATGGGAATTATGTGCAACCAACTTGGGTTGTTACTCAAAATGTTGAATCTGAAACTGACAGCCTTAACAATGCACCGTAAAGTAAATTTTTCTGGTTCAACAGATGATTAAGGCATGATTTCTAAAACAATATGTATTGCGAAAAGTGTTATACAAATAAAATTGACTTGACTTTCCTCAATACACAATAATTAAATGGCAAAATGAGGTTGTGTATATACCCTTGTAAAACATTCTTACACCGCACGCCTATGTTATTGTTATTATTATTATTAATATCATTATTACCATATGACCAAAGATATGTGTCCTCTCTTGTCCACTAATTACAAAAAGTCACCCTTTCTGAAAAGTCATCCATCTGCCAGTGCCTATGTGTGCTTGTAAGAACAAGCTGTTTAACACTTCAGATCAAGTAAAAGTTAAGACACTAGTAGGTATGAGTATTTGTGCCATATTAATGCAACTTTGATAATCAAGAGCTGTTAAAGGAATAGTTCACCCAAAAAATGAAAATTCTCTCATCATTTACACACCCTCATGCCATATATATTCTGATATATTCTTCTATAAAAAGAAAGTAAGTCATGTGATATGACATATGAGTGATGAGTTAATAATAAGAGAATTTTCTAGCCTGGTCTCAAGAAATTACGTGAACATTGCAACATTTGTGCAAAACTGATATTATGTGCTACATTACACAGTTGGCTGCAGTTTTAAAGTGACATTTCTAGAGGGGGGAACAAACTGAGCAAAATGAGGATGTAATCAGTCAACGTTTTTAAGGTGAATTTTATATGAAAGTATAAATAAGAAAAATGTACCTCCCTAACCTAATTTTACCCTAAACCCAACCAATTGTGTCCAAAAAGAACAAAACAGACATCCTTACCGTTAACCAACAACTAACCGATAGTGTTTTAAAATACAAATCAAAATAACAAAAAGAAAACACACATAAACTGAAGCAACCACATCATTTTGTGTTGCTTCTATGCCATTTTCACTTTTCTATGTCTGGCTGGATTTGAAACACAGACATCAAGTTCAAAGTCCAACACTCTATCAGGTGAGCTACCAAACTAACTAAAACTTGTGGAATAAGTTTATATATAGGTGGGTTTGTAATACAAGTTTTAAAGAGCCTAAATTAGAAGGTTCATAATTTTATTTTGGGGGGTCTACTAGAATATGTTTACATACTTCAATGTTCAAAGAACACATTCTTTTTCTCATACTCCTGTCTCTTTAAAACCTCCCTTTCCGAAAAGCCAGACTGCTCTGATTGGTCAGCTGGCCTAGTCTGTTGTGATTGGACAACCACGAGGCATGTGTCGGAAATGTAATGCCCCTTACTATAACCGAGTTTCAGCTCCCCAGTCTTCATGAGCAGCTGTAAACACTACTGTAACTATGACAACAGTGGCATAGGTTTTTCCCATACCAGTTTGAGCCCGAGTCTGATAATGAATGAAATAATGAACTTGAGCAGGACGTTTCACAGTGGTAGGTTTTAATTTAGTTGCTTTCTTACAAGTAAAGTGTTGATTATTGTGAACCTAACAAAGCTTTAAGTAAAAGGCATGTAGTGCATCTAAGTTAGTCGTCTTTTGCTAGAATAGTTGTAGCCGAACCATTTTCACCCCAGATATGAACGGATAACAGAGGCTTACTCCCGGTTAGCGGCCATAACATTACACCTTGTAATTACTGTAAATAAGACTCTTGAGATCGACCATTTTGTTACATAGTTTTAGGGAAAAGCCGGCCCACAGCTGAATAGGAAACCCTTACCAAAACAATAACATTTCTTAACAAGTTAGCCGAGCACTACCGTGGATTGCAGATGAAATTTTTTTTAAATAAATCCATCTCCACACTTGATCACTATTCATGATGGTAAGAACGACAAACAATCTGCATAATTCTACACAACTGTAGGTAAAAGTGGGCCCACAGATGATTAGCAAAACTATTTCAATACAGTAACATTAGCAAGCAGGTTAGCAGAGGCCTACAGCAGTGCACTGGGTCTACACCGTAGCTACAATACAAAACTCAGCATTTGAACAAATAATGCACAAATAATCAAGCATACTTACAGGTTGTGATTCTGAAGTGCCCGATTGTCCCAACAAAGTGGGAACTGCACCATCTTTCAGGAGTAACTGACTTCAAAATCCGGCATTGGTTGTGGTTGCACTGCTGAGGAATAGTGGTAAAAATTTAATTTTAACCACTGATTCGTCAAATTGTCTGCATTTGGAAGTTTAAACAAAGAGGCTTTGCTTTCGCAATAAAGAAAACCGGGTCTTCTCGACATGGTGACAACACTAACCTATCTCATCCTGGCCTCGAGGGTAGACCAAAGTAGCCTTTAGGTGGGCATTATGCAAATATGTTACATAGTGACGTAGATACTTTACGGAAGAAATGTCTGGACTACAAACAGCCTGTTTCTTGTAGTTCTTGAGCGGCATTGCCTTTGGGAGAGAATAACTCCCTTTTGCATGGACTTTTTGCTTTGTAACTTTGTAGACCTTTTAAATGCACTAAGTGCTATGTTACTCACTAAATATTGTAAATGTAAATTTCCAAAAAGCATAATAGGGCCTCTTTAAAAGAAAAATATTTATTTTTGAAAAATATGTTTTTATAAAATTGAAATAAGCAATTGTACTTGTGATCTGTGTGACAATGATTTAACCACACAGTTGTTGTAGTGCCTCTAGTGTTCATTTCACCAGGAAACTGCAGCAAAATGTAGAAAGTAGCACGTACAAGTCAGTTTGTAAAAATGTATATGGAGTAACATTTATTCTATGAGACCAGGGTCTTCATCTTTAGTGTGACTATTCCTTTAAGGAAACAAGAAGAACATGCATCCAGCTAAAAATTTTGTTGATATCCAGGAAGTGATCTACTGAGCATTCATGCAAAGAGCCTTGTTACTGTGAGGACCACTCCAACTTAGATAGATTCTGCTTAGGAAAGGTGCATAGGTGATGCATATCCAAGTAGCGCTAGGTTCATGGTGAGAGCGTGAGAGGGTTGCCCATCAGAATGACTCAACTCCCTCCATTCGGTTGCATGTATTCCCTAACCAAGAGGTATTTATAACCCTTTTTGTCTATTTCACATCCACCAATAAGCAGACACTGCATACACAGTGTTATTGGATACATTGCAGCACAGCTGCTCAATTTCCAACAAGACACAATTCAAAATGTGGGCAACATGCCATTTGTCAATTGATAGGAAATGGTATAGAAATGTTACACAACAAGCCAAACACCTGTGAGCAGTTACTAGAATCTCATGCGAGAGCACTCATAGTCTATGTTTCTGTAAGCACAGCATACTCACATTGAGCAACCATAAACATATCTGTAGAAGAGCTATTACTAAAATCTATTTGACTGTAGACATCTGAGGACTCTAATGACCCTGTTATGCACCTGGCTTGTCAACAGCAATGCTTTGCTCATGGAGATTAAAAGCCTCTTTCAAGCAAGGTGGAGAAGAGGCTGTTTTACACAGCATCAAACAGTTTCATGCTGGATTTTACACTTGTAGGGTAGGGCACTGATCCCAAGTATGATACTTCTATGATTATTAATCTGTTCTCTCAGGGCTCATCCTCAGTTGGTCCGTATGTTCACCATTGAGTAGGCACATTTGGCTTTTAGCTACTGATCTGTGGTCAGTTACAATGACTGATTCAATGCAAGTGAGATTAAAGAGGCAGTTGATAAAACAGTTCTTTAATCTGTGGCTGAGAACAGAGCAGTGTCAGACTACTCAACTACAGTGTGAAGTCAACCACGAAGAATCTGGATAATTCCCTTGCTTGAGAACTACAGACAAATTTTATTAAGAAATGACTGAGTTTCTTATAAAGCCATAAATATCATAGATGACTCATTTGCATTCCATACAGTAGATCGCCGTGTGGAGTAATGTAGACCGCTAAGGTATTCCATATATCAGAAAATATGTATTTGCTGAGTACTGCAAGAAATAAAAGAACAATATGAAGCATTTTTATTTAAAATTCTACCACCTGGGTCCTAGTGGAACAACCTGCACCCAGAACATTGTGTTTTAATTCAGCTCCAGTTTGAATTATTGTTCATAATTAAGCTTAGTCCTCAGGCCTGTTTTTCATTAACCATGAACCTCTTATCCACTATCTTTTATCTTTGAACTAAGATCTCCTAATATGTGTTCATAGACCTTCTTCTGTGTTGTGCCATATTTACTTTTGTCAGAAATGTCTATCCCTCACAGCACTGTTTCCAATCTCTTTGATAGCATGCACCATATAGCATTCCCAATTAATGTTTTCTGGACTTTTATTTTTTTAATAAACTGAAAACAACAGTATTATAACCCAAATGAAGAGACTAGGTTTATCACTCACTGCCTCATTTACGTTCCCGTTGAAAATGAAATATGACGCCAGCCGTGCCACTCTGAATTTTATGTATTTAATTACATAACAATTTTTCACAGAATGACTCATTTAAGGAACACTTAACCCAGAGATCAGTGTGTGTGTGTGTGTGTGTGTGTGTTGTGTGTGGAGAGAGCGACACACAAACACACACACACACTAACTTGTTTTTATATCATTGTGGGGACTCTCCATAGACTTCAATGCATTTTATGGATTTTATACAGACCTAACAATAATTTATATTCCCTTACCCTCACAAAAACCTTTTTGCATTTTTACATTTAAAAAAAATTAATAAAAAATAATCGTTTAATATGTTTAATTGGCCATTTCCCCATGGGGACCGCTGGCTGGGCCCCACAAGCTAGGCAATCTCAGGTTTTACTATCCTTGTGGGTACATTTGGTCCCCACAATGTAGTATAAACACACACACACACACACACACACACACACACACACACACACACACACACACACACACACACACGTTGTGTTTCCATGTTTTATGGGGACTTTCCATAGACATAATGGTTTTTATACTGTACAAACTTTATATTCTATCCCCTAAACCTAACCCTACCCCTAAACCTAACCCTCACAGAAAACTTTCTGCATTTTTACATTTTCAAAAAACATAATTTAGTATGATTTATAAGCTGTTTTCCTCATGGGGACCGACAAAATGTCCCCACAAGGTCAAAAATTTCGGGTTTTACTATCCTTATGGGGACATTTGGTCCCCACAAAGTGATAAATACACGCTCACACACACACACACACACACACACACACACACACACACACACACACACACACACACACACACACACACACACACACAGTGATGTGAGGTCTAGCTTGCATTAATTATCCTCGGGATCTCGTCACACTGCCACCACGCGACGGGTTATCAGCCAACAATACTGCAGCTCGCGCACTTTGGACACCGGGTAGACAACTGCTCAAACCAGGGAACAAATGAACCCCTTTTTCAATATTCTTTTTTTTTCCTTATTCTTCTTCTTCTTCTGCGATGACATAGGCTACGTGATATGATAAAGCATACCGAATCACCAAAACAAGACAAAAATGACAAATAACAAAACTGTTTAGCTTATCTGTTTCTATATTAAATTAGGTGTGACAATGTATGTATTTTTATTTTAGTTGGTGGGTATCATGGTAGGAGGAAATCATGTTTGTGCTTGTTTTACATGATTAGCCTATTCTTACAAACCGTTTAGCTTAGATGGAAATGAATCAGCTCTGATGCAAATTAAAATGCTAGAAAGGTGGCAATGACCAAGATACATGACTGTGGTTACTTCAACCATTGTCACAACAGCATATCATGTTCGGCTGGTACACATGCTTCACATGTTACATGAAGGCGGCGTGCAACAGTTAAATCTGCCAAATCAAGGGAAATCAGTAGGCGTCCACAAACGCAATTCCATCACCAGATGCTCTGTTGGTAGGCTGCACTGACAGGTGTACGGTCAAGATCTTACGTGTCACACGTTGTCATTGTCCACCCTGTTCTTGACAGTTCTTATAGACTAATGCATGTTCACCATGATAACGAAGCATTTTGTTGGCTTCCATGCACCTCACATCTCAAAAAGGAATCGTGATCCAATCCCAACCCATCACTGAGATCAATCGTTGCCCGACAATAAACACTCATAATAAGCGTTCATTTGTGAGCGTTCATATTTAATTAGCAAATTCCTAATAGTGATTATTCGAGAGCACTTTTGTTTTAAACGCCCTAAATGTTGTTAAATGTGTTATTTGATTTAGGCAATATATCTCTACGCCACAATATTGCAGCTTACATTACTTTAAAATTCATAATTTAATCACAATAAGCAACTCACGTATCTGGGTGAGCATACTGCAAGAATATTTATTGAGTCCTCGCTCAATGCCTGCATTGAGTAAATGCGCTTCTCTTCTCAAGCATTCTGCAGCACGGTTGGCTCTCCGTGCATACATTCAAACATCATTCCCATCCATATACACTTGTAAATCAACGTATTATTATTAATATTTTTTAATATAAAAATAAATAAATAAAACATAACTCATCGAGTCTCATTACTTACCTCGCACGCACGTGACCATCATAAAAAATATCAGATTCCAAAATGTAACTCCAGTTTTAATCCTCATTTTCTTGGCTCGGGAGTCCACCGGACCACATTTAATACATCCTCTCTTGAAAACGCTCAGGATTCCCGTTGATCTTACGCTTTGCCCCTCAGTATCATCTACGTTCATGTTCACATGAAGGTAGTTGTTCTTTCCCTCAGCCAGAAGCGGAGCGGATCGCGGTGTGGCTCGAAGTGAACGGTGATGCTGGGATACCACAGCAACCTTGAGGAGGACTCAACCATCTCACCAAAAGGGGCCAAACTCTGATCTCGCGCACCGACTCCAATGCCTATTCAATGTGTCTTAACTGTGTGTTTTCACTGTGATCATGTTCATAACTGCTTATATACTTAATTGTAAATGCCGAGATGCATGTATGAGTAAATTAAAGAATAATAAATAAAAAATACAGTAATTTGAAGGCATTGCATAATGGTGCAAATGTTTTAATTTGCGTGACTTATTATAAGCCATTTTTCTCATTAAACTCTGTTAAATATAAGATCAAGATCACAACCTTTTTCACTGTAAACGTATACGCTAAACAATGAAGCCTAATGAGGGTTGCTTTTACTGCTTGGACGTTGACGTAATTGCCTATAAAAGAAAACCCTTTCACCACATATTTCATAAAAACATTCCATGTTTAATTTTGTCCAGTATGCTAAAGTCGATCAGCTCTGTAGAGTATTTATGCCTTGATTGGGTTCTAGTGGGTATACTTTGACCCCCTTTTCTGAGAATCCTGGGTGAGAACATCACTCGTGATTTACTCTATCAATGAAGTAATAGCATATTGTTATTAGCCTACTTGTTACTTCTTGATTTTCTGCAAGAACTTCGGCAGTGAACGTGAGATATAAGACTGGGTGATTGCACTGTAGAAGGACGCTCCTGCCATCTACAGGCTAAACACCCAGTCAAATTTCGTCCTAAGAATTGTGAGGAGGCCCGGCATTCCCTCTCCATCCACAAATCCCCTGACGGACCCACGTACCTAAAACACAGTGACGCACACATGCGCAAATGCTTTGAGCAGCTAGGCAGAAAATCTATATGTACAAACTGAAAATTAAGATTGATGTACAAACTAATTATTATGATATTATGTTCTTACTGCACCATTATTACTATATTAATGTAGAACTGTCCAAAGTGCTGAAGTCCTTATGTTACCACAATGTGTAACTTGGTTGAAAAGGATAGATAGATAGATAGATAGATAGATAGATAGATAGATAGATAGATAGATAGATAGACAGACAGACAGACAGACAGACAGACAGACAGTTTCTCTCTCTTTAAAGAGCCTGAGCATTTTTAATAAATGTTTTGATAGAGAAACTAAATCTGGGTTCTAGTGAGGCACTGACAATGAAATTGAATGGGGCTAATCCGTAACCTTACAATACTCAACTGTACACACAAGAATTTACAGAAGAATTAATATAAGTAATTTAATACATTTATAAGCTTCACATTTCTTCTATTTAACCCTTCAAAAACCCTCATTCACCTCCAGTGTAACTGCCTCACTGTAACCTTTTTTTTTTTTTTTTAAAGGAAAGCAGGGACAAGTCAGAATAATTTTACTGTGGTAATACAGTAAACATTATGCCACAAATGCTGTCAATTTAGTTTAACTTGTGCAGAACACAGAATATTCCTTTAACTTATGTGTCAATAATTGCAGTCCATGTAGGTCTACTCATTTTGTATCTAGATACTGAGTTTGTAACCTATCACAGAAAAGTCTGTTGCTAGCTCTTTTCACAATTTTTCAAAATTCGACAGACAGACAGATATATAGATACAGTAGATAGATAGACGGACGTACAGACAGACAGATAGATAGAAATACTTTTTCTCTCTCGTGAGCATTTTAACCTGAGCATTATGAATAAATGTTGTGTAAGGGAAAATATTCAAAACAGTCTTTTTTAGTCATTACATGCACTCAAACACTAATTAGATTGTGGAATTCCACCCTCATTAGACCTGCAGATCCACACCACTCTGAACAATGAAAAGGGCAATAAATCATACAGTCATAAGCATATAACCTTTACTCTTGAGTGTTTCTCAATGACAGGATCAGGAGAGAGAGAGAGAGAGAGAGAGAGAGATGTTGGGAAATCCACCAGAGAATGAATAATGCCTGCACCTCATCAAATCCACATTTCTCATCTGCTTTGAGTACATGAAACTACCCTTCTTCTGCCTCCCTTCTTCAACACACCAAATTAAAATCCAGTTAAGTTCCCAGAAATACCAGATCGGCTCAATGCGAATGGACATTTGGGAAATTATTTATATAGACTCTGCAGCCATTCAATTAGAATTCATAAACAGTTACAATACATTATGTACCAGTTGCTGTGTACCAGAAAGTCTGAACTGTGAATGAGAGCAGAGTATTAGCCTTAGCTTTAGCAATATTACAAACATTCCGTGATTAGTTACTTGCCATACTCTACTTGCCATACTCTATCTATCTATCTATCTATCTATCTATCTATCTATCTATCTATCTATCTATCTATCTATCTATCTATCTATCTATCTATCTATCTATCTATCTATCTATCTATCTATTTGGAATAATGTACATATTTTGCTCTTTCTGAAGGAAATTAGTATTTTAACTCACCAAAGTGCCATTTAACTGATCACAAAATATAGTCAGGACATTACTGATGTAAAAAGACCGCACCATCACTATTTGAAAAATGACATTGTTGCTCAAATCTAGACAGGCCCCATTTCCAGCAGCCATCACTCCAACACATTATCCTTGAGTAATCATGCTATATTGCTACTTTGGTACTAGAAAATCACTTGCCATTTTATCAAACACAGTTGAAAGCTATTTGGTTTGTTAAATGAAGCTTAGCGTTGTCTTTGTTTTTGTTTTTGAGTTGCCACAGTATGCAATAGACTGGAATGTCCATATTAGGTCAAAATGTTAAAAAAAAGGAACAGCTTTCTCTAGAAACTCATCAGTCAATCATTGGTTTGAGGAATGAAGGCTATACAATGCTTGAAATTGCCAAAAACTGAAAATTTCATAAAAGGTGTACACTACACTCTTCAAAGACAAAGGACATCTGGATCTAACAAGGACAGAAAGAGATGTGGAAGACCCAGATGTACAACTATACAAGAGGATAGTACATCAGAGTCTCTAGTTTGAGAAATAGATGCTTTACATGTCCTCAGCTGACAGCTTCATTGAATTCTACCCACTAAACACCAGTTTCATGTATAACAGTAAAGAGAAGACTCAGGAGCGCAAGCCTTATGGGAAGAACTGCAAAGAAAAAGCCACTTTTGAAACAAACATACAAAAAGGAAAGGTTAGAGTGGGCAAAGAATCACAGGCACTGGACAACAGATAATTGGAAAAGAGTGTTATAGATCTTAACCCCATTGACCTTTTGTGGGATCAGCTAGAATGTAAGGTGTGTGAGAAGTGCCCAACAAGACAGCCACATCTATGGCAAGTGCTACAGGAAGCGTGGGGTGAAATGTCACCTGCGTATCTGGACAAACTTACAGCTAGAATGTCAAGGATCTGCAAAGCTGCACGTGGAGGATTTGTTGATGAGAACTCTTTGAAGTATAGTCAGATAACCGATCAGTACAATTGTGGTGAGAAGAATTGCATGGGGAGAGCGATATAAGGAGGAACCATGCCAGAGACTGAGAGAGAGAGAGAGAGAGTCACACTTCAAACAGCCATTCAGTGTGTTTATGTGTGGAAGCTGAGAAACAGTTTGAGTTAGTTGTTATTTAAACCCTACCTTTTGAGTTGAAGCCCATGTTTTCCCATTTCCTCCTTACATTCATCCTTGAACTCTGTTACAAACATCTTGCCATAAATGCTGTCAATTCAGTTTAACTTGTATTGAACCTGGAATATTCCTTTAAGGAGCAAAAATAAAAGATAAGTCAAGGCCAGTTTTTAAAGTATCATCCTAAATTTCTCTCAAACCATCACACCACCACAGAGCAAAATATTTTAAGTTCCAAGGACATTCAGCAATGAGATACAGAAACATCTGTTTTAAAAATGGCTCATGGTCATTTTGAAGAGATGTAATGCTTCAGTCCAGCCCTGAGCTCATAGATGGGTTATTCTTATGACTGGAAAAGTGATCTCATTTGCACACTTAAGTCACATTAAGTTACGAGCACAGCTCGCCTTCGAGGTGTAAGAGTTTCTGTGCTTGTTATATACTGTATTTTGTCACTCCCTGTGGTCCCCTACCCAGCTCATTGGATTTACTGGTCATGCTGGGCAAAACCAATAACGGAACTGACAGAAGTGGCACTGACATTCAGGACTAAATGTGAGGACTATGTATGACAGAGGGCCTCATCTCAGCCTCATATTGGCATACATTGGACTCAAAATTCAAAGTACTTTCTCGATCTGGCGAGCTCAAATCTGATCTGGTTGGATTAACTTAATTTTCGGGAGTAAGTGCTCTTGAGGCTTTTTATGTGTTTAAACTAAAATAAAAAATAAAAAAATACTTTCAAGATTTACACATTATGGTACATAACAAAGATGTTGAATAGAGTATGGAGTTAGAGTAATCTTTAACAAAATTAAATAATACAAATACAAATATTTAAAAATCCTTAGTTTCATTTGTTCTTTTAATATTCAATTAGTAATTCAAAATTGTAAAAAGAAAAACAACTTATTTCATTAATCATTAACAAAACCAATATGAAAAAACAAATAACAACATGCTTTAAAAATAGGAAATTGCAAAAGTGGCCATGGGACACTGTTCGTTTTGATAATTTGATTCTATCTAAAAAGAAAATAAAAGAGGAGAAAAATCATAAATATGCATGTGGCCCTGAAATGCCCCCTTTTTCTGATTGGTCAACCTGCAACATCGTTTGTTCTATCTCAAGTCAGTGAGACAAAATTACAGTTCACTGCTGTTAAATTGTTCAGATGAACTTGTCCCAGTTAATATTACAGAAATAATGAAAATAACCATCAATCCAAAAGACTATAGATGCATAGACCTATACTGCAAAGAAATAGGCTTAATTTTGTAAGAGCAAGCAAGCACTAACAGGGTGCTTGGGTGTGAGCGACTTGTTCATGAATGCTCGTCTCTCAAAAGCTCAACCAATTAATTTAAAATCAGCATTTACACAAAGCCTTCAGATTTGTCCTATAATAAGGCAAACAATACTGTCGCGTAGTAGCCTACAGTTCTACGTTCCAGTATAATTGTCATGATCCTGCCTCTTTGGTCTTGTTTTGGCAGGATTGTGACAGAATCCTCCGCCCATCTGTCAGGCTACCCCATGTGCTGTGTTTCCCTCTCTCGTTATGTTTCTCAGAGGTGCTGCTCAGCAGTGCAGTCAGTGTTGCCATGGCTGCACTGATTCACGCTGCTCGTGATTATTGGCAGCACCTGTATCTTCCTTTCCTCTATATTCTCTCCTATGTCTTGTCTTCGCTGCAATATTGATGTGTTTTGTCTCCTGTCCAGTCGAGTTGTTCATGTTTATTCCAGTTTCTCCTGTTGGTTTGTTTTCAGTTCTATTTTTGTCTTGTTGTTATTATTTTCTCCCTCGAGAGAGTTTTTGTTTGTATTTTCTTTGATTGTATTCAATTTAATCCCTCTATTGCCATCCTGCATCTTGGGTCCTTCCTCAAAAAAACGTGACAAAACGATATGGTCAACTGTGGACCCAGCTGAGGCTTGATGGGCATTTTGTTCAACCCAGCTCCAGCCCTTGAGGAATCGGTCTCTCAGGCCCTTGCCTGTCTGCCAAACCTCCTGGCTAGCCCCGTCAAAATTTTTGCTGAAGAGTTGGTCGGAGTGGCCTCCAGGCAGGCTGTTGATGAGACCGTCCTCAAGCTAAAATTTTTGACATGTCTAGACAAGCCCATTCATCCAGAGCAACTGAGGTTGATTTTTAATTTGTCCTTTTGGGATATGGTGTACCACCTCTGCTGGTTGGAAGAGATGGAACATCTGCTGCAGGGGTGAAACATCAAATCCCAAAATCGCTCTCTGCCGGTGTCTCTGGAGAGGCCTGCTATTGACTCCATTCCAATGGAGGCCATTCTCCTGCCGCTGCCAGCGCCCACGGTCATGGATACCGTTCCCTTGATGATGCCAGTGCCCATGGCCACGGAGGCCATTCCCCTGCAACTGCCATCACTCACGGCCACGGAGGTCATTCCCCTGTCACTGCCTTTTGCTTATGGCTACTGTCCTGGCTCCCGTCCTGGAGCCGCCTGTCCTCGCTCCCGTCCTAGAGACACCTGATCTCACTCATTCCCTTAAGCTATCTCCTAGGTCGATCACACCTAGTCAAACTGACACATCTAGCCAAGACTCTAAGCCAAGTCAAGCCATCAAGCTAAGTCAAGCCACCCAGCCTAGTCAAGCCGTCAAGTCAAGTTATCACCTCAAGTCAAGCTGTCACACCAAGTTAAGCTGTCAAGTCAAGCCAAGCCTAGCAGCTATGCCTAATCAAGCAGTCACACCTTGCCAAGCCATTATACTTAGTCAAGAAGCTACATGAAACAAAACTGCCACACCTAGTCAAGCCATCATACCAACCCAAGCCATCACGCCTGGTCGTAACGGCACACCCAGTCAAGCTGACATGCTTAGCAAAGTCACTACATCTAGTCAAAACTCCTGGTTAAGTCAAGTAATCTCGAAAGTCAAGTAGCTAAGCCAAGTCCAGCAGTCAAGCCTTGTCCAGCTGCCAAACCCTGCCAAGTGGATATACCATGGTCCATCCTGCTGGAATCTCACTGGTCTGACCTGCTGGCTCCTCCCTGGTCCATCTCGCCAGCGCTATCCTGGTCTGACCCATTGGCACCACCCTGGTCCAACCCGCCAGCTCCTCCTTGGTCCAATCCTTGGCTGAATCAACACACTCGCACAGCGAAATCATAAGAAATGGTACAACTTTTCTAAATTTTGCTAATTCGTATGATATTGTATGACTGCACATTAATTCGCATTAATTTCATTACAGCCAGTGACATTGCTGGACATCGTTTTAATATAATAAGCAACAATTACTTGCTTCTGTCACACACAACAGCTTCCAGTCATGTTTACACACTACTAATCGGTTAGGTTTAGATAAGTTGTTTGGGGCATAATATATTAATAATGTCCTTGGCACCTCTCACGTGGAACTCGCGGTTACTTCAGCATTACATATCCGGGCATTTGCACGTTATGAAATCGTATGAATTCATATGAACAAAATCACATGAAATTATACAAAATTGCCAACTCCTAAAATATGTATGAATTTCTGTGAGATCAAATTATCAAAACGAATAGTGTCCCATGGCCATTTTTCAAATTTCCTATTTTTAACTTGAGCATAAAATTGAAAGTTCGAAAAATGTTTGTGAACAAGGTACTAGGTTGATACAAGTGCTGATAAGACATTCAACAGTACTTCAACAGGGGAATATATATATGGCCAGAATAAGCTGCCATGTGGACCAAACCTTATGTCATTAAGTCAAAGGTCTGGCTAAAAACAGATGGTCACTCCTCCCATTCATATTTTGAAGACAGAGCCTAAACATGGCAACCTTTTTTTTACTCATAATAAGCCATAAGTAATCTTGTGGTCACTTATTGGATGAAAATGTTTTACTTTAGCACAAGGTGTGCCATCAAGACTCTCACTGTGTATACTGGCTTGAAATGAGTTGCAAAGCAAGCATAAGATTTTAAATGTAATCATACAGCCTGCATGCAAGAAAAATGAATGAAGTTATTGATTCACCATAAAAGAAATGACATCCTTCTAATGTGTTGTCATAATGTTCTTTCTCGAAATAACACAGACTGAGAGGGAGAGGATGTGAGATAAAAGGAAAGAGTGTGAGGACAATAGAGGGTGTCATTCATCATGCTCAACACTAAATGCTGCACAGTGTTTCATGCAAAGAAACTCAGAGATTTGTAAGCTTGTATCAGTAGCTGACAATGATGTGTGGTAGAGTAGTATCTGCTGAGGCAGAACACTGTTTCTAGATCACTAGATTTACACAGTCTCCCTCTGCACTCAATAGAAAAGGGTTCTAAAAAGAAGTAACGATGGCAGGCTGGTGGGTTCACTGCCTGACTAATGTCTTGTTGAATGTCTCAAAGTGTCAGGGCTTCAACATCACACCCATCAGTTGTGTTCCACAAATGCCACATATCTGCTCCTGTAAAGAGACAATGGCATCAAAATCCAGAATTGTTAGACAGGAAAAGATGAAGTGAGAGCGGAGAGGGATTTAAATGGCAATCCAGATCGCCGGAGGAGAGCGAGAGAGTCGAGCCTGAACTTGTGTGTGTTTGTGTGCATTTTTGTGTTGGCTGAAAAGAAAATCGTTTACGAATGAAAAGCATTGTAAAAATAAATAATTATGAGAACTGTTCACCTGGCCCCCACTTCATACTTGAGAGAGTAAAAGAACCTTGTCAAATATATATATATATATTGTTGTATTGTTTACTCTTTACAATAAGATTCTATTTGCTAACATTAGTAAATGTGTTGGGTATGAACTACCAAAAAACAATAGGCTTTATTTTTCATTAATTGGCAGTAGCAAAGCTATTAGTTTTACTAACTTTCTCAGTAGCGAGATGGTAGCTTCACTAGTTTTTAAATCAAATAGCTTTTCAGTATAAAAGCTATATCTTTGATCAGTGTAGCTTTGACAAATGCTGTAAAGACAGTGTTTACTGTCAGCAGTTCTGATGTTCACTCATGATAGCAAAGAGGTCTGAATCAGTTTGCGATTCATTCTGAATGACTCAGAAGCTCACGTGTGCTGCTGAACCGTTTGGAGCATTTTCTCTCTTGCCCACAAACTAATACAATACTTTAAAACACGGAAAATAAAGATAACGCTGGTTGCAGTAGATATTTATCTACGATCAAAGGAAACCAAACCTTTAAATGCGTCTAATCATTTGCCAGTGATGAAGAAGGTCTTTATTATGTTCACATGTGCAGCTTGTGAATGACTACTGCATGTAAAGACATTTTCCCACAAAACCAAAACACTTCATAGCCTAAATTTTAAAATAAATGTTAAATGTTATTTGCAAGCATTCCATAAATTATTAATAAAATAATGTATTTATTATTTAAGAAACTTTCTATTATATTGCTGTTTCCACTGTTTTATAAAATATGCCAGATGAGGCGGTGCATTACAGTGATTTTAACACTTTACGAAGGCTTAACATCATGCCTAAGAACTGTTGTAAAATCACTGCAATGAATGGCTTGGGTTTTTTATTGCTTTACTTAACTCTCTATGTTCTGCACCTGATTTATGAATGTAAATCTCTATTGTATTGTCATTTTTTTACTCTAAAAAAATAAACCAATACTCTATTAGATTACTACAGTTAGTAATGATAATTCTATTTGTCTATTGTGTATGGCTCTGGAGCATGTTGAAGATAAATTATAATTGAATGGCAGTGAGGACCTGTCTGTCAAAATTGAAGAAATTTATATTAGAGATTAAAAAGATAAAAACAAATATATATATATATATATATATATATATATATATATATATATATATATATATATATATATATATATCTTGATAAAGCAATGATTTTAGTTAAACAGCATCCATTACTTTTTACATCAAGATGCACCTTCTTGTATGTCACAATTTGAAATGACTGTAAAAAGTTGATGCTGTCCACTTTGCACAGCAAAGTGTTCCCAATCCATCATTAATATGAATATGTCAAATAAAGAAAATTGCCCCTTAATTACCCATGTGCTGGTGAGAAAACCAGTGCCTCAGAAATCAGAAAGAAAACCTAAATATACCCTAGACCCTTTGGGTTTGTCAGAGTGATGGAATAATTATTTCTGGAGAGGAAGGAAGGGCTCTCTCCAGAAGAGTCTACAGTTACTCTCACAATACACACAGAGCTTGTGGGTGTGAAAAATTTCACTTCAGAAATGAAGCCCTGCATTCAAGGAAATTGCTCTCTGAATCAGACCCGGGCCTGATTTAAATAAAACAAATGGAGTGTTTCATATTTCGCATTAGAGCCACCAGATGAGAAATACATTTTCATCAAAGAGTTTGGTTTATCTTTTATCCTCTGGGCCCATTTTTTCTTTATTTATAAAGCTTGCCTGATACGACAAGACTCACTGCTCTCAAGACCTTGACTGACCCAGCATGAGAACCGAAATGTTTAGCCATATTAACGTTTGTTTGAGAATGTGAATGAGAATGCTCAACTCAGAAGACGAGGTCATCACCAATATTTTGAAAAACTGCGGTAAACTGAAGCACATTTCAAAGGTAAATAAGGGCATATATGCAGTCCTTGATATTGTAAACAACACTGAAACTTTAATTTTTGACGAATGTCAAGTAAATGTGATGCAGCTGAATTTCTTACAGAAGCACAATGTATTGAGCTTTGCACGGTTTATCCCTTGACATTCACTAGACAGTCTTTTTATCCAGACAGCAAACTTTTGATAAATGACCAGGTTCCCGACGGCAAATCCGGGCCATACAAGATCTGAGTCCTATTGTGCCTCTAACGTTCAGAGAAACTGTTTCACAGCACAGAGAGGAATTAAGGAGGTTTTGCAAACAAGTTTAGGGATGTTTTAGTCTCTAAGAAGCTTTTTGATGGACAGACAGTGTTTTTCTTCTACTAGCCATTGACCCATTGATGTGACTAATGTTTGCAATAAAGAATTGAAATATCATTAAGAATCAATCCTAATTACACTGTGACCACTGTTTACCATACATGTGTTTACTGTGTATGCTTTGATTCTATATGTGAAACGCTGTTAAAATTATAATAATAATAATAATGTCAATGGACTGGATTAAAGCAGACAGACTTGATGCCTAGTATTCTTACTTAGTTTAAATATTAAATATATTGGTTTAATAAGATTAAACAATTTAACCAGATAAACACAGACATGTCGTGCAGCACTCGATTGCACTGTAAAAAAAACAACATTTTTTTGCCTATAGCAGGGAAGCTCCAACCATTGCTACAGTACAGCAGTCATATGGATGTTGCATCAGCAGCCTGTCTGATGGAAATTAAATGGTTTGATTGGAATACCTCTTCATAACAACAATTGGAACCTACTTTCATCTAAGGAATTGTCTATTAAAGTTTTGTTTTACCAAACAGTTTAATGGGGTATATGATATGCTAGCTCTTATAGGGGTGGATGTTGCTTTCATATTGCACAGTTTTGTTTATCAGTATGAAAAAAGTCAGTTACAAAGTAGTGTTTTTAAGGTATGCATGTCTCTTCTTTTTTTCCTTTCCTTCCTTCCTTCATTACATCCTTCCTTCCTTCTGCACATCTCTCCTCCTTTCATTTTTCCTTAATTCATTCCTTCCTTACTTCTGCACTTCCTTCCACACTTCCCTCTGCATGCCCTTGCCTACTTCCTTCCTTCTTCCCTTCTGCACTTTTTTATTCATTCCTTTCTTCCTGCCACACTTCTCTCTTTCCCACTTTTTTCTTACTTGGATTTAATTCCTGTCTACTGCCATTCACTGCTTCTTTTTTTTTTTTTTTTATTTCCATCCTTCTGCACTTTTTTCTTTCTTCCTTTCAAAAAAAAAATAAAAAATTATTCTTCATTCTTTTCGCACTTTCGGTTCTGAAAATGCATTCTACACCATGAAATCTCCAACCTAATCATTATTTTGCATCCTAAATCAATGGAAAAATCCAGTCATCTACTGCACAATACCTCCTGCTAAGATAAATAAACAAGTATTGTAGGGTTTTACACAAAATAAATTAAGTAGTCTCCAACATTACTAATAGCATTTATGACTATTTCCTGGAGCATCACAAAACATGCTTTTGGAGAGTTGATCTCTTGACTCTCTCACACATCCATATGCATATTATAAAAGCGCACTCTCCCAAATGATGGAGCATGGGTACAGTCTTTATATGTCAATAATGCAATTTCTCTAGACAGTTACTTGGAGGTCTGGAACAGTCAATGTTTACATGTTTAGGTTTCCATTGTTACTAGTTAAATTGGTCCCAACAAATCATGTTTTACATTCTAGTGCACCCACTGCTCCTTGTTATTTTTTTATGTGTATGGCATTACTTCAGTTTTTGCTACTGTTACCAAGGAGACAAACATGGCTATTGTTTCATGTGTTTAAAACCCTCCCAAACCCTCAATACACCCAAGACACTCTTACTGTCCCTCTACACTCCTGGGCCTCATTTCCCAATAACGATTTATCTTAGCGGCTAAGAGCGTTTTCTACTAGCTATTTTATGAACGTTCTTTATTTTTTACATGTGTTGCCCAAAACTGAACTTAAGTAGCACTTAGTGCTACTTAAGTGAGACATTGTCCACAAACATGAAGTGCTGAAATTTGACCATATGGTGCTGCTCGTCATTGTAACTTCATTAGCCTATATTTGTTGTGTAACTTTAAAAACGTTTATAATTTACCTCACTGGAAATATTTAAAAATATTTCCTTAAATGTATAACTTAATTAAGCATTGTTTCGTTCATCAGATGTGCATTTTAATATTTAGTTTTCAAAATTGCTCTGTGGGTTGAGATTAAAGCTTCCAGGATCAGTGAAGACAGTGGAGACCCTGTGTATGGTCCTACTAATGACAGCTAGCATTAATTTAAAATAACGAGGTTCACTGTGTTATTGCGGAGCGCAAAATAAGGAGATGGGTAGAATCTGCACTTTAGGGACATTCATCAATCAAAGGTAGAACTGCTCTTTACTCCCAAAAGTGGTAATGGTTAGAGCAATGCTACACAACATGTGCAGTACTACACAACACGTGGTGCGGGTGAGAGAACCCTTGGGTGTCAGAGAGGAATTTATCTGTTCATCCAGTATTGACTAACCATTTTCTTAATTTATGATTATTATTATTATTATTATTATTATTATCAATATTACTATCCTTATGAAAATAATAAGAAAATAGAACATATGTATACTGATATTAAAAGGGAATAAAGTGTAGCTATAGGTTTTTAAAATGTATAAAGTGTAATTTTACGATTGTCCTGCAGGTGTCTGCGTGAGTCTGTGTCCTTACGATGTTCTTAGCTGTGTATGAGTACTCCAGAGCACTAGTTAATCTATGAGCATTTTCAAGTACTACTTATGTTACGATACTTTTGGGAAATGGGCTGCAAAACTAAGATGAATCGTAATATGGATTCTACGATCTATTAAGCTTACGATGCTTTTGGGATATGAGGCCCTGGTTAACACATGGCAAGAAAGGACAAAAAAAAAAAAAATATATATATATATATATATATATATATATATATATATATATATATATATATATATATATATATATATAATTTTTTTTTTTTTATATATGTATATGTATATATATATATATATACTTGCTTAATAAATAAATAAAATTAATAATGCAAGGAGAAGAGAACATTGAGAACATAACAGTTACTGCATACTGCAGTGAGGTAATTCATAAGCATGAATGACCAGTTTATGTAGATTAATCACCATGACATAAGACATGCCGGCCAAGCCTTGCAACCTGTTGAACAACTTGGCTTTCTCCTTCCATTCTTAGCACCACGGATGTAACAGCTAGAACTGAAGAGCCAGGAAGGGTGTTTGAAAAGGCCTATTTATTAAACTAGTCATTAGAGAACTAGATTGGCGTCTGACGAACCAATCAGATCTAATGAATTTGATGTGCAAAGCCTCAGTCATTAAGACCCCACACCATGAGGGAGAAGACTTGAAGCAGCAGATATTATCTGAACGCTGTATGAAAAAAAATGAGAGATAAAGGAGGATGTTAAATTACAGGAGACTGTGTTGTCTTTTGAGTCAAAAGACAACACAGCATGAAACATGCAAAAAACAAATTGTACATTAGTGAATGAGAAAATCAAACATTGGAAAGATACAACTCAAATACTAAACTATTCGTGAATGTATGTATGCAACAACGCAATGCCTAATTATACAATACAATGCATGCCTCATCCACGATGGTGATGAATCTGCATACAGACGGGAGGTTGAACAGCTGGCTGTATGGTGCGGTCACAACAACCTTGAGCTGAACATGCTCAAAACAGTGGAGATTATAGTGGACTTCAGAAGAAATATCCACTATAAACATGCAGGTAGAATCACTCTAGACTCCACACACCCTGCCCACTCCCTTTTTTAACTGTTACCCTCTGGCCGGCGCTAAAGAGCACTCAATGCAAGGACAACCAAGCACAAGAACAGTTTTACCCTCAGGAAATTTACCACATGAACAATTAAACTGCCTTCAGGACTCCCATAGTGCAATAATGTATAAATATGTCATGTACATACAGCATGTTTAATTCAATAACTGTACATACCCCTACCTTGCACTTACCTTGTTATTACCACTTGCACATGCTCATATACCATTCTATGTTATGTGTCCTATTTTTCACTTGGAGTGGTGATGGTGTAGTGGTCTAAAGCACATAACTGGTAATCAGAAGGTTGCTGGTTCGATCCCCACAGCCACCACCATTGTGTCCTTGAGTAAGGCACTTAACTCCAGGTTGCTCCGGGGGGATTGTCCCTGTAGTAAGGGCACTGTAAGTCGCTTTGGATAAAAGCGTCTGCCAAATGCATAAATGTAAATGTAAATGTACTCTTACCTTGTTTCTCAGTGTAATGTGTGTGCACTTTCTTTTTTCTCCTATCACCAAAAAATAAATAAATGTCCTTGTGTACATGAGCACACTGGGCAGAAAAGCTCATTCTGATTCTGATTCTGAGATTAGAAATTAGAAATAAAATAAAAAAAATGTAAAAAAAATTCACAAAACTGTATTTTATTCCTACTTTTAATCATTTTTTCTTTCATTTTTCAGAATCCCCTAGCACCACAGACTTCAGTTTTAAAAGCCCTTATATAAGATGTAATGACACTAATTAATAGCAAAATGCACATCTCTCCTTTAAATCTGAAGAGGATGGGGTAGAATTTAATGGATGAAAGAAAAACAGAAAGTATGAAAGAAAGCTCTTAAGTCTTCATTTTAGCTCTTACTCACTCTTGTTTGGTGTATTTCTGGACATGCCGATCTCTGCTGACAAGAACACTGTTAAATTTGATCAGTGATGCAACACCGGTACTCTTCACTCAGAACTGGTCTCGTATGCAACCAAAAGAGGAGAGTGAAATCCAAAGAATTGAGAGGAAGAGAGATAGATCTCTTGATTTCAGTCACAAGACATTTCATTGATTGAGTCTGTCTCTCTCTCCCTCACACATTCATTCAAAGAAAGAACACATGGTGTGTCTACCACATCAGATAAATCCCTCTTCTCACTATCCCATCTCTCGGTTGCCCTTATTTACACTTTATGAACACTCAGACAGACAACAAAGGAAAACCTATTCCATGCTTTGAAGTACATCCGATTCATATTGGTCCCTGCAGTATTAAAGGTTGAGCTTGCCCTTACAAAAAAACATGATAGTCAAGAAGTAACATAACTCTATGTCTCTCTCTCTTTCTCTGGGTGAATACAGTAGATATAAAGTCAGAGTACAGTGTGGTGCTATCACAGTTACTGTGGATGAGATAAAAGAGAAAGGGGGCATGCAGTGCCTAGCATACTTTCGATGACATGATTGCATTTGACAAGGATAAACGTGAGTAGGTGTCATTGATACACAAATGTTGCATGGGCGACACCAAGGGTGTGTTCTTCAAAATGCCCCCCCGCCCATCGATGAGTTTCATTGGATGTGGCAAGCCCTTGCGTAACACTTGACAAGTATGTCAAACTAGTGCAGACTCAAAACTATGGGTCAAGGCTTTGGGTTGCGTTGAAAGATGGGTCTTCATGACCTTCATCATAAACAACACATAGATATTATAGAAGATTCATGAGAATATTTAAATTGGGCTCAATTGGATCTTCAACTCAAGTCTGCATGACCACAGCCTTACGGTACGTCTACTGCAAATTGACAATTCAGAATATTCTTTGTAGACTAATTAAAACAGTCAAAATTTACCAACCTGGACTCATTGAATCATAGTTAAAATACCTACATTTTTGCTAAATGAGTTTTACGTGGCTCGTTGTAAGTATAACATCAGTTCCCCTTCTGTCGCTCTCTCCACGTTGTGTCAGAGAAGCGACACTAGAGAAGCGACACTAGGGGGGGTCTCTCTTGAGTGCCGATATTCACCTCTGGACTATGAAAAAAGGCCAATGAGAGTTGGCAACCAGTATTTGCATGTCCCGCCCCCGGACATACGGTTATTTAAGCGGCGCAAATACGGGAGTTCATTCAGAAAATTTCTTCGGAGCCGATGGTCGTGTCTGCAACTGCTGCGTGTACACACCGAGTTCCTGTTATCCCTCTGCTGCATGCTGTTGGATTCTACGGCACACAACAGCGGCTTTCTCCTGTTTGCACGGCTGTGCATTCCTGCCCCTGGGCGCATCGACAGTGCAGATTTAAAAACTCTCACGAGTTTTTCCCTAAAAGAGTGATTTTATTTAAAAGAGTAATTTCCTCTAAAAGAGCAAAACACAGCGCGTTGAACGTCCTTTTAAGGACGTGTCTTTATAAAGATGCCCTTCCGCCCCTGTGTTGTTTCTGGATGCGGTAGAGTGCTCTCCGCTTCCGACGGCCACAGGCGCTGTCTCGTGTGTCTGGGTAGCGATCACACCGAGGCTGCGTTTGTGGATGGTTCATGTTCTCACTGCGAGAACATGACCATGACAACGTTGCGGTCGCGGCTTGCTTACAACCGTGAGCAAGCCACTCCAGCCGCCCCCCGTGTCGCTCCTTCTTCCCACGGGATTGAGGACGATGCGGCTGGCGATGGAGGCGATTTGGGGATGGCAGCGGGTGCAGCTCCGCCGGGTACGCCCCCTCGGACCACCCGCGCCCCGACACGCTCGTTGATTCCCGTCCGTGCTCGAGGTAGCGGTGACTCGCCTCACAGCCAGTCGGCCGACCCTCTTGCGATGGAAGCCGATGAGCTCGCCGCGGCATCGGAGGGCGGGTTATCTGATGCTGAGGACTCCCCTGGGCTGCCGCTTTCGGGCCTGCACGCCCAGGCTGAGGCCGACGCACAGATGACGAACATGCTTTCCCGGGCAGCCGACAGCGTGGGCTTGGATTGGAACCCTCCATCCTCCCCACAACCATCACGGCTCGACGACTGGTTCCTGGGGTCTGGGCGCCGCTCACAGCCTCGCCCCCCGGTCCCGTTTTTCCCGGAAGTGCATGACGAGCTGACGTCTTCGTGGAGAGCACCCCTCTCCACTCGTCACATCGCCACAGGCTCGTCCGCCCTCGCCACCCTCGATGGCGGAGCGCGCCATGGGTATGAGGCGATTCCCCAGGTGGATAGGGCGGTTGCGATCCATCTATGCCCCGGTACCCCTACCACCTGGCGAGGTCGCCCCGTACTCCCTTCCCAGACCTGTAGAGCAACCTCCTCGCTGACAGCGAAGGCCTACAGCACCACCGGACGCACCGCTTCCGCCCTGCATGCCATGGCTCTCCTGCAGGTCCACCAAGCCAAGGCACTACGCGACATGCACGGGGGTGGCCCTGATCCCGACACGCTGCAGGAACTGCGCTCAGCGACCGACCTCACCCTGAGAGCGACGAAGGTCACAGCGCAAGCACTCGGGCAGGCGATGGCCACGCTAGTGGTACAGGAACGTCAACTGTGGCTGAACATGGTCGAGATGCGTGAAGCTGACAAGACTCGATTCCTCAACGCCCCTGTCTCCCAGTTCGGCCTCTTCGGCGACACCGTCGAGGACTTTGCCCAGCAGTTCTCCATGGTGAAGAAGCAGACGGAGGCCATCTCTCACATCATGCCTCGCCGCAAGCCTGCCGCCACGGCCCATGCCCCGTCTGCCCGCCGAGGGCGTCCTCCCGCGGCCAGAAGGCAAACCCCTGCTCCGCCTCAACCCGGGCCCAGCTCTCAGCCCCAGCGTCGAGCAAACCGCGGGAAGCGCACGCCCCCTGTCTCACGGACCCCCTCGAGGACCCGGAAGGCTCCCAGGCGCTCCTGAGACAACGCACCCAGAGCCCAAGACGTTAGCTCCGGAGGTGGTAAGACCGCTCCGTCCCCGGTGGAGGGCCGGGAGGAGAATCCTTTGTTTTTTCATTTGCCGCACCCCCTAACACGGGCTGCGGTACCCAAATTCTCAATAAAAGAGCTATTTCCTTTGTCTCTGGGGCACATGGCCCGCAAATGCCGTTCTCACGGCACTCTGCTTTCAGGCCTCAACAGTCCCGGCTCCATGGACGCGGTGTCCCCACCTTCAGCGCCACGACTGTTCCCCGGCCGGCCGGTTCAGACGAGTCCAGAGGACGCCAACATCAGACCTCCTCCTCAGTCACGAACCCGCACCCTGCTGGGTGCGCGGAGCAAGGTAAGTGCTTTGAGTTCATTCTCAGCACCAGAGCCTCGGGACGCCACGTTGCCTCCCGACGCCGCGTTACCTGTTCCGCACCGCTGCGAAGCCCCGCCGGGTACGTCCAAAAAACCTGTCCCCTTGGTGCCCCTAGCACGGAGTTTAGAGGCGTGGCTCTCACTGCCCAACCCGTCACGCTGGCTGCACCGGACCATTCGACTCGGTTACGCAATTCAGTTTGCCAGGTCTCCGCCCCCCTTCGTGGGCGTACATTTTTCCGCAGTACACGGCCAACATGCCCTCTCCCTGCGCGAAGAAATCGCCTCCCTTCTACTAAAGGACGCGATAGAGCCTGTCCCTCCAACCGAAACGAAGAAGGGTTTCTACAGCCCTTACTTCGTTGTACCCAAGAAAGGCGGCGGCTTACGACCGATCTTGGACCTGCGAGTTCTCAATCGGACCTTGTCCAAACTCCCATTCAAAATGCTCACCCAGAAACAAATTCTATCTGGCGTCTGGCATCTAGATTGGTTCGCAGCGGTAGACCTGAAGGACGCGTACTTCCACGTCTCAATTCGCCCTCGACACCGCCCCTTCCTAAGGTTCGCGTTCGACGGCCAAGCATATCAGTACAAAGTCCTCCCCTTCGGCCTGTCTCTGTCCCCTCACGTCTTCACGAAAGTCGCAGAGGCAGCTCTTGCTCCGCTCCGAGAAGCCGGCATATGCATACTCAATTACCTCGATGACTGGCTCATACTGGTCCACTCCCGAGAGTTACTATGTGCACACAGAGACCAGGTGCTCAGCCACCTCAGCCGTTTGGGGTTTCAGGGCAACTGGGAAAAGAGCAAGCTCTCCCCGGTCCAGAGCATCTCTTTTCTCGGTCTGGAGTTAGACTCAGTCCCAATGACAGCACGTCTCTCCAACGAGCGTGCTCAGTCAGTGCTGAAATGCCTCGCTTTCTTCAAGCCAGGCGCCATGGTCCCGCTAAAACGTTTCCAACAGCTCCTGGGGCATATGGCATCCTCCGCGGTGGCCGCGCCGCTGGGGTTGATGCATATGAGACCACTTCAGCACTGGCTCCGGACTCGAGTCCCGAGACGAGCATGGCGCCGCGGCACGCACAACATAAAAGTTACCTCTGCCTGCCGCCAAACCTTCAAACCCTGGACAGACCTCTGCTTCCTAAGGGCAGGAGTACCCTTGCAGCAGGTGTCCCGACGCGTTCTGGTCACAACCGACGCCTCCAAATTGGGTTGGGGCGCCGTATGCAATGGGCGCGCAGCCGCAGGCCGGTGGAACCGAGGCCCGCTGCGCTGGCACATCAACTGCCTAGAGCTGCTGGCTGTTTTTCTGGCCCTGCAGAAGTTTCTCCTGTTAATTCGGAACAAACACGTCCTAGTCAGGACAGACAGCACCACGTTCGTAGCCTACATAAACCGCCAAGGCGGAGTACGCTCCCTCCACATGTCACAGCTCACCCGTCGTCTCCTCCTTTGGAGTCAGCAGCGACTCAAGTCACTGCGCGCCACTCACATCCCCAGCAACCTCAATGTGATAGCGGACACGCTGTCAAGACAAAGCTTGCCCGGCGGAGAGAGGAGGCTCCACCCCCAGTCGGTCCAGCTGATTTGGGACCGGTTCGGCAAGGCTCAGGTAGACCTGTTTGCCTCCCAAGAAACCTCCCACTGCCCACTCTCGTATGCCCAGACAGAGGCTCCCCTCGGGGCAGACGCGTTGGCACACAGCTGGCCTGCGGGGCTGCGCAAGTACGCATTCCCCCCAGTGAGCCTTCTTGCACAGGTGCTATGCAAGGTCAGGGAGGACGAGGAGCAAGTCATTCTGGTAGCCCCTTACTGGCCTACCCGGACTTGGTTTTCGGACCTCACGCTCCTCACGACAGCCCCTCCCTGGCGGATTCCCCTGAGGAAGGACCTTCTTTCTCAGGGACGGGGCACGCTCTGGCACCCGCACCCAGACCTCTGGAACCTCCACGTCTGGCCCTTGGACGGGATGCGGAAGATCTAGCCGGCCTACCACCGACCGTCATAGATACAATCAATCAAGCCAGAGCCCCCTCTACCAGGCATTTCTACGCTCTAAAGTGGCGTCTGTTTGCGGACTGGGGTTCTTCCCGAGCCGAAGACCCACAAAAGTGTGCAGTTAGGTCAATGCTCGTGTTTCTTCAGGAGAGGCTGGAGAGGAGGCTGTCCCCCTCCACCCTCAAGGTGTATGTCGCCGCTATCGCGGCCCACCACGACACGTAGACGGCAAGTCTCTTGGTAAGCACGACTTAATCGTCAGGTTCCTAAAAGGTGCCCGGAGGATAACTCCCTCCCGGCCTAACCTGTTCCCCTCCTGGGATCTCTCGGTCGTCCTTACGGGCCTCCAGAGACCCCCCTTCGAGCCGCTTGACTCAGCTGGACTCAGGGCCCTCTCTCTCAAGACTGCCCTGCTGATCGAGCTCGCTTCCATCAAGAGGGTAGGGGACCTGCATGCGTTCTCTGTTAGCGACGCTTGCCTGGAGTTCGGTCCGGCAGATACTTTCGTGATCCTAAGACCGCGACCGGGCTATGTGTCCAAGGTTCCTACCACGCCCTTCAGGGATCAGGTAGTGAACCTGCAAGCGCTGCCCCGGGAGGAGGCAGACCCAGCCCTTTCACTGCTGTGTCCAGTACTTGCTTTACGTATTTATCTGGACTGCACACAGAGCACCAGACGCTCTGAGCAGCTCTTCGTCTGCTTTGGGGGACAGCAGAAAGGGAATGCTGTCTCCAAGCAGAGAGGGTTGTCGACGCCATTTCCCTGGCTTATCACACCCAGGCCGTGCCCCCCCCCCTTGCGGGTCCGAGCTCACTCCACCAGGAGTGTTGCGTCCTCATGGGCACTGGCTAGGGGCACTGCCCTAGCAGACATTTGTAGAGCAGAGGGCTGGGCAACACCTAACACTTTTGCGAGATTCTACAATCTCCGAGTTGAGTCAGTATCGTCCCGTGTTCTCTCAGGTACCGAGCCCGTAGAACTCGGTGGCATGCCCACGATCTGACCAGGTGAATCGCTTGCACCTAGCGCCCTTCCCCCTAACCAGGGGAAACAGTGCGCCTTCATTCCCAGGAGATCTCAGGTTTGGGACACTGGTCGATTCCTCCCTAGCCCTCGTGGGTCGCAGTTCAGCGGAGGAACTCGCTGACCCAAGCCACTGCGGGTACCGTAAGCTACCCTGTACTGGTATAGGTGCTCCACAGGTAAGGCCTCCTTTCCCCCTGTTTGTAACACCACGGTTCTGTCACCTCTGGCGAGCTGACTCCCGTGTTTCCCTTAGGCAGTCATGGCTGCCTCGGCTGCCGTGCTGTATGTTCCCCCTCTATAGGCTGGATCCACCACCGCACCGACTTTTCCACATAGGCCCTAAGCAGGCCTCTGATGGTTTTGCCGCTTAAACTTGCCTCCCCTCTCGGGTAGGCGTGGCCTCCGCAGGGTCTTCTCCTTCCTGAATAAGGGCTAAGACCCCCTTCCCTCAATGCGTGTAAGGGCCCCTGCCTAAGTTGCTCTATGCGAGAAACATAGAGAGAAAAGAGACCCGGCCAGGCTTGGCCAGCACCTTGTTCCCCTCCAGGGTAACGATAAGGAATCCTGATGGCTTAAATGGGGCATTGGGGAAGGGTACGTTCAGCCTGATACAGTTGGTCGTCCTGCACGTAAGAATACCTGCTCGCTCCTGTATCAGCAGTTCATGTACACGGCTCAGCGCATGGTGCTTTTATAAGTGGACCCCTAGTGTCGCTTCTCTGACACAACATGGAGAGAGCGACAGAAGGGGAACGTCTAGGTTACGTATGTAACCTCCGTTCCCTGATGGAGGGAACGAGACGTTGTGTCTCCCCTGCCATGTCGCTGAGCCGAGCCACTGTTGTGGCCGGACCATTTCCGGCTCCTCAGAAAAATCCTGAATGAACTCCCGTATTTGCGCCGCTTAAATACCCGTTTGTCCGGGGGCGGGACATGCAAATACTGGTTGCCAACTCTCATTGGCCTTTTTTCATAGTCCAGAGGTGAATATCAGCGCTCAAGAGAGACCCCCCTAGTGTCACTTCTCTGACACAACGTCTCGTTCCCTCCATCAGGGAACGGAGGTTACATACGTAACCTAGACGTTTCCTGTTGAAATGCACATTACATTTTTGTACATTGGATAAGCCTGTAAGAATTGTTACATTTTTTTAAGAAATGTAAATTTTTCATGCCTTTCCTTGAGCTATGGAAAGGCGCTATATAAATAAAACAACTTCTTCTTCTTCTATGCCTACTGACGTGCACGTAAATTCTGTAAAATAGGATATGATACCATCAGCACTATTATCAAGCATAGTCTCTGTAAGATTGTGCATGTAAATGGGCTCACTGACACAATTCAACAATGATTAAAATGCTCTAGAAATTACATTATGATTTTCTGCATGACCACTGCCCTCCTGCAAATTAATAATTTATATAATCCTGTTCAAGAACATCCTCTATAGACTAATTAAAAAAGAATAAAAACATTGACACACTCAAAACAGATCAAAATGCCTTAGAATTTAGTTTATGATTTAAATATTTTCAATTTAGCAGATTCAACTTTGTCTATGCCTATCAATATGAGCACTAGATATCTAAGATCATCACACTAGTTTTTCGTCATGTTGAAGAGTACCACATCTCTTTGCATCTGTTTTTAGCTCCATTACTAGAAACAGTCTCATCCACTCTTTTCCTATCATGAATGAGCATGCCCGGGGGGATTGTGGGAATTGTATTCCAGGTGGAGAAGAGGCTCAGAAGTGGTCGGCAGCAGGTGCTCTCTTAATTAGATGAGTGACTGGATAATTACTAACACCTGTGTGCTTATTGGAGAGCTGTTTCACTGCCTCGGAAAGAGGTAGAAGATTCAACTAAATGGACAGTTGCTCCCAAGAGAGTTGGAGTGGAAACTGCACCAAAAGAAAAATTCAATCCAGTAGCTCTAAAATCATGATGGTAAACCAAGATAGCACCCAGCTGTGTGTCACAAAGAGAAATCAAGCATTCCACAACAGTATATCTGGAGAGAGGGTTGCATAAGATCTGCGGAAGGAAGTCTGATCAGCGAAATGCTTAGATATAAACTCAGCAAAAAAGAAATGTCCCTTGTCAGGACACTGTATTTTAAAGATCATTTTGTAAAAAGCTTTATTCTAAGGGTTTAAACAATGTTTTCCATGCTTGTTTAATGAACAGTAAACAATTAATGAACATGCACCTGTGAAATAGTCTTCAAGACACTAACAGCTTACAGACTGTAGGCAATTAAGGCCACAGTTATAAAAACATCATGGTTACTGTTGTAACCTCCATTCATCCACCCCGATGAAAGGAATTAGACGTTGTGTCAATTGTAGTGACACAAGGGGTCTCTTCTGAGAGCCTTGCATGCTTCTGAACTTGAGAAAAGGCAAATGTTAAATTGGCAGACAGAATTTGCATGCCCCACCCCCGGACATACAGATATAAAGGGGATGTCAGACAGGTTTTCACTGAGGAGCCAAGAATAATGTTACGGCGCGTTACAATGATAGGGATAGTGATGTGGCAAGGGGAACACAACGACTTGTTCCTTCCATCGGGGAATGGAGGTTACAACAGTAACCATGACGTTACCCTTCTGTCACTCACTCGACTTTGTGTCGATTGTAGTGACACAAGGGGTCCCACTTCAAAATGCCATGCACTAACCCACGTTATGTGACTGCTGAGCCAGGTTCAAGCAAGCTGTTGCGTGCTGCCTGGGTGTGATAGGCTAGGGGATAGCATCAAAAACCCAATGAGCTAACCTCTGTTTGGAGAAGGCGTTCCCTTTCTGCTGTCTGCCAAAGCAGACAAAGAGCTGGTCAGAGCATCTAGGGTTAGGCCTGACCAGAGGAACCGATCGAGTAGCCGTGAGGGGGGATGGAGGTTTCCAGTCCACCTCGTGCTCACGGTGGCCCGGAAAGCATAGCAGACATCCGTGTGTCAGGCTCAGACTGGGCGAGCAGACCCGAAGTTGGCAGCCCAGATGAGTCATCAGCGTCAGTCGCAGCTGTGGCGCTCTCTGATGCAGTGGAAAAATCGTCATCCAATTCCGAGGGCTCGAAGGAGAACGCCGGCTGGCCGTGCATGTTGCCATGGCTATGTTCTCATACTGAACCATTCATAAAATGCTACCTGTGTGTGTTTGCATCCCAGGCACACGAGGCAGCTTTTATGACCGTCAGTGGAGAGAAATCGATCGCATCCAGGAACTACACAGAGGCGAAAGGGCATCTTGAAAAATACGCGTCCTGAAAAGGACGTTCAATGTGTATTGCTCTTTTATGAGTGGAAACTCAAACTCTTTTAGAGGAAATAAACTCTTTTAGGAAGAGAAACTCTTTCAGGCAATGAAAGGCAACGAAAGCCCTGTCGAAGCACCAAGGGGCATGGACTGCACAGCGTGCAGAGAGGAGAAAGCCGCTGGAATGCGCTGTAGATCCAACAGCAGTGCTTATTGCCAGTAGAAGTGAGTGGAACAGTGGTGAACTCAGCATTGAAAAAATCTGTCTGAGAGTCACTCGCCCGCTCCCCTTTATACCCATATGTCTGGGGACGGGGCATGCAAATTCTGTCTGTCAACTTGACATTGGCCTTTTCTCAAGTTCAGAAGTACACGAGACTCTCAATCGACACAATGTCGAGTGAGTGACAGAAGGGGAACTTAGGACACTACAGAGCAGAGGTGTATAGTAATAAAGTACAAATACTTTGTTACTGTATTTAAGTACAGTTTTTCAATATTTGTACTTCACTTGAGTATAAATATTTCTTCAGACTTTTACTTTTCTTCTCTACATTTTGAAGAGAAAATGTATATTTTTACTCTGCTAAATTTTTGCAGACCCTTTCGTTTCTTTTGCGACATGGTAACACCAAAACTAATTACAGCTGTAGTGCAAAAATGCTTGCAGATTAGAGATTGTGATGTATGATTCGTTGAAAGAATCATTTGATTCTAATCATTTACATTTGATTCTTTTGAACTCAACAAAAAGATTCAAAAAGCAGTCTGAATGATTTGTTTTGCGAATTATTAATCTGAATCAAAATCACAAACAAGCAAGTGCCAGATTACATGTTCCGTCTCTACTGGGGAAGACAAGAAACTGCTCCTGCATTTCCAGAAAACCTGTTCATATAAAAGTCAATTACATGCATTTACATTTTACATTTAACCAAAAGTATGATGTGTATGAATAATTACCAGCACTCTTGAAAATGTCCAAAAATATTAGTTTAAAGATTAATGAATGGTCTTTGACTAAGCAATACTAGTTCTTTGGTGGTTGCTGAAGTGATATATTTGCTTTGTAACACATTTATTCTACAGTATGTTGTAATTAGGATTTTCTGGATGGTTGCTGGGGCATGCTACGCTGTTGTCAAGGTGATCTGCTGTGTGTTTTAGCACATTACTACAGTACGTGGTTGCCAGGTTGTTACTATGCTGTTGCTGAGTTTTTTCTGTGTTTTTAGCACATTGCTATGCAGTTGCCAGGGTGTTCTTGGTGGTTGTTGGTGGTTACTTAATGTCTCAAATGAAAAGAGCCCACCCCCACAAGTCTCTATTCTGGTCAATAATATAAATCAACTCTCTCCTTCAGTGTTCCAGTTTTTATGGACTGTGGTGTTCATTAACAAGTTTCTCACCCTCATTCGATCCTAGATGTGTATGACTTTATTGTATTCTGCATAACATAAACAAAAAAAGATTTTCAGAAGAATATTGCTGTTATATAGATCACTTACTGTAAATGTAAGTGAATAGTGGCCAGACCTTTAAAGCTCCAAAAAGCAAATAAATGCAGCATAAGAGTAATACATAAGACTCCAGTGGTTTCATCAATGTCTTCTGAACGGATCCAATTGGTTTTGGGTAAGAATAGACCAAATTATAACTCCTTTTTTGACTATAAATCTTGACATTAGCAGTCTTCTTGGTGATCAGGATAGGCCTGTTGTTCGGCAGGTCCTTACCAGATATCACCGGCAACAACATCGCCTATGGGCACAGACCCACCTTTGCTGGACCAGACAGGACTGGCAAAAAATGTTCTCCACTGACGATTCACGGTTTTGTCTCACCAGGGGTGATCGTCAGACTTGTGTTTATCATCGAAGGAATGAGCATACACAGAGGCCTGTACTCTGGAATGGGATTGATTTGGAGGTGGAGGGTCTGTCATGGCTTGTTGTCATTGCCTTCAATCTCAATACTGTGCTTTACAGGGAAGACATCCTCCTCCCTCATGTGGTACCCTTCCTGAGGCTCATCCTGACATGACCCTCCAGCATAACAATGCCACCAGCCATACTGATCTTTCTGTGCATGATTTCCTGCAAGATAGGAATGTTAGTGTTCTGCCATGGCCACCAAAGAGCCCAGATCTCAATCCCTTTGAGCACGTTTGGGACCTGTTAAATCGGAGGGTGAGGGCTAGGGCCATTCCCTCCAGAAATGTCCAGGAACGTGCAAGTGCCTTGGTGGAAGAGTGGGGTAACATCTCACAGCAAGAACGGGCGAATCTGGTGCAGCCCACACACACATAATTACATTTCTGTTAGTCACATGTCAGTTTATGTCTTGACTGTTGAATCTTTATGTTCATACAAATATTTACACATGTTAAGTTTGATGAAAATAAAAGCAGTTGAAAGTGAGAGGATGTTTATTTTTTTGTTGAATTTAGATGCAATCTATCCATTCACTTTGAGGTGACCATAGCAAGTGCTGTGTCTTATCTGTCTGCCTCAGGAACAAAATGCAGGTAAATAAACAGTTTGTAAAAGATAGTTCACCCTAAAATGAAAATGATTTCACTTTTTTCCATATACAATGAAAGTGAATGGTGACTGAGACTAAGGCTATGTTCAGACTTTCAGTCCAAAAATGGTTTCTGTGCATATCCGATTGTAATTCAAACATATGAAGCGGATTTGGACTGACAGTCAGAACATACTGAACAGCCTAACATTCTGCCTAACATCTCCTTTCAACTTTAATGGGAGAAAAAAACATAAAGGCTTGGAACAATGAGGGTTGTAGAGTTGAAAGTAAATGATGCCAGAATTGCCAATGTTGGGTGAACTATCATATTAAGTAAAAAATGCAGAGTGCAGATAGCAATATATTTAGAGCTTAACATTTCATTGGCAATAGATTTAAATTGAGCACTTAAGTGTGGCCCAATAAGAGAATTTGATATAGTGCCTAACCAAAGAGCATAAATTAGCAATACTCCTCCACACAGTTGTGCATTAAGACAACAATCTTCAATGATGAAATGCCTTAAAAACCAAATCCATAATGGGAAAAATAAACCACAAAGGTGATTTGTCAGGTTTGTACGATTTGTAAGGAGATCTTTTTCCTTATCCACGGCAAAAGAAGTACAAACACTGTACTGTTTGTGAAACGTCTGCTAATTGTGTCCATTTTTATTTGTATAAGATGTAGATACTGTCTCCAATTGCAAAGCCCCAGAGAGGTATTGCGAGAAATCCCAACATACAAATTCTGTACATTATTGAGCAGGTGGTAATCCTGTTATTCACTTCAAGACCTCAATACTACAGATACACTGATAAACCTTTTGAAGAGCTGAGAAAGATATAATCTCCATGGTTATGATAACACACTCAATTATGTATGCTTCTAGGGACTGAGGCTATATTGAGCTACAGGGACTAATGAGAAGGCAAAAAAACAAAACAAAAAACAAACACCCAGACTGCCTAACCAGTTTTTCCCAACCCTGTTTCTGAAGACCCTACAGAACCCCAAATTGTATGTATCTCTAATATTGCACACCTGATGCAGACCTTTAAAACAAGCTTAATTGTATGTACAAACCACTCGATCTGCTCAAATCTGAAATTATGCTGTTAATGCAAATACAAGGCAAAGATCTTTTGGAAAACAGGGAAAATGGTTGTTTAAAAAGTTTCCCTATTGAACAGAATAACAATTAAAATGGCCCATACTGTATACTATAACAGGACTTTCACATAACTTTGTTCAGGGCATCAACGCACCGCTAAATGCCAGCATCACACAGCACTCTAAATGTGAAGTTTTGCAGATAGCGACACAGACAGGGACATTTACAAGTTTGATAAGCATGAATGCAGAAGGTGTGCACAAAATTGAAAATAATTATTTGGACTTAAAAATAAATAAATAAAAATCCCAGCAAATGTTCCGATGCATTCTGATACATGTTTCCATCATTCCAGACGGGCTGTCAGTCTAGGTGTTAATTAACCACACAACACTTAATCCAGCCATGGCTTCGTTTGGAACTTTCCATATTATTATGAAAATGCTTGTTATTTTATATTAACTTGTTTAAAGAACTGCTAAAGCCTTGTGCTTATGGCCAAATAAACAGATGTGCTGATAGCTAGAACAACATCACTCGTTAATCGTGTGATATTACTTAAGCACAAAACTCCTAGAGCATTAAGGTGCATAAAGCAAAAATTATGATGATGACTGGAAAGAACTCAATCTCTGCTATTTGACAGGAAACACACATTCAATAAAGAGGATACCAAGGTAGTTATTGAAAGAAAAGAAGCATCGCCTGCTTTAAGCAGGGGGCATTAAAACAATGTACAATTAGTAGTGTCAACAAGTAGTGAAAGACACAAAAAGACCTCAGCATCAATGCTGAATGGAAAATACTGGTAAAAGAATGTAAAGTCTGAGGAATGGCATATCATTGTTGGTCATTTTCAATTCATGCTTTATTTAGATCCCAATAGGGAAAATCACAATGTTGGCATGACAATTGGCCCACGCAAACAAAATTGCAGGAGTCTCATCTCACGTTGTGTCTCACTATTGTTTCCACCATAGAATCGGAAAGTATTGATCAGACAAAATCAGATTTCCCCTGACAACTGAAACAGCTGATCGATTTCCTTGCCGCGCTCCACGATGCACCAGAGACGCCAATAGACTTGAGGTGGCCGATGCTCATACATACTGCTTCACAAGTGACTGCTAATGCAGAATGATAGATTGACCAAAGCAGTGGTGGACAATGCTTCAAGGGTAGTCAATCATGGTGATTAGTCTCCCGTGGTGGATAGTAGAGCTGGTCTTTTTGTTGAAACCCTGAGAGTCCATCAGCTCGGCAAGACTAAGCACTGTGTCTGTGATAGAAATGCTTTGATACAGCGTGTGGTTACGGAAGTCTGTGCCACAAGTAATGGCTGCCCTTCTGAAATGCAACACTAAAATGTTTTAAGCAACACTATGAGAGCAGCCTGGTCGGTATTTCTTTCAGGCAACAAAGCAAAGACTCGATTTAATGCTATGTTGCCAGATCTTGTAGAGAAACAAGCAACCTGGTCTGAGAAAACCCAAAATAAGCAGCTTGCCTCAAAGAGTGAAAATCAGCAACCCCTGATTTTGTCTATTTCGGGGGAATTACTTAATTTAATTGACCACTATAGAAAACTATTACATTATTTCATAAAACCCAATTTATACTACAAAAATGTATTTCACATAAAAGCTGGCTAATAAACACACACACACAAAATCACGTATTTAAGCATTGTAGGGGAGGGGCTAGGAAAGGCAAAAACCTTTGAAGAAAGGATAAGCAAACTATGGTGATTAAACATTTATTTACAAAACCTTAGTTCTGTAAATCTGGCAACACTGACTTCCTAAGCAACTGCACTAGAGCGTGCGGACACTGGATGGATTTTGCTTATCAACACAGTGATCATCAGCTTAAATATAAAAAGATTTTATATTTAGAGGTCAATTATTTTATAACCAGTTTTGACCAAACGATGAAATATGATGAAAATCATGATTAATGAGGCCATTCTGCTGTCTGGCTTATAGGGCTCACATTTGCTAGTACTTCACTACTAGCCCCAGTGTAACATCAATATCTTAAAATCCCCACGCAAAGCAGATGGTGTGGATCATTTTTCTGGCAACCCCACTGTAACAGTAAACAATGGGAAAGGTGGCAGGAAACAGCTGAACAGTAAACAGTTTTAATGTCAAACTTAATTTAAAACAAACATAAACACAGACACACATGCAAGCGGCCTCTCTCGAACTGGCACCTTTGGCCACACTTTATCTTGCTCTCTCACTGATCAGCTGATTCAGCACTGGCCAAGCCCTCCTCCTCATCACACCCACAAATCTCAATTGACTACTACACCATCCCAATGAAAGGCAGCCTGTGTTTGGTTGACATCGTCCCCTTCAGAAATGTATCATGGCCCTTTGATATCAGTGCCTTTATCATTGCCACATTAAAGCTAGGGTGTGTAATCCAGAGAGGCTAGCAGTAAGCTCTATCACACATGAACACACACAGAGTCTAAGTGCCAGGAGGAGAGACGTATTGGTGGAATCGATCGCAATAGTTTCAGATTACCTCAGGTCTCATTTACAGGTTAGACATTTCAATAATAGCAAACGTAATTCTCAAGGAACCGCGCTGATAACGTGTGATTGTATGCGCAAGTAAATTGCGCGGCGGTATGCAAATATAGACAGACAGACAGGAAGGGCATCCTATCATTACATTTGGACCAAATGCAAGGACTGGTCAATCATTTTTTTAGCCCTGTCCCTTCAACAAAATATATATATATATATATATATATATATATACACACACATATACCACTTTAATTATTGCTTGCTATCAGGATGTGAAGAGACTTCCAACCAGTAGAACTAAAAAAGTTTCTGAAAAGATTGCACAGCCTAGCTTTAAGCAGAAATTTATATTTGCACAGATTTTATAATAACCATCCCACTTAACATCTTGACCCAAATCGTTTATTAAGAAGCTTTGTATCAGAAGTGAACATTTTCATGGTCAAAATGAGAAGACTTCACCTGAACTGCAATTCAAAGCTATTTTTACCATGTGTTATTGTTAAAAAAAAAAAAACTAAATGAAAACATTTGTTAATTGAAATACAAAAATGAGAACATGTAAAAAACATAAACAATGTTATATGTAAAACATGGAAAATGTATATCAAAACAAAATAAATTTAGTTTGATGCACATTACATTTTAAAACCATTTGCTTTACTAAACATGAAATGGACTCTAGATAAATAACTATAGGCAGCTCAGAGAAATCTAATGGTGTTGAATTCTACATTATCTGTAACACTTTGGGGATATGAAGCGAGAGAGAGAATAGACCTAAACTCAAACTAACTAATAAAAACAAGGAAAAGAGCATAACATGGAAGGCAGGAACTTTGAGGAAAATACTAAAACAAACAGACCAGAACTGACGAAAGACAAGCAAACATGAGGGCATATGTAAACAAAAAAACTAACAAGTATGATGGCACACACCTGTGAAACAATCATGAAAGTAATCAGGAAATTAGGAACACAGACAAGACAAGGCCAAATCAAAATTTCAAACTAAGAGTCCTCGGAAATGTCAACATAAATGTCTTGACAATGTGTCAATATCAGTTATTGTTCACTTTGTCTTTCCGAAAATACTAAAACTGAAACTAAAATGAAAAATAAAAAGGGCGTAAAAGGAATAACAAAAACTACACTAAAACTAAAAACTACAATTACACCATAGCTAACAGTCATAGAGTAAATAAATTGAAAGGACATATTGAATATATATAAAATATATATAAAATATAAATAAAAGCAAAATTCAAAACGACTGTATAATAACGCTTGTGAATAGTTTCTATTGTGGTTGTTTTTCCTGCATAGCCTTTACAATCAGCATATTGACAGGGGAGATACAATTATAAGGAAACATCATAATGTCAATCAAAATGTATTGTCCTCACTTGCCCAAGTAGCTTACATTACTTAGCCTGCTATTTTACCCTAGACTCAAATACTGAATACTTTTCTGATCAGGGCTGTTCCTGAGAGCTCTCCTGCTGTGATTTAGGATGGCCTGCTGACTGACAGGTCACAGGAACACTGTGAATGCAGCAGATTGCCAAAATACTCAGAATTTTCAAGGAGGCATGTGAATCATTTTGGTACAATTATCTCAGCTTCTGTTTCTTCATCGATGCATACAGGTAACATTCCACAGTTAAAGCCATATGGACCATTTCATCTGTGTTAAAAAAGGAAGCCTGGACATTTGGTTGATTGTTTAGAAACACATTTCTTCATACCCTTCTCACATGAGATGTTTCCTTTGGCATTTAACAAGGTTAATTATTTCAGCTGCTAAAATTTCAGGGTAGAATTTGGTGTAAAATATACAAATTGTCTATGAGTAGGGGATATACTGTATCTTTCTGAGTAGGGAAGTCTATGATGAAACGACATGCTCACCAGTGGAGTGGGTGATTATGTGGTTTACCTTTCAAAAGTTATATAAAATCAAAACATTCCAAAAATAAATTCTACAATTTCTTGAAACCCAATTTTCAGTACAACGTCAATCAAATTATACAAAATATTTTGAAAACACAATTCTATTCACTAACAATAGAGAGAGAAAAAAATTAAGTTGCATTAAATGGTTTTGAAATAATTTATTTTTTTATTTATAAAATAGTTCTTTTTGCACCTTGTCTGTTAGCCAGGTGACATAATGTTAGATTATACACAATTAACTTATTTAACCCATCTCTTACAAAGACTTATAAAGTGAACATTATTATAAATATATAATCTATCAGATATTAATTAATGTCTGTACAATTCTAAGAAGCTTTTCCCTAAAAGCCAGCCATAGATTTCCAAATTAATGTATTTATTTATAGGCTTAGCCCCTCTAAGATTTCACATTTACATTAACAGTTAAAAAAAAAAAAAAAATGTATAATTAAAATATCCAGAATGTGCCCAGAGTGAATTAGACACATGCCAAAAGGAGTCTTCCCTCCTCTATAATCTGAGAGTTCATATTTCCACCACATATTGTCCAGTAATTAAGCACTGTGGTTACCATGGGCAACAAACCATTTGAGCAATATATATATATATATATATATATATATATATATATATATTTTATCAAGCAACCACATTTCGATTAGACAAACAACAAAACATTAAATAAAACAAACCAATTAAAATACTGCTGCTGATTTCAGGCGACATGATGCAATATTTAAAAAAAAATATGCATCCTTGAAAATTACACTACATTCAACAAAAGGAACCAAAAAATGCTGAAGGAGTAGAAAACTGTGGCTTAAAAAAATCTGTTTATGTGACTAATAGCTAGAATGTTTCAAGAGGTATTGCTTTTTCCCCTCATTATCAGAGACATAATAAAGTGTCTTGTAAGGACAGAATTCAAAGTTACATTAATGTTTATTTAGCGGCAAGTCTGTATGAGTGTGACTTCAAAGTGTCATCAAATGTAGCTTTAATGAAATCTTGAATAACATTCAAACTGTAGATGTTCCACATTCCATGCTCAGGAAAAAAATAGAACAGAAGCACTTTTTACCGTGATTCCAGGTGCAAGATAGATTGGCATGTTAGAAATCACTCACAACACACACAAACCAACTTTGTGCATAAATATCTGATGTTACAAGTCAATTTTTCATTTAGATTTCTAGCAGTTCATTTGACTAATTTATTTAACACTGACAGTCCCTAAATTGATCACTTGCACAGATTTCATCTACTGTGCAAGAGAAGCCACAAATTGTTGGCAGCTGATGCTTTTCAAGAATGGGGAAGCACAATTTTATTATTATTATTATTATTATTATTTTGATGTCTGCAATGTTGCATCCAAAAGCTGCATCTCAACCTGCTCAACCTCCTAATGAAACTATGCCAATGGGAGAGCAGTGACAGTTCTGGCTTAATATCAACAACTTCAACATGAGAAACAGATCAATATTTAAATTCTTTGTATACTCTAAATCTCCACTTTCACATCTGTAAGTCACATTTGATGCCTGTTTAGTTTCACTTTCATGTCTTAAAGTGTAAGCAGAGATTTAAGAATGAAAAGGGACTTAAATATTGATCTGTTTCTCACCCACATCATGTCACTTCTGAAGATATAGATTTAACAACTGGATCACTTTTATGCTGCCTTTATGTGCTTTTTGGATCTTTAAAGTTATGGCCAACATTCGCTTGTATTTGATGGACCTAGAGAGCTTAAATATTATTTAAAAAATATTCATTTGTATTCTGCAAAATAAATAAAGCCATGTTTCTGGAATGGCATGGGGGTGAGTAAATGATGAGAGAATTTAAATTTTTGGGTGAACTATCCCTATAAAAATAACTAAACAATGAATACAGAAATGAAGTAACTATATATATATATATATATATATATATATATATATATATATATATATATATATACTGTACATATAGAGATAGAGAGAGAGAGATAGAGAGAGAGAGCGAGAGAGAGAGAGAGAGAAGCTTGTCAGAATCAACTAGGGGTACCTTTCCCCATCGCGATCTTGCAAACACTCTGCAGGGGCAAGGTGGCTCGATTTGGTGCACCATGCTCCCATTGCGAGACCGCTGCGCCCTATATCGCCTATGCCTGGATCAGATGGAACAGCGCATACAAGATGCTTGATAGATTTTTTTTTTTAAATAATAATGCCACTTTATCTCCTGTGGTGAGGAAATGAGAAGCTGACATCTGCACTCTCACAGAAGCAGATATCTCATATAATCAACCAACCTGTAGTTATAGTTAAAATTAAAAATCAAAAGGCCTCGGATAGATTTACCTGGGCAAGCATAGCGTTCAGCTCCGCTTTGGCCTCAAACTCCCAAAGGAGTGAGAAGCAGAGAGATAGTGACCGCATATAGGATTTACACAGAGACAGAAAGGCGTCTTTAATAAGACGCTATCCATCAGTGCGTGCTCTTTTAGAGGAAATGTACTCTTTAATTTGTAAGAATATACACTCTTTTAGCCCTACAGCCAGGGGTGTACTCTGCATCAATCACATATAGAGGGAGAGAAAGCGGCTGAAATGTGCCGTGTATCCAATAGCATACGCTTCTTAGTGAGTTCAATGGATCGGCAGTGGAATTCAGCTCTCTGCGAATCAACTGCTTGGCTCCAAAGGAATAATCTGAATGAGTGGTTGCGTACCCATATGTCCAGAGGAGTGGCGTGCAAATTATACTCGCCAATTCCCATTGACCTTTTCTCAAAGATCAGAGGTGTTTGGGACTCCCAAGAGCGTCCCCTATTGTTTTGACATAATTGATGAGCTCAGTTTTCTCATGCCTTTTGTGCATTATATTGTGGCACATTAAGGTATCTAAAAAAAACTACAACTGTGCTCCTAAATTTTTGATTATAAGTGTAGAGCCCTGCTTACCTATCATATGGCTTCAGAAGACTTGAGAATATGATGCACATGTTGCACGGACTACTTTTCTATTATATGTTTGTGTACTTTTTAAAGCTTTAAAGTGAGGTTCTCCACTGCTTTTGTATTGCAAAGACACAGGGAATCTTCATTAAAACATTTTCTTTTGTGTTCTGCACATGAAAGAGTGTTATGTAGGTTTGGAACAACATGAGGGTGAGTCAATTATGACAGAATTTGCATTTTTGTGTTAACTCTTCCATTGAGATTTTAGGGTGTGAAAAGAGTACTTTTAGAAGAGTGAACATTTTAAATCAAGCAAATAGATTTCAGCAAATTGTATATCTAAAAGCACAACTTGACATCCCTCTCTGAAATTCACAAAAATTGTACTATGTCAGAATGTGATGCAGCAAATGTTCAATTTTGTTTTTTAACTTTCTGTTGCATGACGGAGTGTCAATTTCTCAAATCATAGCGTTCACATTTGCTGTGTCCTTTTGCACAGTGTAAGGTGTGTAGGGAATTTGACATGTAATATAACATTAAAAAACTTTTGTTATACATGAAAACGTTGCAGAATCCTTGCATGGTTGTGCACGGTTGCAAGTCACAAGCTCTTATGTCTAATTTGGGTTTATTCAAGGTTGTCTTCTTTGCAAATGTGTCTCATTAAAGGTGCAGTATGTAAGATTCAGAAACCCTTGTTATTAATGACACTTGTGGCCATTAAGTGAACTGCAGCCAGCTGCCTGTTGTTCGTGATAGTACACACACACTCCAGAGGGACTTCTAAACCATGTATTTGCCTTACTCAGATTCACCATGGTAAGCCTATAATAGTTATTTATATTTTAGAGCTGTGGGGATGGATTTGGCATTGCATACTTCCATCAGTCATCCGTGCATGTTTCTGACATGTAAGTAAATAAAGAAAAGAAGGTCCATCTGTATAGCATGTGTATACTGTATGTGCAGTGATAGGTGTGATAGTAGTTTGAAGCTGAGAGCTTGTAGCCACAACACATGAGCAGGGTGTAAAGTAACAAATAAAAAATACTAACATTACTGTAATTAAGAAGTTTTTCCCAGGAATTTTACTTTTTTAAGTAGTTTAAAACTTTTACTTTTATTTGAGTACATTTTAAGTGCTGTAACTGTAGATTTAAGGCACTATTTTCCCACCAACTGTGTTCACTACTTCCCTGTCCTGATTTAATTTGTATTAATCAAGGTGATTGGTAGCGAGGGTCTCGTGACTCCCATCAAATCGATTCACACATAAAAAAACTTGAATGGCAGCTGTAGATCTGGTGCCAACTGTAATGGATGTATAGAGGATGCCTCAAAAACATTTCAACACCTGAACATCACGGCCGTACCTGAAATGGCTTTTCACAGTGAAACAGGTAAATTTCTTGACTGTGTCATGTGAGTTTAACTTGCTCAAGCCAGATATCAGCATTAATCCTGCTTTCTAATTTTAAGAAACATATCAAGGTAAATGTCATATTTATGCTTTCTAGATTATGTGTGTCTATAATGTAGCCTGTAATTTAGCAATATATCACTGAGATTATTGGGTTGATGGGAGAGATTAAGGCAATGTTATCAATAGAGCTGGGTGATAAAACAATCTAGATGTTTATCTGAAATAAAGAGAGAGATCGAGAGAGAGAGCGAGAGATGTCCTCAATATCAGTGATACACTTTTGAGTAATTTTAAATACTTAGTCTATGTTCTACATCTAGACATGGGGTGTTCATTAAATCTATCACGATAGCAAGACAAACACTGGTTGGTTGATCTAGATAAAATATAAAATATTTACTTTTTATTTCCTGAAGTGTGTAGCTGCATGCTATTTGATTGACTGGCGGCTAATGTTTGTGCACTAATGTGGATGTAACCCACCACGATATTTGGAGTTTTTGTTAAATAGGTATTTTCATAAATGTATGTTTATTTTTTATTTCACTTTCCTAATACATAAAAGGATCAGTCATATATTTTTATTTTATTGGGCTAAGAAAATTTATTAACACAGAACCTAGTACAGAACTATTATGATGACGCGCTGCGTGAAGGTGGAGTCACATTCGTCAGTTCAGCCAGCTCTAGGGGAGAGAGAAGAACTGCACGCGTGGCTGACGTTAATATACTCCATTTATGCAGTTGTCAAGTTGAATATTTGTATGAAAATACTTTTATTGTGTTAGGTAAGTCTTTATTATTCTATATTCTTTGGTATTTGATGGTTTTATACTACAGATTGTTACACGGTGACCTGGTCATAAAGTGTATAAACAATAAACACTTTAAATGTAATTACTAGATTAATTATATATATGTCTTTATTAATCTATATTCTTGGTATTTGATGGTTTTATACTCAGATTGTTACAGTGACCTGGTCATAAAGTGTATAAACAATAAACACTTTAAATGTAATTACTAGATTATATATATATATATATATATATATATATATATATATATATATATATATATATATATATATATATATATCTAGTAATTTGAACAACATCAAATAAACCTATATATATATATATTGGTTTATTTGATGTCGTGTTTCAAATTCATGTTGCAAGTTCAATTTTGTAAAATTTTCTATATGTACTCTGGAATAAATTTGGAGTCACTTTCGTCAGTTCAGCCATCTCGAGGGGAGAGAGAAGAACTGCACGTGTGGCTGTATACTCCATTTATGCAGTTGTTGAGTTGAAAATATTTCTGAAAATACTTTTATTGTGTTAGATGTGCCACTCGGACTAATGAGAGTGAGAGAGCAATGCTGGAGGTTCCAAAATGGAGGATGACCATTACTTAAAGTATGGAGCTATATGGAAAAGAGGTTTCTTCATAGATTGAGAAGAAGTTGTAGTCATTTTCACATTAAACACATATACACTACACATAAACAATACACAGGATTGATTGGAATTTGTACTGATTTTATTAATTGCATTGTGTTTTTATTGTTACTTTCCTGTTGTGAGTCATTTTTATATTTACATGCAATTGCTATTCTGTTTTTAAATTTTTTGTTTATTTTTTGTTTGTTTGTTTGTTTAACGTGTAAACTGTAAGCATCAGTAATACTACTGATGTGAAGAGAGAAAGATAAGCTCAACCCCAAGTTGCTCCAAATGGCAGGCTAGCGCCTTGCATGGCAGCTCTATGGCCATTGGTGTGTGAATGTGAGTGTGAATGTGTGTGTGAATGGGTGATTGGGTGATTGGGACACAGTGCCACATCCTCTAAGCATTTTGGTAACCTCTAAGGTTAAAAAAAGCGCTATATAAGTGCAGAGCATTTACCATTTACCAATAATATCAATTAATAATCAATACAATGCAGTCAATAAACTTCTGACATCAAACTACAAACTAAACAGTAGATTAGATATGGTAACAAATATGACTATAATACATAAGCCTATAATACATGAGAGGAAGGTGTGTGTTTGTTTGAGCGTGTATTTATCACTTTGTGGGGACCAAATGTCCCCATAAGTATAGTAAAACCCAACATTTTTGACCTTGTGGGGACATTTTGTCGGTACCCATGAGGAAAATAGCTTATAAATCATTCGAAATTATGTTTTTTGAACATGTAAAAATACAGAATGTTTTCTGTGAGGGTTAGGTTTAGGGGTAGGGTTAGGTTTAGGGGATAGAATACATAGTTTGTACAGTATAAAAACCATTATGTCTATGGAAAGTCCCAATAAAACTTGGAAACCCAAGTTGTGTGTGTGTGTGTCCGTCAAAACAACCCCCTACCTTCGCGTGGTGCCAGTCGGGCAATGTCGTGGGCAGCGCCATGGGGGAGGGCCAATAGAGACTGTCCCCTCCCCATTTGTCATGGCACATTGTAGCCACAAAAGCAGCCAAATGGGGGCTCTGGACAGGTGTGAGGGACTGGTAACCCCTTCACCCTCAATTGATTAACTTTAATTAAGCTAGTGCCGAAGATTAAGCTAGTGCTGGAGGCCCTGGGGGGACAGGCGTCTATGACGTCTCCTGGCCAAACTCCATCTGGCAGATCCAAGAGACTGAATCCTTACCCTCGGGGCTCCTCCAGAAACAACAAAAAGCCACTACGGATGGCAATGTGGAATGTTCGAATGCTCACAGTGAAGGAGAGGCTGCCACTCCTCTGTCGGGAGCTGGACCGGTACCACCTGGATCTCTGTGGTGTTCAGGAGGTCCGGTGGACTGCCTCTAGCAAGAGATGAAGTGATGTGGTAAAGGAGGATGTGGAGCTGAGTGGATTCGCCGATGACTGGTACCAGCGGTGTCAAGATCGGCCTCTTTGGAGGAGGCTTGTGAAGGACGCTACTGGCCAGTTGGAGGCAGTCGCCCTCCAACAACAACGGAGGGCAGAGGAGTGATGCTCACAACAACGAGCAGAGCACCGGGTGGCTAAAGCACAGAAAGTTGGCACAGTAGGGGGCACAGGTGGTGCATCAGCTAGTCAACTCAGTCAGTCGACCTGTGTCACCTGTTGGATCTGTCCCGTGACCTCCTGCCAGCGGGCGTTCGACACTTCACGTGGCCTCAACGTGCACATAGCCTGGCACAAGCGTTATGGTGATGTCACCGCCTCTTAGTGGCGAATGGCTGTTGTTGTTGTTGTTGTTGTTGTTGTTGTTGTGTGTGTGTGTGTGTGTGTGTGTGTGTGTGTGTGTGTGTGTGTGTGTGTGTGTGTGTGTGTGTATAAGGAGTGGAGCACACAAAATGGCAGATTTGGCTCTCATGGAGAGTACATCATATGACACTGCAGTGTGTGGAGTTCTTGCTCCGGACATGTCGAAAACAGAGAGTGAAAGGTTAGTGCAGGAAATTTTAAATAAAGAAATCTAATAAACAATATGTATTTCTATGTAGAATGGGTGACTCTCACTAAACCTGTCAAATAAATGTAATATTTAACCCCAAATAAATACATATATATATATATATATATATATATAAAGAATATATATATATGTTTATTTAGCAATTTTCATAGAAAAATAATCGAAATAACTATCCTAAAAGTAATCTTCATTTTCTATAGCCAACATATATATATATATATATATATGACAATTATTTCGATTATTTTCAGGACACTTTAGCACATTTTACCCATAAATTCTCATAACCTGCATCTGAAGGTTTATTTATTTGTATTTTTTTGTTTTACCATGTGATGGATGGGTAAGGCTATCTGCTACAATATAGAAAGATATCTACCATTTTTTATTACATGGGAAAATCAACAAGCTAGATAACTTATCTAACAAGCAGGCCAGTTAAAAAAAAACTGCTCTCTGCCTCACATTACTTCAGGTGGATTTTTCACAAGCGACAAAATTGGCAAAAAAAGTTATTGATTTTTAGTAAAAAATTTACATAGTATTGCTAGCTAATGTTTATTTAGCAATTTTCACAGAAACTGCCAAAAAATCTTCCCCTCAGTTGTCTGTCAGGCACTGCCCCAACAGGGCTTCTCCCTCACCAGAAGGAGGAAGTAGTCTCACCCAATGCTGAAGAAATGGGGGCAGGCACTTCTACTCATACTCTGCCGACTTGCCTCATGCCTTGGCGTGCGAGAAGTTGAAGCACATCTGGAAAACAACTTCCAGAAGCATCCATGCTTTCATTGAGACTCACCGCCACGCATTCGGGACAGTTACCCAAGGCTTTACATGGTTCTAAGCAAGGAGTACTCACCATATGCTGATGAAACATCAGCCACCCTCACTGCCATCCGCATCCAACAGAAGCGTTTGGATCCTCCCAGGGAGTATTATAGGCGTTTAAGGAATGCATACTTCCAAAGAAGTAATGAGCCAGGTCTGGAAGAAGAGGAATATATCACACTTCCTCCACAATCTCCACCCCTGAGTGCGAACCCACGTTACACTGATGGATAAACAGGGTAAACCGGCCATGCAGGAGATTAGGAAGATGGCCCAGATGTGAGGAAGATTACCATGTGAGGGAAATCAGCACTTCAGTTAACAGAGTGGTGGAAGGATCCCATCCTACTTGGTTCCTTTAAACATGGCTGAACAAATCCTTAGATCTGCCACTACCACCATTGTGCAATCTTCTCAGATACATCTGGCATAAAGACTTGACAGTGCAATCCCCATTCATGTAAATCCTTAGAAACTAGAGTTTTGGATTTATCCTTAATTTACCCATTACGAAGGAACAGAAACTAGGGTAGAAGGAGCTGGTAGTTGATGCCTTGTCAACACATCAGCCACCAAATCCTACTGTCATTCGACCGTCATGATACAGCCACTAAACTAAGGCTACCAATCCAAACTGTGTTCTTAACAGTTCCCCAAGGAGCCACCGTGCACATTGAAGATTGTCCTTCATCATCTCAACGTTGACAAACATGACGCAGAAATTGAGATCATGGACATATTTAGAGGTCAGAACCTCACCACTGATGACACCCTTCAACAGCAGCTTTTTTTGAAGGGACAAAATTAGTAAAGTTCAGTCTCAAAATGACTGGCTTGACCACTATATTTCCTAGTCAAAAGCAAATTATCATCGTACCAAGAACACCATATCAGTTTAATTGCCCTCGGACTCCTCCTTAGTGGTTGGATCATCACGGAAGGTATTGCATATGCCATGCACAGACACATCCAAACACCACACGCTAGACTGGATGACATGACACTCATTCCACAGCGTTTCAAGCACCTGGCTACCCTTCTACCAATAAGGGCTCCTAACTAATCCCAAGAACAGCCTTACTAATAGTAACAATCTCTTTTTATATTTATTTTCACAATCATTAAAAACTCAGGGACAACAAAGTGTTGTTGCAATGTTTGATGTGTTACCGAAGTGAAGTGCTACGTTGTGATAAAGTATGTTAGTTAGCCTAGTCAGAAAATGTGAGCAGATTCAACGAGATGTCGTATTATGATTTTAATGGTGGAGAATTTTATTCAGAAAAATAATCAAATTATTTGTCATTTATCTTTCTTTTAATGGTTGCTGAATGCAACTAATTCCATTATACATTTTCATACATCATAATGACGTAGAAAAAGGACAGTTTAAATGAATTCCTAACACATATGCAAAATGTTGCCGCATGGTAGGAAATGTTTGTTTAAACTGGATGTTGCTCAATGAATAGTCATTATATTATGTTTTATCTGTCATTAGTTACTTTTGCACTACTTTGAATTAATATATACATTTTTGTCATGGTCTTGGATGAAAGCACCGTCTCTCTGGCACACATGCACCCACGCCTACACAAACAGCGCATGAGAGAGATAGAGAGAGAGAGAGAGAGAGAGAGAGGGGGGACAACTGTGTATTATCACAGTTTTTTTGTGATAATACAAAAAAACTGATTTGCTAGTTATGTTTTCATACCTTTTGGAATTATCTGTAAATTAAGCCTAATTTTGGTTTGGATTTTATAAAAATAGTATTTTATTATATTTAAAAAGAACATCACAATATAAATGTTTGCTTACTTCACCCATCTTTGCAGGCTTCACTGTATATATATATATATATATATATATATATATATATATATATACAAAATTGTATAAATATTAATTTACTAATATTCATAAATATAAATATTAATATATTATTATAAATATTAATAATAACTTTCACTATTAATTATTATATTTATTTATTTTTCAGTTTTTGAATTACAGTCCATATCTTTTCAAACAAAAATTTAAAGAACATCACAATATAAATGTTTGCTTACATCACCCAACTTTGTAGGCTTCACTGGCCCTTCATGCAATCCACACTTGCTGTTATTATATGCTCAACAATGCTCAATGAATTCCCTAAACACAAGGTGCGAAGAACCCGTCCAATCTCTAAATTTCCGCCCAAAAAAAAGATTTGTGTCTCTGCAAAAAATACAGATATTCCTTTCAGAGCAAATGAACTTATCTCACCAAGTCCTTTATTACCATCATGCGTTTATTACCATCATCATGGATTCGTGTAGTTTTTGTCCAAATTTGATCCACTACACAAAATTTCCAGTTGATAGGCATAAAGGCCCTAAACTGGTATCCTTATTCCTTTCCTTAATTTTTTTCTTGTTTGTTCCAAATGTCTCTATCTTCCACCTGTTTTGTTTTTCTTTTCAGGTATATCTACTTAAAAGTTCTCTGCTGTGTCCTGTAATCGTATAAATACATCTTAAAATCTCTGCTCATTAAAAATTCCAGTACATAAAAATAAGATTCAAAACAAAGAGTTAACTGCTGTAAAATATTACAACAACAATTTAATGTAATAGGATAGTTCGAGGTGAATTCTGCACACTGGTGGTCATTGAGGAGAGTCCCCTGTTCACCATGTAAAGCGCTTTGAGTGTATTGTCAGAAAAGCGCTATATATGTGTAACATTCACATTCACCAATAAATTCAATTTCTATCAACATTTCCTCACCCCCCTGTTCTTTTAACCCCAACCCATAAGCAAAAGGAGAAGCTAGGCAACTTGATGTCTTTTTTGTTTAATCACTGTTTAGATACATACTCCACAAGCCCTAATGTGTGGAAATGTCTCACAGTTATCTCTATCAAATATTTCCTTTTACGGTTTGATGACTTCACTCCCTTGACAAGTGTGTACATGGGCAAATCAATGCTTATTAAAAGAGCTGCCAGAGGAGGGAAGAAATTAGCTTAAACATGTGATTGCTACACTGTAAAAAGGCAGGGTTGCCAGCCAGTTTCTGTAATTTTTACAGTGACCTTACTGTAATTGAATTACAGTTATTTATTGTAATTATAGAATACAGAAAAATACTGTATTTTTAAAATAATACAGTAATTTACCAGATGCATTTATCAGTTTAATGCTGTCATTTTTACAGTATATTACTTGATTGTGTGAATTTACTATTTTTGGAGGAAATACATAAAATACTGTATGTCCAGTATATTTTGCTGAATGTCTATTACTGACAGCTGAATAGTAAATTTAAACTACTCATTAATTGCATAATGTTTGCCATCTGTTTTGTATAATAACTTAATTCAGTTATTATTTTACAAAACATATTAAAAATAATTTGCAATGTATTGAAATGTATCTTGAAAAACTGGTCAAAATTTAAAATATTACTTTCACATTCACATAAATTAATGGACACTACGTGAGAACATGGTCCTAAAAACAATGCAAAGTTAATTGTGTACATTATGTCTCCTGAAACAATCAATACCACACATGACACCAGTTATTTTTAACCATGCCATTCATTTTTATCTTCAGTCTTTTGACATTTAAACTTTATTTTAATATTTATGACTGAGTGAATTGATTCTTTTAAATCAAGGTTAACAAGAGGCATTGGGAACAAATAATGAGCAAGTTTCACAGAATATACTTGTTATTATTAGTATTTATAATAGAACAAGTAAGGATAGAGAGAGAGAAAAACAAATATAAATACTATTTATACTTGTTTTTTTTAGTATTAGTTGTTTAATTGTTATTATTTTATAATTGTTTTTATTGTGTGTACATGTGTTTGTCTGTAATTTAATATAAAAAAAATGTCAATCCTTTTTACCGTGCCAATAAAGCTACTTGAATCTGAATCAGTATACACAAAAAACATAAATCAAATGTAATCCAACAAGAGACATTTACAAAAATTCAAACTTCATGAAACTTAAATGGAGGAACACAATATTAGAAACATTCATAACACAAAACCTTACAACAAGACCTTAAATATGTTAAATCAACTCCTCTCTTTAAAAAATGGAACATTATCAGACTAACATTGGGATCCACAGTACACGATTAAAGTAGGAGGCATTACACTGTGGGTTTCTTATGTTCTAGTCACTCAAGATTGTGTACACTATATCAGTGTATACTTACAAAGCACAATGATTTTCAGGGTCCCAGTTATGTTGTGTTTCTTGAAGATCTGCTGCTGAGGCACACCCTTGTCAATTCAAGGAGGAAAAAACACATCACATTTTTGTAAGGTTCTCTCAAAAACTTCTGGATATCATGCCGGTGATCAGTGAAAGGGAACAAGGCAGAAAGGGCGGGAAAAAGGCACAGATCTTTTTATGTCTTTTAAACAGTTAACTGCTCTACACGTACCTCATTGCTTACATTTAAAAAACACCCCGAAATACGTGTCAATTCATGCAAATTTGACACTAGACTGTGTTGACACACCGGAGTTACAAAGAATGGACGTAAAAACACAGCCTTGGTAGAAAAAAGATTTTCCCACAGCTAAAATTTATGACTGGATTATCGCAATAAATCACTGCTCTACAGCTAATAAATGCAACAACCACCTAAAAATAACTAATTACGTTCGGCTTCCGCGAGATCACTATGATAAGAACATTGTTCATTGTTTTTGCCAACAGTGTCTTTCTAAGTCATAAGTGTATGATACACATATAAATAAATCTGATGTGATTTTTAAAAGTGTAGTGTAATTCAGCCTTTAGTCACTTACCATAGTTCGTGAATCACTCTTCTTGCTGCCGCCTGCCGCCAATAATCTCGACCGGTAAATATCCCACAATGCATCTGTACATTTGAAATTTACAGCAGTATGCTGTACATGTGATAAAATGGTCCAATAAACTGCCGCATGCCCCAGAATGCATTGCTGTTGACAGCAATCTACTGTATTATTGAAAAACAGCCAGCTTACTAAATCATGATGTAATTTTTTCAGCAATTCAGTGTAGGTCAGGGCTGATTTTTTCCTCTCATCATTGCATGTGTACTCACAATATTACACCATGCTTACTTCTCTGAGAGGAGGCTATTTGTTTTCACTTTCTGCCTAAATGAGAAAGCAAATTGGACTGAATGATGTTGTGATGTAGACAAATGTGCCGTTCATACCATGTAAATTAGGGTACAAATATTTGGCATTAGAGTGAGGTAAGGAAATTATGTAATAATGTTAACAGTGAAATGTGTAAAATTGTCTTTGGTAAATGATATACTGTATATACTGTATACACACAGTATTTATCTCAGGATGGTCCGAATAGAAAAGGAAATAATTTTTCACCTCACTGTACAATAAATTTTTTTAATATAATTGTATTTTTGGTATATTGTGCTTTTGTAATGAGTGAAATCTATAGTTATTGCTTAAATGCATTTACATTCTGAAAACATGTACATTTTCAACTAATAAATGCAAATCAGACCATTTAGACTAGAGTTTTCATTTCTATGCTTGACATCTCTGTTTTAACTCTAGTCTGTATTGTAAAATGCTTTGCCAACCACCTGGGCATAGAATCAAACCCAGGGGCCCAATTGCTGTACCCAGAGCCACAATCCATGACTTATAGTTTGAGCAAAGACTGACAGACCTGTGATTGACTTGAAGGGTTGTCACATTTCATGAGCTAAAGATGGCCTGTAAATAAGGTCATGTCAGATATCAAAACTTGCAAAGTTTTTTGTTCATCTTCTTCCCTCCTTACTTTTACATATACATGCAATAGTTACATGTTGTGACATACATGATCTGTCATAGCCTCCGATGTCTTGAACTGAATGAGTTCTGAAGAAAAGTGTTAAATTGGTGTAGCTAGTGGGTTGAAAATAATCACCACAGGAAACAAAAAATATCTTTAATTCTGATGTTTATTAAAAAGGAACAAAACAGCGGTCAATGGGGCCATATATATTGTTTTAAAAATAAAGAAAATTCAATAACTGAAATATGATACAATGAAATACAGTAATGAAATATGGTAGAGTTATGCCAGTCCTTGAATGTGCAGCAAACGTGGTCAAACTCCACACGTTGCATGTCAAGGTCCTGTTACCTTGTCAGGTTGGGTTTCTGTCTGACGGGACCATTGCATTATCATCTCCTGTCTGTCTTGTGTTTCATGTACGTTCTTTGTTTGAGTGCACGGGTCTGGTTGTTAGTGAGTGCCGTGAGCGAGTTACTGCCATGAGCTCTCCGGTGATATCACGGTCCTGCCACCTTGTCAGGTTGGGTTTTGTCTGACGAGGACCGTGGTATCATAGTTCCCTGTTTGTTTTGTTCCAAGCATGTTGATGTTTTTGCCCTCATGTGTTTCAGGTGCCGCTGGCACCTGGAATCAGTGTTTCCATGAGAACCCTGATTGTTTCCATAGAAACGCTGATCATGCCAAATTTCAGCTGTGAGCGGCACCTGCCCCTTGTTTGTTCATGCCTATATTTATCCCCTCATGTGTCATATCCTTTGCTGTATTGTTAAATGTAATTAGACGTTGAATGTTTAATGTTGTTCAGTGCTGACTGACATTTGAGCATTGTTGTTTGATGTTGAGTACTAACCTCACTCTCTCTGCCTTGTTGATCCTGTCTTGTGTATCTGTTGGTTGTCCGTGTGTCGGGTGAGTGGCTGCCCTCCAGTTTTTCTGCGTGTCAGCTGGTCTTCCACAGAGGATACCTCGTCTCTGCCCGCATACTGGGAGTTAAGATCACCCATCTCTGCTGGGCGTTATTCTGCACCTCACTGAGCTTCAGCGGAGGATTCGACTAATCTTTTCCTCAACCCAGTGACTGCTCATTATTGCTGATAATAAATCCTTTGAACTGTTCCTCTACTATTGGGTCTGTTTGTTCTCACTATCACTCGTTTCAATGCATCCCAAAGAATGATAAACCAGTAAACAAAACTGGGAACTCTCTTGCACAGTGTATGTTCTCACGCTTCTAACAAGACAGAGTGACGGAAAGCAGTTGCAAAACTCCAGTCTTAAAGGGGCCACATCCAATTTATGACTAGAGTTAAATTACATACAATTTCTCCATTTGGCTACATTGGTTTTAAAGCTGAATTGTGAAATTGTGTTATGTTAAAATACTTATATGCCAGCTTAATATGTACACAAGTAAATAAGAATCCCAACCAGCCCAACACAGCAACATGAACTCAACCAATGATTTTAGTTTTTAAGGCAGGACTATCTGTTTGCCCGACCAGAGAGAAGTATTCCGAAAACCTGTTCGAAAACAATTCTGTTGGTGACCCCATTGGAAATTTCACTCTTTAAAGGGGTCATGACATGAGAAACCAAATTTGCCTTGATCTTTTGGTATATAAGAGGTCTTTGTATCATTAAAACGTCCTGCAAGTTTAATATTTTAAGACGTCCTCCCCATTCTAAACGAATCATTTATTTAATCAAGCTCAAAATACAGCTCGTTCTGGATTCATGGTTAGAAGTGACGTGTCGGTTAGAAGTGACGTAACAGCGTTTGCATATGACCGCCTCCAGCACAAGATAACTACGATTTAAGCGCAAGACAACTACGCTCATTTCAGTATCGCCGTGCGCCTCACAAGTGTTCAGTCGATGGACAGCAAGCTCTGACAGAGACTACTTGTGCACAGGAAAATTACGATGCCACACAGATGTGCTGTTCCTGGCTGTGGTCAAACAAAACCTCTGAATAAGCTGCCGAAAGATCCAGGCGTCAGGGAAAAATGGATGCAGTTTATTTTTTGCGGACGTTCCAGTCACGGCAGTGTTAACTTAAGCGTTTGTTCTGTACATTTTAAGGATGACTGTTTTGAGAACAAATCTCAATATGATGCTGGCTTTGCCAGAAAACTGTTGCTCAAAGATAAGTCCGTGCCGACTATTCTGGGAACAACGACGACGCAAACTGTAAGTAATCTATTTTAAACTTTAAACTACTTTTTAAAGCGCAATTTCATTCATTATGAATAATCACAGTGTTTTTACTTAGTTTACTTGCATATTGTTCTGGCTGGGAGCGTCAATAATTGATACATAGGCACTGACGTTAGCCAATCATAACAGTGGGCGTTAACACTGAAGTCTTAAATGGAAAACGCCCCCAAAACAGACTGTTTGAATCAGAGGATGAGAAACAGGGTGGGAAAAGGTCATAAATCACTAGATTTTAAAAGTTTTTCTTAAAAAAAAATATATTAATACTATAATTGCACCTAAGGGAACATAATAATACAACAAAAAAAACCATGTCATGACCCCTTTAAGGAATTTTCTTCAGATTTAATCAATTATAAAAAATAAAAAAATGGTGTACTTTGAATATTTTTATTCTAGAGATTATGCTTTGACAGTGCTGACAGACTTTTTATAAAGGATGAGAAAATGTTATTTATTGCAACTAAGCAGCACTCTGTCAATCTGCAATGTACATATACTTATACACACGTAACATAAAAATATATTTTCAAATGGTAAAAGGATTAGCCAGCCTTTGAAATGTCAACCTGTTCAATCAAATGGAATAAACCAAGTTAAAAGCAATAAGGTAATTCATGTCAGATTTGACTTTCATCAGTTTTAGGGTATATTTCGGAGCAGATTTGCCAATTAATAGTTGAAAGAGAGAGGGAAGTGTGTCTTTTACTCAAACGTGGATAGAAGAATGTGGCTAGTACAACATGCTAGAATATGACAGGCATACCAGAGGTGATGCCAATCAAATGAGACATGAATATAAATAGGGCTAGCTCCTACCAGTGATATCTTATGGTGATTAGATTTTTTTCCCCTCTCTGACAGGCCATTACAAATGTATCTTATTTTTTTCATTCCAGACATGCCACATGACCTATGAATGCTTGGGGAAGCCTGAGTTCCCCAAGCATTCCCTTTCTGCCGTCCCCCAAAGCAGACAAAGAGCTGCTCAGAGCGTCTGGTGCTCTGTGTGCGGTCCAGGTAAATGCACAGGGCGCGCACTGGACACAGCAACGAAAGGGCTGGGTCTGCCTCCTCCCGGGGCAGAGCTTGCAGGTTCACTACCTGATCTCGGAACGGTGTGGTAGGAACCTTGGGCACATAGCCCGGTCACGGTCTTAGGATCACAGACGTATCTGCTGGACCGAACTCCAGGCAAATGTCTCTGACAGAGAACGCTTGCAGGTCCCCGACCCTCTTGATGGAGGCGAGCGCGATCACAAGGGCCGTCTTAAGAGAGAGGGCCCTGAGTCCAATTGATTCAAGCGGCTCGAAGGGAGGTCTCTGGAGTCCCCAAGACTACCGAGAGATCCCAGGAGGGAACTAGGCCTGGCCGGGAGGGATTCAACCTCCGGGCGCCTCTCAGGAACCTGAGGATCAGGTCGTGCTTGCCCAAAGACTTGCCATCTACAGGATCGTGGTGGGCGGCAATGGCGGCAACATAAACCTTGAGGGTGGACAGGGACAGCCTCCTGTCCAGCCTCTCCTGTAGGAACAGGAGCACTGACTTGATAGCACATTTCTGCGGGTCTTCAGTTCGGGAAGAACACCAATCTGCGAACAAGCGCCACTTTAGGGCGTAAAGGTGCCTGGTAGAAGGGGCTCTGGCTTGGTTGATTGTATTCACAACGGTCGCCGGTAAGCCGGCTAGCTCTTCCCCGTCCCGTCCAGGGACCAGACGTGGAGGTTCCAGAGGTCTGGGCGCGGGTGCCAGAGCGTGCCCCGTCCCTGAGAGAGGAGGTCCTTTCTCAGGGGAATTCGCCAGGGAGGAGCTGTCGCGAGAAGCCTGAGTTCCGAGAACCAAGTCCGAGTGGGCCAGTAGGGGGCCACTAACGTGCCTTGCTTCTCATCCTCCCTGAACTTGCACAGCACCGGTGCAAGAAGGCTCACTGGGGGAAATGCGTACTTGCGCAGCCCCGAGGGCCAGCTGTGTGCCAGCGCGTCTGTCCCGAGGGGAGCCTCTGTTAGGGCGTACCAGAGCGGGCAGTGGGAGGTTTCCTGGGAGGCAAACAGGTCTACCTGGGCCTTGCTGAACCGTTCCCAAATCAGCTGGACCGACTGGGGGTGAAGCCTCCACTCCCCGCCGGGCAGGCGTTGTCGTGATAGCGCGTCCGCTACGACGTTGAGCTTGCCGGGGATGTGAGTGGTGCGCAGCGAATTGAGTCGCTGCTGGCTCCATAGGAGGAGATGGCTGGCGAGTTGTGACATGTGGTGGGCGCGTATGCCGCCTTGGCTGTTTATGTACGCCCCCACTGTGGTGCTGTCCGATCTCACAAGGACATGTTTGTCCCGAACTAACGGGAGGAACTTCCTGAGAGAAAGAAAGACGGTCAACAACTCCAGGCAATTGATGTGCCAACGCAGCGGGGCCCCTTTCCAACAGCCCGCTGCTGCGTGCCCGCTGCACACGGCACCCCACCCCGGACCGGGAGGCGTCGGTTGTGACCAGGACGCGTCGGGACACCTGCTGCAGGGGCACTCCTGCCCGTAGAAAGCAGAGGTCTGTCCAGGGTCGGAGTGTTTTGAGGCAGGCGGGGGTGATCCTTACCCGATGCGTGCCGTGGTGCCATACTTGTCTCGGGACTCGAGTCTGGAGCCAGTGCTGGTGTGGTCTCACATGCATCAACCCCAGCGGCGCGACTGCCGCGGAGGACGCCATATGCCCCAGGAGCCTCTGGAAAACTTTTAGAGGGACCACTGTGCCTGGCTTGAGGGAAGCGAGGCAGTCCAGCACCGACTGAGCATGCTCGCTCGTGAGACGTGCTGTCATTGAGACTGAGTCTAACTCCAACCCGAGAAAAGAGATGCTCTGAACCGGAGTGAGCTTGCTCTTTTCCCAGTTGACCTGAAGCCCCAAACGGCTGAGGTGCCGGAGCACCTGGTCTCTGTGTGTGCATAGTAACTCTCGAGAGTGTGCTAGGATGAGCCAGTCATCGAGGTAGTTGAGAAATGCGGATGCCGGCTACTCGTAGCGGGGCAAGGGCCGCCTCTGCGACTTTCGTAATGACGCGAGGGGACAGAGACAGGCCGAAGGGGAGGACTTTGTACTGGAACGCCTGGCCGTCGAACGCGAACCATAAGAAGGGTCGGTGTTGTGGCAGAATTGAGACGTGGAAGTACGCGTCTTTCAGGTCTACCGCTGCGAACCAATCTAGATGCTGAACGCCAGCCAGAATATTTCTCTGCGTTTGAACGGGAGTTTTAACAAGACCCGATTGAAAACTCGCAAGTCCAGGATTGGTCGTAAGCCGCCGCCTTTCTTGGGTACAATGAAGTAAGGGCTGTAGAAACCCTTCCTCATTTCGGTTGGAGGAACGGGCTCTATCGCGCCCTTGGCTAAGAGGGTCGTGATTTCGCGGACGCTCCTGAAGGGGGCGGAGCCGAGCAAACTGAATTGCGTAACCGAGTCGAATGGTCCGGTGCAGCCAGCGTGATGCATTGGGAAGCGAAAGCCACGCTTCCCAGCTCTACGCTAGGGGCACCAAAGGGACGAGTATTTTGGACGTACCCGGCGGGGCCTCGCAGCGGGGTGGAACAGGTAATGCAGCGTTGGGCGGCTTCTTTGCGGCCTGGGGCTGAGGTGCTGAGAATAGACTCAAAGCACTTACCTTGCTCCGCGCACCCGGCAGGGGGCGGGTTCGTGACTGAGGAGGAGGTCTGATGCTGGCGTCCTCTGGACTCGTCTGAACCGGCCGGCCGAGGAACAGTCATGGGCAGGCGGAAGGTGGGATCGCCGCGTCCGGTGTACCAGGACTGTCGTAATCTGAAAGCAGATTGCCGTGAGAACGGCATTTGCGGGCCAGGTGACCCAGAGGCAAAGGAAATAGCTCTATTATTGAGAATGTGGAAAATGTAAAAACAAAGGATTCTCCTCCCGGCCCTCCACTGGGGAACGGAGAGGTCTTACCACCTCCGGAGCTAACGTCTCGGTCTCTGGGTCGGTCGTCTCAGGAGCGCCTGGGAGCCTTCCGGGTCCAAGGGGGTCCGTGAGACAAGGGGGCATCCCCTTTCTGCGGGGAGCTCAACGCGGGGCTGAGAGCTAGGCCCGCTCTCGTTCGTTGAGACGGAGCACCACTTCCTTTCTTCCTTGAAAGCCGCAGAAGGACGCCCTCGGCGAGCAGACAGGGCATGGCCCCTGGCGGCAGGTTTGCGGCGGGGCAGGACGTGTGACCTGGCCTCCGTCTGTTTCTTCACCACTGAGGACTGCTGGGTGGAGTCGTCAGGTGGTGTCGCCGAATGGAGCTGGGAGACTGGAGAGTTCTGAGAAAGCGTGCTTTGTCTACCTCCTGTACTACGACCAGATCCAGTCCATTTGTTATGTTTCTGGACCACGAGGGTGGACATCGCCTGTCTGAGTGCAGTTCCTGCAGCACGTCAAGAACAGGACTACCCAAGTGCAAATCTTGAAGTGCCTTGGCCCGGTGGACTTGCAGGGAGGGGCCATGGCATGCAGGGGAGCGGTCTGGGACCGTTCTACCGGGGTAGTGAGGCGAGGCGAGGAAGCTTGGCTCGCTCAGCTCGTCGTGCAAGTCCGGGAAGGAATGGGGCGCGGCTGTGGGCGGCGCACCAGCCCGTGAATCATCAAGCCCGGGAAGCATAGCGGATCTCCGTGCGTCAGGCTCAGACTGGGCAAGCAGACCTGTAGGTGGCGGCCCAGGCGAGTTATCCGCATCCGATGCCGCTGTGACACTCTCCGATGCAGCGGTGATGTCGTCATCCAATGTCCAGGAGCTCCAGGGACCGGGCGGCCGGCCGTTAGGCAGACCGCGCTTATCCCAAGCTCGTGAGGGAGCAAGCAAGCATGCAGGGGGCGGGGTTTCGAGCGTTTTACCCGGCGAAACACAGCCCGCCATTATCCCGGGATCATCTTCATCGCTCGCGGCGCCTGCGTCAATCCCGTAGGAAGGAAGCGAGGAGAAGAGGGCGGCTGAAGTGGCTTTCTTCCTCACAAGAAAGCAGAGATCGCAACGCTGCTGCAGCTATGTTCTCAGGCTGAAAACTTAACCCATTGGAGAGCATGCTCATCCTGAGGCCGGACGGAAAACAGCAAGCGTGCCGGGAGGCGGGGGTTTCAAGGGGTTCACCCGGCGAAACGCAGTCCGTCATTGACCCCAGATTGTTTTCATCGTCCGCGGCGCCTGCCTCAATCCTGTGGGAAGGAGGCGAGGCGCGGGGGGCGGCTGAAGCGGCTCTCTCTCACTACAAGAGAAAGCCTACGACCGCAATGCTGTCATGGCTATGTTTTCGTACTGAAAACATAGACCATTCATAAAAACGCTGCCTGCGTGTTTCGCAACCCAGGTACGCCAGGCGGTTTTATGACCGTCAGAGGTGGGGAGAAATCACCGCCTCCAAAAACTACACAGAGGCGGAAAGGCATCTTCAGAAAGACGCGTCCTGAAAAGGACGTTCAACGCCGCTGTGTTTGCTCTTTTAGAGAAATTTACTCTTTTAAGGAAAATAACTCTTTTAATATACACAGTGTGTATGTGTGTCTGCGCTGTCGAGCGCTCAGGGGCAACAATGCACGCCGTGCAAAGTGAAGGAGAAAGCCGCTGTTGTGCGCCGTCAAGATCCAACAGCATGCAGATCGTCAGAGGAAACAGGAACGTTTTATAGTGGTGTGTAAACTCGCAGCAACTGCAGACAGACCATCGGCTCCGAAGAAATTTTCTGAATGAACTCCCGTATTTGCCCCGCTTAAATACCCGTATGTCCGGGGGCGGGGTATGCAAATACTGACTGCCAACTCCCATTGGCCCTTTTCAATAGATCAGAGGTGAATATCGGCGCTCAAGAGAGACCCCTAGTGTCGCTTCTCCGACACAACGTGGAGAGAGCGACAGAAGGGGAAATATAGTTTTTGCCTATTACACAATGTAATATCTGCCCCCTTTTTCAACTTTTTTCTCCAATATTTGAAACCATAAATAAAACCAACATTTGAAAATAAAACTTTAAAATGTACAAACATCTCGCGAAGTCTCAAAAATAAAATCTTAAGTCTATCACAATATTATAAACAGTAAAAATGTGCTTCTATTTGTTCACAAAAAGGACATTTACTTTCAATTGACCTGTTTATAATACAAAACACATTCACAGCAATAATACTGTGTGGTATTTTCCATTGCAAATCTCCAGTAATTTTAGTCAATGGTGGCTTGTACAAAACTCTCCACTCAGGTTTACAATCATTTTCAACAGCAAAATGTGAACTCCATGGAGTACTTGTCCTAGCTTGTTTTTGTTGAACACTTTAACACTTAGTTCATATAACTTTTTTCCACCAACTAAACTTAGTTTTAATCCATTCACTATTTTGGTATCAAGCAATGGATAAGAAAATTATTTTTCCATAAGCTCAGGTGAAATTTCCATTTCTGGAAAAGAATCACTTATGTTGGATACATCTCCATTATTATGTTTAATAATTAGACTCAGATCTTCTCTTGATAAAGTTCTCTTAACTCTCTCCAAAAATGCTCCTACTATCCCTCTTGATTTCATTTTTAAATGTTGTGCTGTTGTATCAATTTTATCAAAGTTATATCCACAAGTGTCCAACAAATGTTTAAAAGTGATCACTTTTGTATTCATTAAACTGTTATGTATCCCATATGTTGCCATTTCAGAAAGTTCTAATCTTGCCCCTCTCACCAAAGGTTCTTTTAAAAGCCAATAGAGTGACGAGGTAGATGTATTCATCGATATCTTCACAGATGTCCATGCTTTCAGAACGCTATAATAATATGCAGACAGTCCTTTCAAGTCTTTTTCCACACACTTAGCCAAAAGAGATTTTGAAAGAGATTGAGTCCTAGACTTCCAAATTTGTTCTAGAAGGAGACTAGCAACTGCCTTCCATGTGTTGTTTTAACCATTTGAACAACTTGTAACCTAAAAGCTGTTTTTCGACTTTTTAAGTGTACGAGACCTTGCCCACCCTCATCTCTTTGTAAATACAAGACACATTGAGGAATCCAATGCCACTTGTTCAACAATTTAAGGTTGTAGACCAGAAGGTGGTTCTATTGATGCTAGACGGTGTCATAAAATTGATGCCACTAAGTTGTTAATAATTAATAAGTGTGTACCCCCTATTTGACATTCGAGGTAACAACCAAAACAACCAACTATCCCTTCCCAATTGTTCTGAACAGTTTATTATTCACCTAGGTAAACTCACCGATATTTAACTCCAGTTGAAACCCATGACAAACCTCCTGGCAATCTTTGTTTTTCCTCATTCCACCCACCTACTTCCAATGCAGTAAATTTAGTCCAATTCACTTTGGCTGATGATAATTTGCCATAATCCTCCACTATTATTTTATTTATATCACCTTTACCCTTAACAACCACAATTACATCATCGGCATATGCAGATAAATAAAAGTTTTTCTCACCATACAAAGATGTACCACCGTACATCTAAAAGTTGTCTCAATTGTCAGTTGTCTCAATTTAAACATAAAAAAGATTCAATTGCTATAGAATATAACATCCCTCAATGCGAACATCCTTGTCTAATTCCTCTTTGAGATTTAAAAGGAGCACTTAATCCACCATTTACCTTGACAGCACTTCCAATGTCACCAAATAGCACCTTTATCATATTGATACATTTTTGAGGAAAACCAAAACTCTTAAGAACATTCCATAAACATTGGTGTTCTATACGATCAAAAGGTTATTCTCGGTCTAAAGAGATTAAACCAAATTTTTGACCTGTCAGTCTGGCTACATCAAAAATGTCTCTAATTAAAGCAATATTACCAGTGATCGATCTGTCAGGTACACAGAATGACTGATCCATTTGTATGATCTTTTGTATGACTTTTTTCAGGCAGTTTCTCTCTGGGAATCAACTGTTAGACCATCTGTTCCTGGAGCCCTTCTATTGTCCACGCTTTGCAAGGCTCTGTGTAAATCACACACAGTCAACACCTTCACCAATTTTGCTTTGGCTGACTCAACTACTTGAGATAAGCCACTTAAAAATTCTTCACACAGCTCTTGATTTTCCTCATATTTGCTTTTATATAGCTCTTCATTGAACTCAATAGTCCTTCTGTGAATATCTGAAACTGCAGTAAGCTCTTGTCCACGGTTAGGAGGTTAAGCCCTCTTCACACTTATCTTCTTTTCTTTTCACAATAGGAATTTTAATAACTACCCCTTGTTCATCAATTAAGTTTACTTTCTCATATGACTCCAGATAAAGTGCAACTGCACTATTCATTCTTGCTGCCGACTTTATTGAACAACCGAACCCACCGCCAAGCTGCACTTCTCAATGGAGCATTCCACTCCAGCCGGTATTTTAATACTATGCCGCCCGTCAGCTTTTCTAACGCCATGCCTCAAAATGAGGCAAAGCGCCATCAAACAAAGTTTGACTGTTATCTCTAACTTTCCCCTAATTAATCTTTTAAATGCAAAATGTAGACAGCATAAAAAAAATACAGAAAAAAGAAAGAGAGTGTCACTCATCACACTCTCAAACACGCACCTCACCCACTCGCAACACTTGCGCATGCGCTCAGACAAAGAGAGAGAGAGAGAGAGAGAGAGAGTGAGAAGAGAGATATATTTTAAAACAGAGAGATGGAAAGAATCTGAAATCCTGTCCCCACCCATCCCAATTCAGTTACTGTGGGAGAGGGTTCATTAATGGAGTTAACTGGCTAATTACCAAATGATGAATAGAGTCAGCACTCCCATGAAACACCCAGCTGGTGAGCCTCAGAGGGGAACGCTAAGTTAGAGTGTTTAGCGTAGAAGTAAATTCCCAGTGACAGCTCAGTCAATGACGCTATTGTGAGAATGGGCAGTGCTGCCACCTGGTAACGTTTTCTCACAATAACTGGCTTCAAATCAAGATTTAAAATAATAAACATTCTTTTTTATATTCTTATTGAAGGTATTATAAAAAAAAACTTTGTGTTACCATGTGTACTGTGTGCTAGTTTGGGATTCATAAAATCCCCATGAAACTAGATCCAAGAGCTGATTGCACAAGCATAGCCATTAACTAAAGACTGCATCTAACAATGAGTTTGACTAACGTCATGGTTACTGTCGTAACCTCCAGTCCATGATGGAGGGAACGAGACGTTGTGTTGATGTAGTAACACTAGGGGTCATTCTCGAGAGCCCCGAACACCTCTCATTCTTTGAAAAAAAAAGGCCAATTAGAGTTGGCAAGTGGAATTTGCATGCCACACCCCCAGACAAACGTGTATAAAAGGAGCTGGAATGCCACTCCATTCAGGTTTTGTGCTGAGGATCCGAGACATGGTCCGGCCATTTCAGCGGCTAGTACAGTATTGTAGCAAGAGGGACACAACGTCTCGTTCCCTCAATCAGGGAACGGAGGTTACGAAAGTAACCATGACATTCCCCTTCTGTCACTCACTCAAAGTTGTGTCGATGTAGTGGGACTAGTGGTCCCTATAGATAAACACCACAACAGCTGAACCGTGTTACGGGAACTGCTGATGCAGGTGCAAGCAGGCTGCTGCGTGCATAATAGCAGGTGCATCAGACTGCACGTAACCTCACCCAACACCCCAAAAGACATCATGAATTTCCCCAGATCTCTGAGGGGGGGAAGCAACGTAAATAGCTTTGGAGCAGGCTGCTCTCTATATTTGTTTTCTCTCCACAGACTATTAGATTTGGCTGGGGCCATCTAATGCTATCATATGCATAGGGGAAGGTTTCCTATTCCTTTCCTATTCTTTCAGGGGGAAAAACACCTGCGGAGACCACATCCTGCCCAAAAGGTCAACATGTGGCAATACAACACATGGGCTCAGCAGCCAAACATGGAAGAGGCGCGGTGGTTTAAAAATACACCTGGCCAGCTGTACACCCGGCCAGTTGTTCCGTATTACCGAACTCTACCTGTTCGTACCTGAAAGAACATGGGATGAAACCATTCAAACCAGAGATTATAAAATCTGGCATAGGTATTGGATGTTGCCCAGCCTGTTTCTCTGCAGATGTCTGCTAGTGAGGTGCCATTGGCCAGCGACCACTTGGTTGTATAGTGTGCTCGAACCCAGCGGGCATGGCCTGGGTCTGGTAGGCCAATGCAATTGCGTCCACGATCCAGTGGACAAGCCTCTGTTTAGAGACAGCATTTCCTTTCCCCTGTCCACCAAAGCAGACAAAGAGCTGCTCAGAGCATCTGTAGATGCTCTGAATTGGACTCAAGATGGCGCCTAGTATGGCTGCTGCATTGCGAGCTCCATTTGTTTTTTGTCTTGGATGTTGTCTGCCTTGTTGTATATGACAGACAAACGTTTTTGGAAATTGGTTCTACAATTACACATCGTAAACCGGACTTCAAATTCCTCAATGCCGACCCGCTGTTTACAAACACGCCAGCGGAACCCTTTGTCTGGGCTGCCCGGCTGCGGAAAAAGGGGAAAAAGAGCCAGTGTTCTCATCAGAGTAAGATGTCGTGCAAAACGACCCCCGCTACTCAGTACACTCCTGGCAAATGTTCAGTCTCTGGAAAACAAGCTCTGCGAGCTGAGAGCGTGGATCTCTTTCCAATGAGAGACAAGGGACTGCTGCGTTATTTGCCTTACAGAAAACTGGTTGTCTGCGGAGATTCCAGACTCGGCCATCGAACCCACAGGGTTCTCCGTGCACCGAGCTGACAGAGCGAAAGACCTCTCAGGTAAAAGCAGACGTGGTGGTGTTTGTTTCATGATAAACAAATCATGGTGTGATCAGAGGAACGTACATTTTATCAAGTCTTTCTGCTCCCCTGATCTGGAATATCTCATGCTTCTGTGTCGACCATTCTGGCTACCGAGGGAATTCACAGCGGTCATTATCACAGCTGTGTACATCCCCCCACAAGCCGACAGACCGGGCACTCAAGGAAATGTATGGGAGTATAAGCGAGCAGGAAACCGCACACCCTGAAGCCATGTTCATTGTTACCGGGGACTGTAACAAAGCCAACTTTAAAACAATCACAACAAAATACCACAAACACATCAGCTTCAACACACGAAGGGACAGGGTTTTGGACCATTGCTATTCTCCTTTCCGGGATGGCTACAAATCGCTCCCCCGCCCACCATTTGGCAAATCTGACCACTCTTCCGTTCTGCTTCTGCCCGCTTACAGGCAGAAAATGAAACGGGAAGCACCCATCCTCAGAATGATCCAGTGCTGATCGGACCAATCAGACTCTGCGCTACAAGACTGTTTTGATCACGCGGACTGGGAGATGTTACGGTCCACCTCTGATCACTACATCAAGGCTTACGCAGATAGCTTAACGTGTTTCATCAGGAAGTGCGTAGAGGACGTTGTACCAACCAAAACAATACGGATCTACCCCAACCAGAAACCATGGGTTAACGGAGGAGCATAAACAAGAAAGTTATGCCCTGCGTAACTCTACCAGTGCAACCAAACGCCAGTAAAGGACAGTTCCACACCACTGACTCTAGAAGTATGTGGCAGGGAATTAACATCATCACTACAAAGGGAATAAAAACTCTGCCGTGAACACCGCTGCCTCTCTCCCGGATGATACATTTTATGCTCGTTTCGAGGACAATAACAACGCCCTCGCGGAGAGAGCACTCGCGGCTGACACTACAGATGATGGTTCACTCTCCATCTCTGTTGCGGGTGTAACCCGATCCTTCCGGCGGGTAAATATCCGTAAACCCGAGGGTCCAGACTGCATTCTGGGCCGCGTCATCAGAGCGTGTGTGAACCAACTGGCTGGTGTTTTTACAGATATTTTAAACCTGTCCCTCTCCCTGTCTGTAGTCCCCACATGCTTCAAAACGTCAACCATTGTGCCTGTACTGAAGCAAGCCAAAATCACTTGTTTAAATGACTGCCATCCTGTTGCTTTGACCCCCATCATCAGCAAATGCTTTGAGAGGCTAATCGGAGACCACATCTGCTCTGTGCTGCCCACGTCTTTGGACCCATTGCAGTTTGCCTACCGCAACAACCATTCCACTGATGATGCCATTGCATCTACAATACACACTGCTCTCTCCCACCTGGAAAAAAGGAAGTGTGGAATGTTGGACAATTCATGCACTCCACGCATATGGCTTGCTGTGCATGTTATTTTTTCCCACCTGTTTTCTGGCAGGTCCCACCTCCTACATTCCGATTGGCTACTAAGAGCTACTTACAAGTGGTCTGCAGTTGGGCAGTTGAGAAGTGTTCATATAGCCTTATTAACTTATAAATTACAGAAAAACAAACAGCCACTTAGTTCAGTTAAAATGGTTATTATTTGACAAGACAAAACTATCACATGCATTTAAATCAGCTATTTACTATTAGGGCATTGAATTAACATAGCTTCCATTGCTTTCATAACGTGTGTGTGTGTTTTTACTCTCTTCTGATCAATACAACTGATAAACCTTTTTACTATACAGTATATTCCATACTGCTAAATATACGATATGGAACATAATTTATAACCCTTCTTTTCTATAAGTTATTATCATTAATTAAGTCTGCAATTAGTTTTTTTTATGTGATGTCACATTTAACTAATTATTTTCATTCCAGTACATTTATTAAGCCAATTTCTATTAATAAAAAGAAAAACACAAATAGATTTTCTACTGTCGGAATGGCAACATTTCAGAAGTTATAATCACCCTAATGCCTTATCTTGAAGGCTGATAAGATTGCCATCCAATCAGAAGGCGTCGTCAAGCTGGTGATGTATAGACAACATTCGTCCAATCATTTGATATCTAATTATGACAATAGCGGGAGCCCCTCGTTGTTTTTACATAAAAATGAACTTATTATTCACCTTAAATGTTAGCCAGAAATTTTCAGCTCTTCACTGGTAGTGGTGAACCTCTGGCAAACCTTTGGCAACAATGATGTAAATTTAAAAAGTTTGCAGCAAAACTCATTTGCATGTTAAAATTATCAGTGGCAAATTTGTGGCAAGAACGGTACAAATTTGCCAAATACTATAGATTTTTGCATAGTATATTTTGTACATGCGTAGTGTATCACGTGTCACGTGGTACACAGCTTGAACAATTTTTTTTTTTTAAATGGCACCATGCAACAGCATTTTTAAAATTAGCCAAGGTCCTTTTGTCATGTCTTATCTTGGTATGTCTCACTTCTGTTCTTTCCCTCTACTCTGCCGCCCTCTGTTGATCGTTATATGTTACCTTCCCTCTCCTTCCCTCCTCTTCCAGCTGTTTCTCATCTCCCCTGTATTCCTCGTTAATCCTCTTCCCACCTGTTCCCTCTCTCCTCTGATTAAGCTCTCTATTTCTCCCCTTGCTCTCGCTGCATTCTTTGTCGGATTCTCACTAAGTGTTACTCTCCGCTTACCCTGTCTGTTGCCCATGGACTTGCTCGGGATCTAAGGAAGCACTTGTTTTGTTCAGTTTTTTATCGCCCTCTCTGCGGGCTGTTTGTTTGTATTCCTCTCAAGGAGAAGACTTTGTGTTTGACATTATTCCCTGAGCTTCATTAAAAGACTCTGTTTTGCTACATCGCTTTTGGGTCCTCACTTACCATCATAACAGAAGAATCCGACCAAGATGGACCCAGCGACACCGGTCTCACTCCTGTCAGCCGTCAAGTACCAGGGAGCAATGTTGGGCAGACATGAGGCAGAGCTGTTCTGCGACACGACACGCCATTGAGGGCCTGGCTGCTCAAGTCTCCGAACTTTCGAGGCAGATTCTTCTCCTTCGCCCCAAGCCACCGGTCACCTCCAGGGCTCCCGAGCCTCCAGAGCCCAGGATTAATAACCCGCCGTGCTACACTGGTGAGCCCTCTGAATGCCGTGCTTTTCTCACCCAGTGTGACGTTGTTTTTTCTCTCCAGCCCACTACTTATGCCCAGAGCAGAGCCCGTATCGCCTACGTTGTTTCTCTCCTTTCTGGACGGGCTCGAGAGTGGGGAACGACCATCTGGGAGGCGGAGGCTGAATGTACTAACTGTTATCAGGATTTCAAGGAGGAGATGATACAGGTATTTGACCGCTCTGTTTTTGGTGAAGAGGCATCCCGGGTCTTATCGTCTTTGCGTCAGGGTAAGCGGTCTGTTACTGACTACTCCATTGAGTTCCATACTCTCGCAGCCTCCTGTGACTGGAACGAGCCGGCGCTGCTCGCCCGTTTTTTGGATGGTCTCTGCACGGAGATTCAGGAGGAGATTCTTTCCCGAGAGGTTCCCTCCCGCATGGATGCCTTGATCGAGCTTGCTATTCGCCTAGAGAGATGTTTTGATCGCCGTCGCCGAGCTCGCGACCAGGAGTCCACATTTTCCTTTGCTCCCCTCTCTGCAGCACTACCACCCTCCGCCACCACCTTGGTTCCTCAGCCCATGCAACTGGGGGGCATCCGCATTTCGGCTAAGGAAGAGGAGCGGAGAATCACCCACCGTCTCTGCCTCTACTGCGGTTCTGGCTCACACTTCGTGACCTCCTGCCCGGTAAGAGGCCAGTGCTCGCCAGTAAGAGGAGAGCTACTGGTGAGCGCTACTACTCTGGTCTCTCCTTCGAGGTCTTGCACCACTCTTCCTGTCCATCTCCGCTGGACTGGCTCTGCTGCCACCTGCAGGGCGTTGATTGACTCTGGCGCGGAGGGCTGTTTCATGGACGACACCTGGGCTCGGGAACATGGTATCCCCCTCATGGACTTATGTAAGCCCACGGCCCCGTTTGCCTTGGACGGCAGTTCCCTTCCCAAGATTCAGCGAGACCCTCACTGTCTCCGGTAATCACAGCGAGACCATTTCATTTTTTTATATTTCAGTCCCCTTTCGCCCCTATTGTTTTAGGCCATCCCTGGTTAGTTCAACATAATCCCTCTATTAATTGGGCTAAGAATACTATCCTTTCATGGAATGTCTCTTGTCATGTTAAATGTTTAATGTCTGCTGTTCCCCCTGTATCCTCTGTCTCTGTTTGTCAGGAGGAGCCTGGTGATTTGTCGGGGGTACCGGAGGAGTATCACGATCTGCGGACGGTGTTCTGTCATTCCCGGGCCACTTCCCTCCCCCCCCATCGTTCTTATGATTGTAGTATCGAACTTCACCCGGGAACCACTCCCCCCGGGGGAAGACTTTACTCGTTGTCGGCTCCCGAACGTCAGGCTCTCGAGGATTATTTATCCGTAGCTCTCGATGCCGTTACTATTGTCCCCTCCTCTTCTCCCGCCGGGGCAGGGTTTTTTTTTGTTCAGAAGAAGGACGGTTCCTTGCGCCCCCGCATTGATTATCGAGGGTTGAATGACATAACAGTTAAGAATCGTTACCTGCTCCCTCTTATGTCATCAGCTTTCGAGATCTTGCACGGAGCTAAGTTTTTCACCAAATTGGATCTGCGTAACGCTTACCATCTCGTTCGCATTAGGGAGGGGGACGAGTGGAAGACAGCGTTTAACACTCCGTTAGGGCACTTTGAATATCGGGTTCTTCCGTTCGGCCTCGTTAACGCCCCTGCCGTTTTTCAGGCACTAATTAATGACGTCCTGAGAGACATGCTAAACATCTTTGTTTTCGTTTATCTCGACGACATCCTGATTTTCTCTCCGTCTCTCCAAATTCATGTCCAGCATGTGCGTCGCGTCCTCCAGCGCCTATTAGAGAACCGTCTTTACGTGAAGGCTGAGAAATGCACTTTCCATGCCGCCTCCATTAGTTTTCTCGGCTCTGTCATTTCTGCAGAGGGTATTAGAATGGATTCTGCAAAGGTCCAAGCCGTTTTAGACTGGCCCGTACCTAAGTCGCGCGTCGAGCTGCAGCGCTTTCTCGGTTTCGCCAATTTTTATCGACGCTTCATCCATAATTTCAGTCAGGTGGCCGCCCCCCTGACTGCCCTTACGTCTGTCAAATCGTGCTTTAGATGGTCCGTTTCCACCCAGGGGGCTTTTGATCTCCTCAAGAACCGCTTTACGTCCGTGCCCATCCTTGTTACACCTGATTTGTCCAAACAGTTTGTGGTTGAGGTTGACGCATCAGAGGTGGGCGTGGGAGCATCCTTTCCCAACGCTCTCCCTCAGACAACAAGGTCCATCCGTGCGCGTACTTTTCTCATCGCCTGTCGCCATCTGAACGTAACTACGACGTGGGTAACCGCGAGCTGCAGTGGTTGGAAGGGGCGACCGTTCCTTTTGTCGTTTGGACTGACCATCGGAACCTAGAGTACATTCGTTCTGCCAAACGACTCAACGCGCGCCAGGCTTGTTGGGCTCTGTTTTTCACCCGAGTTGATTTCATTATTTCCTACCTCCCTGGTTCCAAGAACACCAAGCCCGACGCCTTGTCACGTCTCTATTCCCCCGAAGTCCCCACGGACCCCGAGGGGATTCTCCCTACGGCCCGTATCGTTGGGTCAACTGTCTGGGGAATAGAGAGGCAGGTTAAACGAGCGCTCGCTCTCACTCCCTCGCCACGCACCTGTCCTAGACACCTCCTCTTCGTTCCCGCCCCTACCCGCCTGGCCGTTCTTCAGTGGGCTCACTCGGCCAAGTTGGCTGGTCACCCCGGCGTTCTGGGCACGCCTGCTTCCATTCGCCAGCGTTTTTGGTGGCCCACTCGGGAACGTGACACGCGTCGTTTCGTGGCGGCTTGTTCCGTTTGCGCGCAGACCAAGTCAGGGAACTCTTCTCCGGCCGGACTTCTCAGACCACTTCCCATCCCCTCTTGACCGTGGTCACACATTGCCTTAGATTTCATCACCGGACTCCCTGCGTCGGCGGGCAATACAGTCATTCTCACTGTCATCGATCGATTTTCTAAGGCGGCCCATTTTATCCCCCTCACTAAGCTCCCCTCCGACAGAGACGGCGCAAATAATCATCGAAAATATTTTCAGAATTCATGGCCTCCCCTCTGATATTGTTTCGGATAGAGGTCCGCAATTTACGTCCCAGTTTTGGAAGGAGTTTTGTCGCTTGATTGGGTCTTCCGTCAGTCTCTCGTCCGGCTTCCACCCTCAATCTAATGGTCAAGCCGAACGGGCCAGTCAGACTATCGGCCGCATCTTGCGCAGCCTTTCTTTCCGTAATCCCGCGTCCTGGTCCAAACACCTTCCCTGGGCAGAATACACCCATAATTCGCTTCCGTCGTCTGCTACCGGCCTGTCTCCTTTTCAGAGCACACTCGGGTACCAACCTCCGCTGTTCTCGTCGCAAATCGCCGACTCCAGCGTCCCTTCCGCTCAAGCTTTTGTCCAACGTTGCGAGTGCACCTGGAGGGGTGTTAGATCAGCTCTCTGACGTTATAGGGACCAGACTGTGAGGGCTGCTAACAAGCGTAGAACTAAGAGCCCCAGATATTGTCGTGGCCAGAAGGTTTGGTTATCCACTCTCAACCTTCCCCTTAAGTCTGTCTCTCGTAAATTGACTCCGCGCTTCATCAGTCCATTCCGCATCTCGCAGGTTATTAGTCCCATCGCGGTGCGACTTCTTCTCCCCCGCTATCTGCGCCGCGTCCACCCAGTTTTCCACGTCTCCTGTGTTAAGCCCGCTCTTCGCGCTCCCACTCGTCCCTCTTCCCTCCCCGTTCGCGTTGAAGGCGCTCCCATCTACAGGGTCCGCAAGATTCTGGACATGCGCGCTCGGGGTCGTGGTCATCAGTTTCTGGTTGATTGGGAGTGTTATGGACCCGAGGAGAGAAGTTGGGTCCCCTCTCGGGACGTGTTGGACCGTTCGCTTATCGATGATTTCCTCCGTAGCCGCCAGGTTCCCTCCTCGGAAGCGCCAGGAGGCACTCGTTGAGGGAGGGGTACTGTCATGTCTTATCTTGGTATGTCTCACTTCTGTTCTTTCCCTCTACTCTGCCGCCCTCTGTTGATCGTTATATGTTACCTTCCCTCTCCTTCCCTCCTCTTCCAGCTGTTTCTCATCTCCCCTGTATTCCTCGTTAATCCTCTTCCCACCTGTTCCCTCTCTCCTCTGATTAAGCTCTCTATTTCTCCCCTTGCTCTCGCTGCATTCTTTGTCGGATTCTCACTAAGTGTTACTCTCCGCTTACCCTGTCTGTTGCCCATGGACTTACTCGGGATCTAAGGAAGCACTTGTTTTGTTCAGTTTTTTATCGCCCTCTCTGCGGGCTGTTTGTTTGTATTCCTCTCAAGGAGAAGACTTTGTGTTTGACATTATTCCCTGAGCTTCATTAAAAGACTCTGTTTTGCTACATCGCTTTTGGGTCCTCACTTACCATCATAACACCTTTTTATTTAAAAGGTTATTAAATGTTTTCAGTATCATTAAAAAAATAAAGTGTATTATATTATTGTCCAGAGATCAGTAACGCTACTGAAACCACATGTAGACAGTGTAGTGCTACATACATACATAGACATATAGTCTAATAGTCATCATCCATACCTAATTAATTTATTCAAAATACTCAGCATTAAAACCTCTGATATTCTTTAGAAAACTAAAATCCCTAATGCTCAAAAGTTATTAGTAAGCTATACTTTTTCTAATAATATATAAAAACTCTGTCATTATTGCACTCTCTCATTCTTTATTTACACAATGCTACATACTGTACTATTCACACTGAATAAAATGTTTGCATTAAAAACATTCAGTATGTCACAGCTCATGTTTCTTTTTTTATTATTATTATATAATGAACATCTTTTAAACATGGTATTTTAAACAAATAAAAAATTATTCCTTTATTCAGTTAATCCTTTCATATTAAAACATCCAGTATGTCACAAACATCCATTATGTAGTGGATAAAGTCCATCATAAATAAAAAATCTCTGCACTGCTGACACAAAAAACTGTACCAAAACAGGGTGTAAATGAGCTAAAACTGTCAACTGTCTTCCAGAACAAAAGAATGATTTTAACCCTCTCACCTGAACAACTTTACCCCAAAACCACACTCTACAAAAACTTTGTCCTTTGCTATAACCAATTTGCTACACTTAGAAAATAGGCAACTAAGGGAGCATGAGACATTTTTTGTGGAAGCATGACCATCACATGCTAAAACTCATCCAAGACAGAGAGATTGAACAGACTCTCAGAATGCCTTTTGCATACATGATGCTCAATTATACAATGTATAATGATGTATATTCAAAGGTTAATGTGTAGTGAAGTAACCACAAAGAGAAAGTATGTCATGTTTCATACGTAAATGCATGTCTGTTTATGCAGAGAATGTTGATATTAACAAATGTCATGTCTCTTGCACATAATTCATTATATAAATGTCAGGATAAAAGTATGCTCTTTTTCTGAGCAGGAAATTGTGGAAACTTAGTAAAAAGATAAGTTAATTATCTTGAGGTGAGGACACTTTGACCGCAGGCCCTCTGAAAAGCCACCTCTGATTGTCTTAGAGCCTCTGTGGGGTGTGACAAAAAAAAAAAAAAATGGTTAAAAGGACCAGCCTGGACATCTGCTCTAAGATCTTCTCTCTTCTCTGCACTATGACTTACACACATGACTGGGAGTCGCGGGTCTCCCTGGCAGGAGGCCTTGCTTCAAAACCCCACCTGTTAATTCCAGCACCAAACCATCAGGCGTCCACGATCTTAAGCATAGTTCCAAAACATTGACGGAACAACCAGAACTTTCTGATCCAGCCAAAGAACCAAATCAACGCAACACAACATAACAAAATGAAAGTAGACCTCCAGACTTTTTCTAGAAAATTGTGCTTTTGCTGGTGTTTAATTTAAATACTTCGGGTAACCCGATGGCAAATCAATGTATACTAAATGAAGTATCGGTGGTTGAGGGCATGGTCTATAGACAACATGAAGTTACATTTTCTCTGTTACAGATAATTTCCATACAACTTATCTTACAGCTCACTCACCAACCTGTATTTATGTTTGTCTATGTATGTATGTTAGAAGGTTTGATGTTGTATATTATTAATAAAGTCTTTTTGTATTCAATGAGGATTTGACAGTGGCATTTTTTGATTAAATAATCACATCAATTGATTCTTAATTCACATAAATTCTTCCCAATTAATTATAATTCCCTTCTTGAGCTAGAATTCCTTACATATAAATTGTGAGCAGATACAACTAGCCTGTATTACATATTTAATGGTGCAGATGTTTTATTCAGATTTCTAATCTGATCATTTGTCATTTATCCTTCATATAATGGCCAAGATTCCAAAACTAATTTACATACAAAATCCTACATATTCTGGTGAAGATATGTGGGCAGTTTAATATAAATTGTGAGCATATTGCAATCACTTTTGTGCCGTATTTTATATTTTCCCTACATATTATTGGTGGATAAATGCGTGCAGTTGTAAATATACCCTGCCACAAAGTAGCTAATTTCCTACATACTGTAAAATTATATTATTTTTTAATATATAATATATTATTATTAATATAACACCTAATGAATATATTAATATATTTTTTTAAACCATTTAAAAAAAAGTAATTAAAATTTGAATTGATTCATAAACATATAACAAAATAAAAAACACAACATATATACATTGAAGCAACATTTAACCCACCCTAATACCCCTCCCCAATCACCACTACTGGTCAGAACCCAATTTTTACGTGTTAATCCTCCAAATTTAGTTTGGGGCAGTATGAAATTTGAGTGCCCAAAACATCACGTACAAAACTCAGAACCTTCAATTAAAATTTGTGGATCTTAACACACACCCCAAAAATATGGGTTGTGTTTCCATTTTCTGATTGGGTGGATGTGTCTTTAAGACAAAGCCTATAAAAATCTAGAGGGGGTCCAATAGAATTTATGTAAAATCATGAATTGCATTAGGCAAACCCTTGCATCTCTAGTTGCAGACTTGACTTTTTTTTTTTAATCCTAGCCCACACTCCCTCCTCTTGGGGGGGCGCTACTCCCAAAAACAATACAGAGTTTTGAAAAACTGAGATCTGGGAATCACATTTTCAAAAGATCTTAACACTCCACTCTCATATAGGTCACAGAGTGTAGTAACCCCCCTCACAATCCACTCTGAGAAGCAGAAAGGGGACTTATTTATACATAATTTAGTAGCAACAATATGCTTGAGGCAAATTTTAAATATGTCCGAATTAAACACTCTGGACACTTTTGTCCATACCAAGTGCAAATACGAGATAACTTACTAATAATTAACTCACCCTCAGGCCATCCAAGATGTATCTGAGTTTCTTTCTTCATCAAAACAGAATTTAAGACTTTTAGGATTTCAGGCTTCCTCCTCTAAACAATGCATGTGAATGTACTCCATTTTTTGATGGTCTAAAATGCATATTTAAGGTGTATCAAAAATAATCCACACGACTCGACAAATAAAGTTCTTCTGAATGCAAACGATTGATTCTTTTGAGAAACAAAACAACACTTATACACTTTTTAACTTCAAATGTTCACTTCCATACATTTCTGTGAAGCTTGAAATTGTTTAAGTTTTTTTTTTTTTATAATTATTTTTTGGAAATAATTTTTTATTTTATTTTATATTGTTTTGGACTGTTTTGTTTGCGATCGGCACTTGGTCTGTGCTCTGTGAATGTTTCTATTGTAAACAATGACGTGCTTCCTGCCTCCACCTTCACGTGATACGTGACCTTACCAACGAGCTTACGTCATCCTTCTCATGAGCACACGTCACAGAGATTTACAGAAGCGAACATTTGTAGTTAAATAGACCGATCCGGGCTTGTGTTATGGTTGGCGGAAGCTTTCCATTATTTAATGATTCCATATAAAATTCTAACAAATGTGGAGCCAGTTCTGTAGTATTAGATCTAAAAAAATCAGTTGCAAAACCATCTTGTCCTGGAGCCTTGCCTGTAGGCAAGGCCTTAATTACCTCGCTGGGCTCCTCCAAGGTTGCTCATTCGTTAATTTAGGGAGTTCTAATGGTTTCACAAATGTATAATGACTTCATTAGTAGATGAAGACATAGAACTATACAGATCAATATCATCAATGATATTGATGCTGTTGAACACAACATCACCGTGCAGCTGGGTCCAACTACATTTTCGCCTTCCAAAATGGTCAGAAATCTAGGGGTAACCATTGATGATGAGCTAAATTTCACAGACCATATCTCAAAGACTGCAACATCATGTAGATTTACACTCTACAATATCAGGAAGATAAGACCTTTCCTCTCTGTACATGCCACACAACTGCTCGTTCAGTCACTTGTCATAACTAGACTGGACTACTGTAACGCTCTCATTGCAGGCCTTCCTGCATGTGCTATTAGACCTCTCCAAATGATCCAGAATGCAGCAGCACATCTGGTCTTTAATGAACCGAAGAGAGCACGTTACACCCTCTTTGTCTCTCTCCACAAGCTGCCGGTTCATGCACGTACTATATTCAAGGCCCTGATGCTGGCATACAAAACAGTCGCTGGGTCTGCTCCAGCATACCTAAAAAGATTTATGCAGAGCTACGTTCCCACCAGAAGCCTGCGGTTGCCTAAGGAACATTGCCTTGTCGTACCAAAACAAAGAGGCACCGAAACACTATCCCGGACTTTCAGTTTCATCATACCACGTTGGTGGAATGACCTTCCCAACTCAATCCATGAAGCTGACTCACTCTCTATCTTCAAAAAACAGCAAAAAACACATCTTTTCCAAAAGCACCTAACCAGTCACTAAAAAAAAAAATTATAAAAAAAAAAAAAAAAAAAATATTTACAATAATTGTTGCACTTAAATCTGTTTTGTATACTATTCTGATGATAGTGAAACTTTGTAGTATGGCACATTCGTACAATTGTCTCCTTAAGATGATTCGCTTCTGTAAGTCGCTTTGGATAAAAGCGTCTGCCAAATGAATAAATGTAAATGTAAATGTAAATCAATGGATAATATCAATGGCTGAGGTAAATATTTCACCACCAGCAGATTTCACTGAGGGAATGGTAGAAAAAGACTCCACCTTCCATGACAAAATAGTATTATATCTGTATTTCAATCGGGTCAATTATCTGAGGCCATCAGACGACATTTGGTGCTTTAGCTCTGCCTCAGCACTTTTAATATTCCCTTCCAACTCCACGAGTTTCTGTGCTTTGACCTCAGTATGCATAATTTTTTGATGAATAATGCAAACTGTATGATTCAACCCCTAAGAAATGTCTTAAGTGCCTCCCAAGCCACGCCCATGAAGGATACTGAGGTCCAGTTGGTCTCCATATAGACAATGATTTCAGCCTTTAGCATTTGTTGAAATTCAGGATTATGCAAAAGGCATACATTAAAGTGCCAACTATATGATTTCCTTTATGTAGCAATGCCTCTAAATGCACCAGGGCATGATCTAAGACTAAAATGTTTCCAGATGAAAAATCAACAACAGATGAAATGAGGTGCTTAGATATATAAAACATAAATAATCTATTCTAGAATAAATCTTATGCACTGATGAAAAAAATGTATAGTCCCCACCAGATGGGTTCAAAAGTCTCAAAATATCTGTAAAACCAATATATTTACACATCCTGTGACGCATCAGTATTGCTCTAGGGGGCATATACACTTTTGCTTCACTATGATCAAGGACTGAGTCCATCAAACGATTAAAGTCTCCACCCAATTTTATATCATGAGGGGTGCCAGTGGCTTACAACATCCCTTCAAGATCTATAAAAAGCCTTGATCATCAGCGTTAGGTGCATAAATATTAGCCAAAATCAACCTTTGCCCCTGAATTTCTACTAAAACAATAATGACTCTTCCTAATTTATCTTTAATCTGTTAGAGACATTTTAATTGTAGATGCTTACTTATCAATGTAATGACTACCCTACTCTTACTTGACCCAGCATTAAAGACAAAATGTTCACACCATATCTTAACACATTTTTCAGCTTCCAGCGGTGAAAGATGAATTTCTTGAAGAAACATATTTCTTACATTTAAGAAAATAAATAACCTTCCTTATTTTTATTGTATGCCCCAACCCATTCACATTCTACATTTGACATATTAGAAAAATTAGATTGTGTGTCAAAAACAAAATTATAAAAAACACATTCCAACATTAGAGCAACAAACAAACCCTGAACTTCCCCCTGAACAAAAAACAAAACAAAAAAAAAAACATCAGAAAAAAGAAAAATGTGCACATTAACCCAATGCACAACACCAACTTGCGTCCATCACTCTAAACTCAAATAGTCCATGTACGCCTATGAGAACCCCTGCGACAACTTTAAATATTGTTCAACTTTAACACATCTGTGGTTCAATTCACTTAATTTTAATATAAATTTTGTTATTGTTTCATTTTGCTATCACTGTACAATACGGTTATATTCATTAACATTAGTAAAAGCATTTACCCGTCTGTCGCTCACTTCGACATTGTGAAGAAGCGACACTAGGGGTCTCTCTTGAGCGCCGAATATACCTCTGATCTATGAAAAAAGGCCAATGAGAAGTTGGCGTACAGAATTTACATGTCCCGCCCCCGGACATACAGGTATAAAGGCGGGGAAATGCGTCTGTTACATTCAGAAATTTTCTTTGGAGCTGATGGTCGTGTATACAGCGAGCTGCAAGTAGCACACCTGTTCCTCTTACATCTGAGAGATTACTGCTGTTGGATCTACGGTGCACTTCAGCGGTTTTCTCTTTCTCTGCACGGCAGTGCAGTTTACCCCTGGGCGCTTCGACAGTGCAAACTTAAAAGAGTTTATAAAAGAGTGATTTTCTCTAAAGAGTATTTTCCTCTTAAAAGAACAATACACAGCAGGCGTTGAACGTCCTTTTAAAAGATAGATTTCCTTTGTCTCTGGGTCGCCATTCTCACGGCACTCTGCCGCCAGATCTCGACAGTCCCCTGGACGTGGACCCCTCGCCTCCAGCCAAGCCATGACTGTCCCCTGGCTGGCCGGTTCTGACGAGTCTAGAGGAGGCCGACGCTGGACCTCCTCCTCAGTCACTAACCCGTCCCTTGCCAGGTGTGCGTAACAAGGTAAGTGCTTTGAGTCTTTTCTCAGCACCAGAGCCTCGGTACGCACTTTCGCCTCCTGACGCCATACTACCTGCTCTGCCCCGCCAGGTACGTCAAAAATAATGGTCTCCACAGGATCTTTCCCCCCTGAAAGAATAGGAAACTGGGTAAGACCCCCTTCCCACGATGCGTGTAAGGACCCCAGCCGTTTTGCTCTATGCTAGAAACAAAGAGAGAAAAGAGGCCCGGCTAGGCTCGGCCCGTACCCATGTTGGCAAGCATCGCCTTGTTCCCCTGTCTAGGGTAACTATAAGGGTTTCCGACGACTTTATGGGGCATTGCAGAAGGGTACATGCAGTCTGATACAGCTGGTCGTTTTGGCACTTCAAGAACCTGCCCGCTCCTTTGTCAGCAAGTCAAGTGGTTTTTATTGTCGTTTCAACCATATACAGTTAGTACAGTACACAGTGAAATGAGACAACGTTCCTCCAGGACCATGGTGCTACATAAAAACAACATAGGACAAACACAGGACCACATGAGACTACACAATTAAATCAAATACCTATATAAAGTGCACGTGCAAACATGTGCAAAAAGTACGGAACAGTACAAGAAATTTCTGACAATGAACAGGACAACAGGCACAGTGAGAGACAGTGCAGCGCCGACCAGTACACAGTAGTGCAAAAAGATGAGTTTCTAAAAACATAAACATAACATACTATGAGATAGTGTTCTATAGTGTAGTTATTGAGGTAGCAGACAGTTATAAAGTGACAGTAATTAAAGTGCAACTCAGGACATGTGTGTGTGTGTGTGTGTGTGTGTGTGTGTGTGTGTGTGTGTGTGTGTGTGTGTGTGTGTGTCAAACCAGTCTCTGAGTATTGAGGTGTCTGATGGCTTGGGGGAAGAAGCTGACAACTATCAGTACACGTACATGGCTCAGCGCATGGCGTGATTTAAATTGGACCCCTAGTGTTGCTTCTTCGACACAACGTCTCATTCCCTCCATCAGGGAACGGAGGAAACATCCGTAACCTAGACGTTCTATATATTTACTATGCATTTTCACATTGAGAATAAATGTATTCATGCAAAAGTTGAGAAAGTTTGCTTTCAGAGGCTTTCTATGGAGTTAGGATAAAAATATAGTTGCATTTCAAATTGTTCTGAGACCAGGGAAGATAGACAGCACACAAGGGTGCATCCTATAGCTTTCTATGCAGCTAAATGCATTCACTCCAAATGTCTGACCAAAAGTTCAGTTTTAGGATGCAGATGCTGTTTGGATCACTCAACATGTTTGGCAGACATGGGAAAATGATAATCAGTACACAGATTCAGAATTTTATTATGCAAAATAAATATTAATTTAACATGGTTGGCAGTGATCTGATGATGCTGGCCATTACTTTTAATAAGAATGATTAAATCAGCTGTAATGCAGTCTATAACGTCACAAAAACGTGAATAACCAACATTCCTGGACACTATTTGATGGAATAAAAAATCAATAGCTTGAAATAACATAAAATTTCATAACTTAGTCCCGCTTTCCACATATAAGGACATTGATGTTAATGAAAAATATTTGTTCTAGAATTTTTTCATTTTATCTGGCTTGTTATTAGGTTCTTCTAGTTACAAATTGAAAAGGGAAAAGTAAAATGCACACAGCAATCACGGGGTCTCAGGAAGTTAAAGGTGTACTAAATAATTTTTTCCTCATTAAAAAAAGCTATACTCCTTATGAAAAGGATTGTAATTTTGAAACATATGTAGGAAATCATGACCATTCACATTAATTGAAGACTTTGGTCATATCAGTAACCTTATGAAAGCTGTATTATTCTGCATGGAGAGGGTCCGCATATGGGGGCTGCCGTGTTAGTCACATGACCAGCCAAATACTACTTTCCTAATCTCAGCAACCAAAATACTACTGGCCTAATCTCAGTAACTGTCCTGTTATATGACAATTTCACTCATTAATAATTTTTTTTTTTATGCTGCATCCAGGACACTAGGTGTCAGTGTCTAAGACTAAGGCGACATGAACAAGAACTTACTTAGAGCACCTTTAAAATATACTCTAAAATATGAAATACGTCAACGCAGGAAATTGTAATGGTCCGTCAAGCCATTTCATGGGGTCTTTACTGGCATCAGCATCCCTAGAGTATAATGTTTTAAAAAGCTCCTTTAACTTGTTCACACACCTATTAAATACAGTAGGTCATTGTTTAAGCTTGGCTCTTTGTAAACATATATCAATCTGCACATGCGGTTTAAGGGAGGACTCTAGCATAAAAAACAAAAGGTTATAACATGAGAAAAAGAGAGATCTATGTTTTTCTTTCATTCACTCATGTTTAACTCCCTTTTTTCCCATTTTCCCTCACCTTCAATGCCACAGGAATATTTTCCAATGTGATGTTGCAAAGTCAGAATCAAGGAGCATTACTTATTGGAAGACTCTAAATAAATACATTTCCCTAAATAAATAATTAAATAAATCTTCACATCAATCAGAATAATACAATCTCTGTATTTCAGCAACATTAAAATATTTAATGTAAATTTAAACCTCAGAGTGCTTCAATACTGTTTTTAAAAAATAGATTCAGAAAAAACAAAATATAGAAGTTTGAGTGGAAAAAATTAACTCAAATGTACTGTATTTATATTCTAACTGAACATCTCAATGTCACAGATTTTTGAGAAGTCACAGACATGAAATTCAAACCCCTCCAGGGGAACACTTTTATATTCAAGCTGCCTTGCAGATCAAGAGATGTGTGATACATTAACACTGCAACAGGAGTTAAAAAATAAAATAAAAATAAGCACTGCTGCCCCTGCTTTCTCTGGTGAATGACAAATTTCTATGAGTTGTCTCTTACACAGAACATCTCACAATTACATTTATTTAATAATATTAAATTACAGCACAGATTTTTCTAAAATAAAGCACTGCTCTTAAATTCTTCACAAACCACACTTGCCACAGTATCTGAACAATATTGACACACTCCCTACATAATTTTCCAAAAATGCGTTCAACTGTCTGGAAAAAAGGTCTGTTAGAAATAGTCATTGCCTCACGTTTCCAAAGTCCCTGAAAACTGCAGATGTCAACCCCCCTTCTAAAAAAAGAGCAATCTGGATAACTCTATATTGAACAAATACAGACCGATCTCAAATCTTACTTTCATAGGCAAGATCACTGAAAATGTTGTTTTCAATCAGCTGAGCAAATTCTTAAACTTGAAGTGTTACTTGGACAATTTCTGACCGCATCAAAGCACAGAGACATCATTCATAAAAATACTTAATGATATTCGGCTAAATACTGATTCAAGCAAAATATCAGTGCTGGTATTAGTGGATCTCAGTGCTGCTTTTGGCACTGATGACCACAACATTTTCCAAGACAGATTGGTAAACTGAGTAAGGCTCTCTGGGACAGTTCTCAGCTGGTTCAGGTCTTATCTAGAAGGGAGAGGTTACCATGTTTTCACATCGGCAATAATGAATCTGAGATTAGCTGTACATTTATTCACTGAACACTGTACTGCAATTACTGATTGCACTGCATCATTTTATTTCTGTATTCTTTTTCTTTTTATTCATTTTAATATTTTTTTTATATTTTATTTAAAAATAAATAAATATTTTCTTTATAATTTTTATGTAAATTACTTTGAATTTGAGTATGAAATGTGCTATATAAATAAACTTGCCTTGCCTTTCCTACATTTGGGACTACAAACACTTTGTACAAACCTATAAAATTTCATACAAGTTTTAAATTTCTTTCAGAATTGAAAACCTCTTAAAATATTTTCTGTCAAAGTGACAGAGACTGAAGTAAGCTGGGATAAATCTAATTAAGAATGCAAGTCTGCTTACATTACAGTGAAATATGAAATAAATATGAAACATGAAATAAAAGATGCACAAATCATTTAATAATAAATTAGCTTCATGGTGGATAGCACAGCATTGCCCTTCCAGGGTCTTGCTTCAGACTTGTGTAGTTCTCTCAAACTTAAACGTGGTTTTAGTGCCACCAGTCAAAATGCCCACAATTGTTTGGACAACCTAAGGCTGACATAAAACCTGTTTCACTATTTTCTGAAGCCCTTACAACAATCGTGGTGTTTTAAAATCATTTTTTTTTTTTTTTTTTTTGGTGAGATAAGCATCTGGTGTAAAATTCGAGTCTTTACAGATTTAGGGCAAAATGACAAGTGAACCCAGAGATATTAGCAGTGTGATGCAGATAGACTACACCATTCTCAGGACTGTGTAATCATCACATATGACACATGTGACCTTTCTCTGCCTCTAAACCTCAGCTAGAACAAGTAGCCAGTTATATTATGCGTGGTCTCTGAAATACAAAAGGTCAATACAAAGAATCTAAAAAAAGAAAAAGAAAAAAAAAAGAGTCAAGAAGCAGCTTATTTCAATGTAGAGGTGTTAGAATAAATAAATAAACTTTTTCTCTTGACAAGGTCAATGCTTCTGGTACCCTAGGATCTGGAACATTATGCGTCGGCATAAGTTGGGTAAGTCGTTACTGACAAGAGCCATCTCCTATCAGACATCTTTGCATCATTCCAATGTGTTTACCTTCCCCTGTCGCGTGACCAGAACCACGTTGCGTCAGCAGCATGGGAGACCTGGGTTTGAATACCGCGTTGAAACCAATAAGTAACTGCATTCGTGTAATCAATGACGATTGATTGCATCCCTCTAACATTAAAATTTTTGGTTTAGGTTTAAAATTTGGGTTGTGTGGTTTATAAAACATGCATTCCTCTTCACTGTATTACTGCCTGTACAGCTGAAAACAGCTCACTTCACAACTTGTTTTTGACATTAAAACTGGAAAATGAAGCTCACGTTTGCCCATATGCCCAACAACACTTACTACTTTGTCCACTGGGGGGGCAGTGTTCTGAATTTCACTAAACACTGACAGATTTTAGCTAATGGTTATTCAATTTCACTGCGAGATCAGTCTGAAAAGTTCAAGTCCTTTTTTAAATGTAGAGCACAGCATTTGAGTCACACCAAGTCCACAAAATTGATGGGAGTAGATATGGTGGAACGACTGGACATAAAACCTTCGGGTCAGTTACTGAAAATGCAAAACCAGGAGATGTATGCAGGATACAGTAGCGATTTCTCAGGGACAGCAAAGCCTTCTCTGCTGGTGTAACATGCCTATTAAACAATAATTTTTCCTCCTTTCGTTCTCATTGACCATTTTTCTTATGAATTTTCCATTCCTAATTCATCTACAAACGAATAGAAAAAAACAAAAATCCAAAGTTTATCCAATCAGAAATTATACCTCGATGCTTACAAGCAAAGTGTGATGACTGTTTCACAAATCGCATGCCCGAAGTCATGCTCCTTAGCCGAAGCAGCACGTGAGTCTGAGCTTCACCCTGTCAGGCCTTCAGAATATACACAGAATCCCTCAACACTGCTGTGAAATGGCATCTAAAGTCAGATTGTCAGATTCATAAGCCAATCCGAGTAATTTATTTGTTTTTTGAGGGTGTGGTCTTTAGGATATGTCCCAGTCCAGGCCTTATAGCTGGCCTTGAGGGACGTAATCATGCTTTAAGGTAAGTGCGTAATTTGAAAGCTGAAGAGTGCAAGATCTTGCTGAGGAGACAGCTGTCATCACTGCCTCATCACCATCGAGAAAGATCCTTATGGATTAAAAACCTGAGATGTTCTGCATGATCATGCGATTGATTTATAAACAGGAAAGGAGGACTGATTTTCACTTAAAGCAAAATTGGTAAGTGCTTTTTTTCATTGTTATAGCAACATCAGGATGCCTGAGCATTCAGTGTTGGATCAACTTTTAAAAGTTACCATGTATCCTGACAAAACAAAATTTATTGCAAGCTAATTTTTTTTAGTATTAGACCTCCTTGATTCTAGCTTTCGTGTGTGGATGTGTTTTTAAAATGTCAATTGGTATTATTAGTTGACTGCCATGTAATATATGATATGGTGTCATATTCATTATGAAACAGTGTTTTCTTAATGGCAGGCTGGCAGGATCATATGCTGTGACACACAACTAGTTGTCCAATTCCGTTCTGTACACAGAACAGGTTTACCAAACTCAATCTAAAAATGAGTGAGTCCTGAAAATGTAAGGGTATCAGGGAAAGTAAATGCAACACACTCGCATGATGAAACAATACAGTGGGAACTTTTTGCCTCACCACCAAAACATTGCCCTTGATCCATATTCAACTTATTTCGGATCATTACATTTATTTACCTAAGGGTAAAATTTACCATTGAATGGTTTGGAAATTCTGTAATCATTTACTCATTACTTTCCTTTAATCTTTTATTTTGTTTGCCGTGGGGCACAAAATGAGTTTTCAGAATGTACAAAATTAGAAAAGAACCATAAAAATCACAATAAAAGCAATCCTCTATTTGTTTGCTATATTTTAGGTCTTCTGATGCTGTGCGATTGTTTTGTGTGTGGAACTGACCTTAATTTAAGTCATTATTTACTGATTAGCATTCCCTTCAGGTGTAACATTCATATCCTGCCCTGCACCAATTTAACAATTACAAAACTGCCATCTCAAGCAGCGTTATGATGTCAAAGCCAAATATATCAAATGTAATTGGCTCTCGTCAAGTCAAGTCAAGTGGTTTTTATTGTCGTTTCAACCATATACAGTTAGTACAGTACACAGCAAAACGAGACAACGTTCCTCCAGGACCATGGTGCTACATAAAAACAACAAAGGACCAACGTAGGACCACATGAGACTGCACAATGAAATAAAATACCTATATAAACTACCTATATATACCTATATAAAGTGCACGTGCAAACATGTGCAAAAAGTACAGGACAGTACAACAAATTACTGACAATGAACAGGACAATAGACAGTGCAGCGCCGACCAGTACTCAGTAGTGCAAAAAGATGACAGTTTCTAAAAATGTAAACATAACATACTGTAAGGTATGGCGGAGGATCAGTGGCCTTAACAGATTCACGAACAAACAAGAACTTACTGTTAAAAAACTCCCCTAATTACTGAAATAGCGCCAACCAGTCTCCACAAGCACAATAAATGTATTGACAAAGAGACAATGAACTATTGACAGAGAATCGCATGTGACATCCGCATGCTCACCACGTGCTTATCGTGTGGACTGGAAGGGGGAAACTTTGAACGTAACAATGTGTGTGTGTGTGTTTTTCAGTTAAACACAGAACTGCATATTGCTAATGAAATACGTGTAATCCCTGTATGTTGTGTATTTCTGAGGTATATCAAACTCGTTAGAACTGTTTCGTTGTGTGTTTTAAACTCTGAGGCCTCATATTTAATAGCCTCAGTGTATATTCCCTTTCTAAGTGTACTAAACACATGTTTCTTGGTATCAAATTAAACCTTACGATTTGTCCGAGCTGAATTCGAATATAAGATCTCTGTAGAATGATATTACGTGATGTTTTACTATCTTTTGAGTCATTCAGCCCAAAATCTCTTACTGTCATAAACATGCAAATGAGCTTTGACAAAGGAACTCTCTCATGCCCAGAGTAAGGGAGACTTTTACGACCTCCAAAGGAATGTTCAGAGAAGTGCTGACCCTCACTTCATTCTCTTACTGAGAAAGAGAAATGAACCCTGTTAATCCTATATATATATTCTATATATCCATGTGATAAATATTGACATGTATCTAATGTGCCATCTCACATTTTCCCTTAAATGTGCTTGATCTATGTTTTCTTGCAAACTAATGGGTTAATGTTTCAGACTTTGCATACTATGATTAACCAAAATCATATGTGTGGCATATTTGGTCTCTATAACTTGGTATTTTGAAGATTGAAATGACTGTGTACATGATATGTCGATAACAGCAACATATTAGTATTACAAGTATATTTCCTATTTTCTTTCTTGCACATGCAATGGGCAATTTTACAACAAAGAGCAATAAACCAAATTCCCGCCTAGAACTCAAACCCTTCTTATTGGTCGAGCCAATGAGAGGTGGGACCTGTTTCCTGAGGGTATAAAATTGCTGCGCCCACTTCCTCGCTCCCTCTTAGCCCCCTCTTAGCCCCCTTTTAGCTCTCTCTCTCTCCTCTCTCTTGTCGCTTATCTCTTGCTTTCTGGTTCTCTGAGCCTTGTGCTCTCTCACTCTCTCGCTGAATGATGCCAAACTAGAAGGCCCCAAGGACTCCCAAGCGTGTGCCAGGCTACGGCCTTGACTGCCCATTCACCAATATCCTCTGACTCTCACTGGTTCTCTCTCTCATCAAGACAACATCATCAAAGATCAACTGGAGCCTCAACAAATTGCATCAGGACAGTTTAATTCAAATGGGACATGCAAGTATCAAACTTAGTCTCATTATTTGATACATTAAGTATCCTTAACCCCTTTCTAAAAAGGGCGTGTCAGAACTAATATGATGGTTTGCTCAGGCTGTTGATCTGCTGAACTTCAAACAATGCTATAACTTCTTGCCTTCCTGTATTCTGCTTCAGCCCTCTTTCCCTTGGTAAACTGTATGAATGTATGTATATGTATGTTAGAGTAGTTTAAATGTTTAGTCTAGTTAATAAAGTCTTGTTCATGTCACATGTAAAGTTGTCTGTGTCTCAAGCTCATATCTAAAGTCACTAATCATAGATTTTGACTACTTGCTCTTAATACTTAGTAAGAAAGACATTTCCCTTGCCCCGAAATGTACATTTCTATTAATTAATTAATTAATAACCAAAATTGAGTGTTCACGGGATGAACCGAGTATTTGGTTGTAATGTTAATGTAGCTACATCAAGTTAACCCGATTAACTGATCCAAATATTCATAATTGATTATAACAAGTTATGATTGATTATTAATATTTCATAGAGCTGATTCGCTACCTAATGGTGGAAGAATATAGAGCTGATTCGCTACAATACTATGAGATAATGTTCTATGCACATAGCAGTTATTGAGGTAGCAGACAGTTATAAAGTGACAGTAATTAAAGTGCAACTCAGGACACGTGTGTGTCAAACCAGTCTCTGAGTATTGAGGAGTCTGATGGCTTGGGGGAAGAAGCTGTTACACAGTCTGGCCGTGAGGGCCCGAATGCTTCGGTACCTCTTGCCAGACGGGAGGAGGGTAAAGAGTTTGTGTGAGGGGAGTGTGGGGTCGTCCACAATGCTGGTTGCTTTATGGATACAGTGTTTTTTGTAAATGTCTTTGATGGAGGGAAGAGAGACCCCAATGATCTTCTCAGCTGTCCTCACTATCCTCTGCAGGGCTTTGCGGTCCGAAACGGTGCAAGTCCCAAACCAGGCAGTGATGCAGCTGCTCAGGATGCTCTCAATAGTCCCTCTATAGAATGTAGTGAGGATGGGGGTTGGGAGATGTGCTTTCCTCAGCCTTCGAAGAAAGTAGAGACGCTGCTGGGCTTTCTTGGTGATAGAGCTGGTGTTGAGGGACCAGGTGAGGTTCTCCGCCAAGTGAACACCAAGGAATTTGGTGCTTTTGACGATCTCCACAGAGGAGCCGTCGATGTTCAGTGGAGTGTGTTCACCTTGTGCTCTCCTAAAGTCAACAACCATCTCTTTTGTTTTGTCGACATTCAGGGACAGGTTGTTGGCTCTACACCAGTTCGTCAGCCGCTGCACCTCCTCTCTGTATGCTGACTCGTTGTTCTTGCTGATGAGACCCACCACGGTCGTGTCATCGGCGAACTTGATGATGTGATTCGAGCTGTGCATTGCTGCACAGTCGTGAGTCAGCAGAGTGAACAGCAGTGGACTGAGCACACAGCCCTGGGGGCCCCAGTGCTCAGTGTGGTGGTGGTGGAGATGCTGTTCCCGATCCGGACTGACTGAGGTCTCCCAGTCAGGAAGTCCAGGATCCAGTTGCAGAGGGAGGTGTCCAGGCCCAGCAGGTTCAGCTTTCCAATCAGGTGCTGGGGAATGATTGTGTTGAATGCTGAGCTGAAATCTATGAACAGCATTCGAACGTATGAGTCCTTATTGTCTAGGTGGGTGAGGGCCAGATGGAGGGTTGTGGTGATGGCATCGTCCGCTGAACGGTTTGAACGATACGCAAACTGCAGTGGGTCTAGTGAGGGGGCAGCTGGGTCTTAATCTGCCTCATGACGAGCCTCTCGAAGCACTTCATGATGATGGGTGTAAGTGCGACGGGACGGTAGTCGCTGAGGCAGGACACTGAAGACTTCTTTGGCATGGGGATGATGGTGGTGGCCTTGAAGCACGTTGGAACAACGGCGCTGCTCAGAGAGATGTTGAAGATGTCGGTAAGAACATCTGCTAGCTGGTCTGCACATCCTCTGAGCACTCTGCCAGGAATGTTGTCTGGTCCAGCAGCCTTCCGTGGGTTGACTCTACGTAGAGTTTTCCTCACATCTGCCGTGGTAAGACAGAGCACCTGGTCGCTGGGAGGAGGGGTGGACTTCCTCGCCATCACGTCGTTCTGCACTTCAAACCGAGCGTAGAAGTCGTTCAGCGCATCTGGAAGGGAGGCATCTTTGTCACAGGCAACTGATGTTGTCCTGTAGTTGGTGATGGCCTGGATGCCCTGCCACATGCGCCGCGTGTCACCGCTGTCCTGGAAGTGACTGTGGATTCTCTGGGCGCATGCGCGCTTTGCCTCTCTGATTGCCCGTGACAGTTTGGCCCTAGCTGTTCTTAGGGCTGCCTTATCGCCTGCTCTGAAGGCGGAGTCTCGGGACCTCAGCAGCGTGCGCACCTCCGCAGTCATCCACGGCTTCTGGTTGGAGCGTGTGGTGATGGTCTTGGAGAAAGTGACATCATCAATGCACTTGCTGATGTAGCTGGTCACTGATGCTGTGTATTCCTCCAAGTTGGTAGAATCGCCATATGTTGCAGCCTCCCTGAACATGTGCTAGTCAGTACACTCAAAACAGTCCTGAAGAGCAGAGATGGCTCCTGCTGGCCAGGTTTTCACCTGCTTCTGAAGCGGTTTTGTGCGCCTGACGAGCAGTCTGTATGCTGGAATTAACATAACAGAGATGTGGTCTGAGTAGCCGAGGTGGGGGCGGGGCTCCGCCCGCACGCCTGGGATGTTTGTGTAAACAAGATCAAGCGCATTCGCCTCTCGCTGCAAAGTCCACATACTGATGGAATTTAGGGAGCACTGTCTTGAGATTTGCATGGTTGAAATCTCCGGCGACAATAAACAGTCCGGCCGGGTGAGCGCTCTGCAGTTCGCTCATAGCCCCATACAGTTCACAGAGCGCTTCCTTAGCGTTAGCGCTGGGGGAATGTAAACCCGGTTATGCAAACAGTGGTGAATTCCCGTGGTAGATAAAAAGGTCTGCATCTAACAGTCACAAGCTCCAACAGCGATGAACCGTAACTAGAGACTAGCATAGAGTTCTTGCACCATTCCGTGTTGATGTAAACACACAAGCCACCACCGCGAGTCTTACCGCGAGAGAGCTGTATTTCTGTCGGCACGAAACGAGGCGAGCCCGCCTAGCTGAATGGCGGCATCCGAACTCTGTCGCTGAGCCACGCCTCCGTGAAAACAAAGACGCAGCAGTCTCTAAACTCACGCTGAGTAGCCTGCTGGAGTCGGATATAGTCCAGTTTATTGTCCAGGGAGCAAACATTTGAGAGCAGGATAGACGGGAGAGCCGGCCGGCTAGGGTTTGTTTTTAGCCTAGCATGGACCCCCGCCCTCTTTCCGCGCTTCCGCTCGCGACACCGCTTACGACGCCCTCTCCCCCGGCCACCGGCATCAGGCGACGCCGAGGGCTGGCGGCCTGGTCTCCGCAGCAAGCCGAGTACGCATAGCGCCTCCTGCAGGTCATCATGCAGCTTGGTTTTTGCATGAGTCTTATATTTCAGTAGTGTCTGGCGATGGTAGACACGAACACCGGTTGCTCCGATGTCCATGTGTTGCAAAAGTCGGGCTTTTTTAACAAAAATAGCACCATTGTGGATCCGGAGTGGCCGCTGCGTGCTACCGCGCGCCTATTGCAGAATTTTAAAGTTTGGGTGTATATTTTTGAATGAAATGTAACTTCATAGAGAGGAAGATTTTCACACATTAATAGCTTTGTTCCTCACACAGAGGTATCTTGTGACTTCAGAAGACTTTGAATGCAGCAGGAGCTGTTTGGAATACTTTTATAGTTTTTTTTGGAAATAAAATATTACAATAGTAAACAAAAACAATATGCAATCATGGCCAACCCAGGAACCATTCGTATATCCAACAGCATAGGCTTGTTTCAGAGGTGAATGGAACAGCAGTGGGATTTAGCTCACTGATACTCAACCGCTCGGCTCTGAAGAAAAAATATGAATGAGAGTGGGCATTCAAGCTACTTTTTTACCCGTATGTCTGGGGGAGTGGCACGCAAATACCACTCGCCAATTCTCATTGTGTTTTGGGGCTCTCAAGAGCGACCCCTAGTGTCACTACATTGGCACAATGTCGAGTGAGTGACAGAAGGGGAACCTTGGTTTTACTAGATTAACAGATCGTCAGACCCTGCCTCTTGAACAAACCCTTCTCTGCACTCCCAGAAATTCACTGCGACCAAATCACTTTGATGAAATCAACATTCATATAAATTTGTATCTATTATTTTAGGTAGTATTAAAGGAAATATTAAGAGTGCAAACAGGAAATCTGATGGTAAAAAAGTGGGACAAAATGCTGATTCAAACCACGGTCTCTAGGAAAACTGTGCACAATCACGCACCAACTTTACACCCCACGTCACTGCAGTGGTATCTATGATAGTATAGTATCACATATTTCTGTGGTTCCACCAGGTTATTATAGCAAATAGCTGCCCTGTGTGAAGGGTTGGGAGGATTATATTTGAAGTGTATTCCACTACAGATTACACAATCCATGCTGTAAAATTGTGATTTTTTTTCACTTGTTTTGAATATAAAAACTCTTAAGGAATTTTAGATATTTATACAGGAAAACAATGCAAAAATTATTATCAAGAATTTTATTTTTTTGCCCTAATATCAAAAGTCTTACTAGAAAAAAAGAAATTATGATCCAACATGAATTGTCTTCATGAAAAAATTAAATATGATCGTGCCTGGAAACATGTTCATGTAAAATGGCTAGAATAGCCTTTTAGCTTAGTGTAAATCTGACAATTTACAAAAGGTTTATTTCTATTTCTTCAGTTGTAAACTTACTTCAAACTTCTCTGTCTGCTTGTATGAATGTAACACATCATAAGAAAATGTTTCACCGCATTTCAAATGCACTTTGGATTGCATCATTTATATGTATAAATGTTTTCCATCTGAAAGGACTAAATATTAAATGAAACAAATGACAATAAAATGCAAAGTAATCTCTTCAGTAATCAAAATATTTTTTGAATGTAACTGTATTCTAATTACCAATGATTTGAATTGTAACTGTAGTGGAATACAGTTAATTATATTTTGTATTTTAAATACATATTCCCGTTACCCCCTAACCCTGCCTGTGTGGCAGATGCTATTTACACCGGGGTGCAAATAGACACTGCATAATTAAAATTACCGTGACTGAATGTACATGCCTGATGCATATTTATATTGTAGATAATGGTTATTTTTAGGACTGGGGTTGGGTGAAGGGATCTAAAATATCATTAGTATACTGTAAGTAAAATAATATATTTCTAATTATTTTAAAACATATTGCGGTTAAATAGACAACAATATTCGAAGATTGCAAAGTCTGTGATGGAATCAACCTAACTGAGAGACCATTCTGTCCATGACATATTCATGGTGCAGGAAAACGTTGCTCCTTCTTCCCTCAGGATTGAGGACGACCCGTCTGGCGATGGAGGCAATTTGGGGATGGCAGCGGGCTCGATTTCGCCAGGTACATCCCCACAAACCACCCCCCCCGATACGTTAGTTGACTTCCGCCCGGGCCCGGGGTGACAGCGGCTCGCCTCACAGCCAGTCTGCCTATTCTCTTGAGCCCCCCAGAGCTGGATGATGAGCTCGCCGCTGCATCGGAGAGTGTTCCAGCATCTATCAATGGTAGCGTGCCTCACCAACGAGCGCGCGTAGTCAGTGCTGAAATGCCTCACCTTGTTCAAGCCAGGCACGGTGGTTCCTCTAAAACATTTCCAGAGGCTGCTGGGGCATATAGTGTCCTCTGCGGCGGTCGAACCGCTGGGATTGATGCATATGAAACTGCTTCAGCACTGGCTCCAGACTCGAGTCCCGAGGTGGGCATGGCGTCGCGGCACGCACCGTGTGTTCATCGCCCCCGCCTGCCACCAGACTTTCAAACCCTGGACAGACCTCTGTTTTCTACGGACAGGAGTCCCTTTACAGCAGGATTTCCGACACGTTCTGGTCACTACAGATTCCTCCAAACTGGGTTTGGGTGCCGTGTGCAACGGGCACGCAGCCGCTGGCCTCTGGAAAGGGCCCCCGCTGTGTTGGCACATCAACTGCCTAGAGTTGTTGGCTGTACTTTTTGCCCTTCGGAGATTACTCCCGCTAGTTCGTGGCACCCTCTGGCATCCGTGCCCAGACCTCTGGAACCTCCACGTGTGGCCCCTGGATGGGATGCGGAAGATCTATGTGGCCTACCACCTGCTGTCATAGAAATTACAATAAAAACCTAGACGTTTTATCTACCATGAATGTTTCTATATAAAAATGAAAACATTTAAGTATGATTTCAAAAGATTATTAGACAAGGTTTACTGTGTCTAATGAAGGAATAGTTCACCCAAAAATTTTAATTCTCAAATCATTTATTCACCATATGCCATCCCAGATGAGTATTACTTTCTTTCATCTATTGAACACAATTTTAGTTTATAAAACAATATCTCAGCTCTTTAGTTACATACAAATCAAGTAAATGGGTGCCAAAATGTTGAAGTTCCAAAATCCACATAATTTCAAAATAAAAGTACTCCAGATGAGCCCAGTGATTAAATCAATGTCTTCTGAAACAATATGATAGGTGTGGGTGTGAAACAGATTAATATTTAATTTAATTGCTTTACTTTAATGCTCCCAACAACAACAAAAAATCAAGTAATGCAATCTGCTCATGTTATTGCTTCCTGCATTGCATGCCACAAGTTTACTATAGCTTCTTCCATCAGTGAGGGATTTACATGTGATAAATGTAAGGAATTAGTCAGGCCGATGGAGAAGGTTAACCTGTTGATACGCAATCCCCCCACATGCAGTAGTGACGTCACTCTGCTTACATTTAATATATAATATATAAAGGACTAAGAGTTCAACATTAATATCCGATCTCTGTTTCAAGATAGCAATGCTCCAGAAACAGCAATTTAGTTATTTGTGCCAGGAGTATCAAATTTGAAACATAACTTCTTTATACTTGTGGCTTTGAATATTGTATTTCTGGGTTGTCTTGACACTTTTATTATTGTTTTTTAGATTATAAAATCATGTTGAGCACAAAATATTTCCATTACTTTAAACGTTTGGTTATGTATGTAACCTCCGTTCCCCGAGGGAGGGAACAACACGTTGTGTCGGAGAAGCCTCTGACCTATTGAAAAGGGCCAATGAGAGTTGGCAGTCAGTATTTGCATACCCCGCCCCCGCATAAGGGTACTTAAGCGGGGCAAATACGGAAGTTTAGTCAGGATTTTTCTGAGGACCCGGAAAGGGCTCGGTTCAGCGACATGGCGGAGGAAAGACACAACGTGTCGTTCCCTTCCTCGGGGAACAGAGGTTACATACGTAACCAAATGTTCCCCTTCTGTCGCTCTCTCCACGTTGTGTCGGAGAAGCGACACTAGGGGACCCATTCCAATCTTGCCATGCGCTAAACCGTGTACGTGAACCGCCGATACAGAGGCGGGCAGGGATTTCATCCAGTGCCGCGCATCATCCGTACCTGGCTGCACATACCCTTCCCCAATGCCCCATAAGAACATCGGAATCCTTCTAGTTACCCTGGGAGGGGAACAAGGCGATGTTTAACAACATGGGAACGGGCCAGCCTGGCTGGGCCTCTTTTCTCTCTATGTTTCTTGCATAGAGCAATCACGGCCGGGGCTCTTACACGCATATAGGGAAGGGGGTCTTACCCAGACCCTGCGGAGACCACACCTGCCCTTTATCTTGGGGAGGAAAAGTGGTAGACACGTCACACGGCCGTCTTAGGGCTTGTGTGGAAAGTATGGTGCGGTGGTAGATCCAGCCTCGAAAGGGGGGAGTTGCTACAGCATGGCGACCGGGGCAGCTGTAACTGCCTAAGGGAGACAAGGGGTCTGCTCGTAAGGGGACAGAACCGTAGAAATACACACAGGGGGAGTCCGAGCAGGAGGTCTTACCTGTGGAGCACCTATACCAGTACAGGGTAGCCATCAGGGTACCCGCAGTGGCTTGGGTCGGCGAGTTCCTCTGCTGAACCGCGGACCCGGAGGGCTGGGGAGGAATCGACCAGGGTCCCGACTCGGAGTGGGGCGCCCTGGGAAGAAGGCGCACTACTTTACCTTGACGTCAGGAAAAGGGCGCTGGGCGCAAGCGATCCACCCGGCCAGTCGGTCTATGTGTTACTGAGTTCTACGGGCTCGGACCTGACAAAACACGAGACACAACCGACTCAACGCGGAGGTTGTAAAACCTCGCAAAGGTGTTGGGTGTTGCCCAACCCGTGGCTCTACAGATGTCTGCTAGGGAGGTGCCCTTGGCCAGTGCCCACGAGGACGCAACACCCCTTGTTGAGTGAGCTCGGACCCGCAAGGGTAGGGGCACGGCCTGGGTGTGATAAGCCAGTGTGATGGCGTCGACAACCCAGTGGGCGAGCCTCTGTTTGGAGACAGCATTCCCTTTCTGCCGTCCCCCAAAGCAGACAAAGAGCTGCTGAGAGCGTCTGGTGCTCTGTGTGCGGTCCAGGTAAATGAGCAGGGCACGCACTGGACTCCTCCCGGGGCAGCGCTTGCAGGTTCACTACCTGATCTCGGAAGGGTGTGGTAGGAACCTTGGGCACATAGCCCGGTCGCGGTCTTAGGATCACAGACGTATCTGCCGGACCGAACTCCAGGCAAGTGTCGCTGACAGAGAATGCTTGCAGGTCCCCGACCCTCTTGATAGAGGCGAGCCGCGATCAGCAGGGCCGTCTTAAGAGAGAGGGCCCTGAGTCCAATTGATTCAAGCGGCTCGAAGGGAGGTCTCTGGAGTCCTGCCAAGACTACAGAGAGATCCCAGGAGGGAACTAGGCCTGGCCGGGAGGGATTCAACCTCCGGGCACCTCTCAGGAACCTGAGGATCAAGTCATGCTTACCCAAAGACTTGCGTCTACAGGATCGTGGTGGGCGGCAATGGCGGCAACATACACCTTGAGGGTGGACAGGGACAGCCTCCTGTCCAGATTCTCCTGTAGGAACAGGAGCACTGACTTGATCGCGCATCTCTGTGGGTCTTCGGTTTGGGAAGAACACCAATCTGCGAACAAGCGCCACTTTAGGGCGTAAAGGTGCCTGGTAGTGAGGGCTCTGGCTTGGTTGATTGTATTCACAACGGTCGCCGGTAAGCCGGCTAGCTCTTCTGCATCCCGTCCAGGGACCAGACGTGGAGGTTCCAGAGGTCTGGGCGCGGTGCCAGAGCGTGCCCCGCCCCTGAGAGAGGAGGTCCTTTCTCAGGGAATTCGCCAGGGAGGAGCTGTCGCGAGAAGTCTGAGTTCCGAGAACCAAGTCCGAGTGGGCCAGTAGGGGGCCACTAACGTGACTTGCTCCTCGTCCTCCCTGACCTTGCACAGCACCGGTGCAAGAAGGCTCACTGGGGAAATGCGTACTTGCGCAGCCCCGAGGGCCAGCTGTGTGCCAGCTGCTCTGTCCCGAGGGGAGCCTCTGTTAGGGCGTACCAGAGCGGGCAGTGGGAGGTTTCCTGGGAGGCAAACAGGTCTACCTGGGCCTTGCCAAACCGTTCCCAAATCAGCTGGACCGAATGGGGGTGAAGCCTGCTGGCTCCATAGGAGGAGACGGCGGGCGAGTTGTGACATGTGGCGGGAGCGTATGCCGCCTAGGCGATTTATGTACGCCACCACCGTGGTGCTGTCCGATCTCACGAGGACATGTTTGTCCCGAACTAACGGGAGGAACTTCCTGAGAGCAAGAAGGATGGTCAGCAACTCCAGGCAATTGATGTGCCAGATCAGCGGGGCCCCTTTCCAACGGCCCGCTGCACACGGCACCCCACCCGGACCGGGAGGCGTCGGTTGTGACCAGAACGCGTCGGGACACCTGCTGCAGGGGCACTCCTGCCCGTAAAAAGAAGAGGTCTGTCCAGGGTCGGAGTGTTTTGAGGCAGGCGGGGGTGATCCTTACCCGATGCGTGCCGTGGTGCCATGCTTGTCTCGGGACTCGAGTCTGGAGCCAGTGCTGGAGTGGTCTCATATGCATCAACCCCAGCGGCACGACCGCCGCGGAGGACGCCATATGCCCCAGGAGCCTCTGGAAAACTTTTAGAGGGACCACTGTGCCAGGCTTGAAGGAAGTGAGGCAGTCCAGCACCGACTGAGCATGCTCGCTCATGAGACGTGCTGTCATTGAGACTGAGTCTAACTCCAACCCGAGAAAAGAGATGCTCTGAACCGGAGTGAGCTTGCTCTTTTCCCAGTTGACCTGAAGCCCCAAACGGCTGAGGTGCCGGAGCACCTGGTCTCTGTGTGTGCATAGTAACTCTCGAGAGTGTGCTAGGATGAGCCAGTCATCGAAGTAGTTGAGAATGCGGATGCCGGCTACTCGTAGCGGGGCAAGGGCCGCCCCTGCGACCTTCGTGAAGACGCGAGGGGACAGAGACAGGCCGAAGGGGAGGACTTTGTACTGAAACGCCTGGCCGTCGAACGCGAACCGTAAGAAGGGTCGGTGTCGTGGCAGAATTGAGACGTGGAAGTACACGTCCTTCAGGTCTACCGCTGCGAACCAATCTAGATGCTGAACACCAGCCAGAATATTCGTGAGCATCTTGAACGGGAGTTTTAACAAGGCCCGATTGAAAACTCGCAGGTCCAGGATTGGTCGTAAGCTGCCGCCATTCTTGGGTACAATGAAGTAAGGGCTGTAGAAACCCTTCCTCATTTCGGTTGGAAGGACGGGCTCTACCGCGCCCTTGGCTAAGAGGGTCGCGATTTCCGTGTGCAGGGAACTGGCATGCTCACCTTACACTGCAGAAAAGCGGACGCCCCTGGCCATCGCCTGTCCGAGTGCCTGCGCTGTGGCCTTCGTCGCTCTCAGGGCGAGGTCGGTCACTGAGCGCAGTTCCTGCAGCACATCAGGATCAGGTCCACCCCCATGCATGTTTCTGAGTGCTTTGGCCTGGTGGACTTGCAGGAGGGCCATCGCATGAAGGGCGGAGGCAGCGTGTCCAGCCGCACTGTAGGCCTTCGCGTTGAGCGAGGATTTTGTCCTACAGGGCTTGGATGGGAGTACGGGGCGGCCACGCCAGGAGGTAGGGCTACCGGGGCATAGATGGTACGCAACTGCCCTATCGACCTGGGGAATCGCCCCGTATCCGTGGCGCTCTCCGCCATCAAGGGTGGTGAGAGTGGAGGGGGTGGCACCTAGACGGGCGGAGAGCGGGGCTCTCCACGTAGACGCCAGCTCGTCATGCACCTCCGGGAAAAACGGGACCGGGGGGATGCGAGGCCGCAAACGGCGCGCTGTCCCCAGGAACCAGTCATCCAACCGTGGAAGGCTGTGGGGAGGATGGAGGGTTCCAATCCAACCCCACGCTCACGGCAGCCCGGAAAGCATGTCAGACATCTGAGCTGCCGGCCTCAGCCTGGGCCTGCTGGCACCGGCGGCAGTCCAGGGGAGTCCTCAGCATCAGACATCACACTCTCCGATGCAGCGGCGAGCTCATCTGCTTCGGGCTCGGGAGGATAGACAGCCGGGCCGTGAGGCGAGCCGCTATCGCCGCGAGCGTAGACGGGGACCAGCGAGCGTGTCGGGGAACGGGAGGTTCGCGGGGGGCTACCCAGCGAAACTGCACCCGCTGCCGCCCCCAGCGCCAACTGCATCGTCCTCAATCCCATGGGAAGAAGGTGCAATGCGGGATGCAGCTGGGGTGGCTTGCCTTCTGTTGAAAGCAAGCCGCGACCGCAACGTGGTCATGGTCATGTTCTCGCAGTGAGAACATGAACCATCCACAAACGCCGCCTCTGTGTGATCGCGGCCCAAACACACGAGACAGCGCCTGTGGCCGTCTGAAGCAGAGAGGCTTCTACCGCATCCAGGAATGACACGGGGCGGAAAGGCATCTTGAAAAAGACGCGTCCTGAAAAGGACGTTCAACGCCGCTGTGTTTGCTCTTTTAGAGAAATTTGCTCTTTTAAGGAAATTTGCTCTTTTAATACACAGTGTGTGTGTGTGTGTGTGTGTGTGTGTGTGTCTGCGCTGTTGAAGCGCTCAGGGGCAACAATGCACGCCGTGCAAAGTAGGAGAAAGCCGCTGTTGTGCGCTGTCAAATCCAACAGCAGGCAGATCGTCAGAGAAACGGAACGTTCAGGCTTCTGTATTCTCGCAGCAGACTGCAAATAGACCATCGGCTCCGAAGAAATTTTTTGACTAAACTTCCGTATTTGCCCCGCTTAAGTACCCGTATGCGGGGGCGGGGTATGCAAATACTGACTGCCAACTCTCATTGGCCCTTTTCAATAGGTCAGAGGTGAATATTGGCGCTCAAGAGAGACCCCTAGTGTCGCTTCTCCGACACAACGTGGAGAGAGCGACAGAAGGGGAACTTCTGCTTCTCTTACTTTAAAGATTAACAACATATATTAATTGTGAACATGTGAAATAAATCCCAAAGTTTCTTCTTTCAAATGATACTACAACTGTGCCCATACTCCAAAGGGTCCAGTAAATACAACCATTTAAGTTCAGGTATGTCATTGTCATGGTTTGTGCTCAAAAAGGGGGTGCGTATCAACATGTTAATGAGTTAGACACATGCATCCAAACGCTAGTGAAGATCAGTGACAAAGGGAAGTCAGTAGATACCGTAATGGATGCGGGTAGACCAGCGAGCAATACACACATTTTGTTTCTGTCTGTAGAGCCACCGCAGCTGGGCATTTGGGTGACATAGCATACTCACTCAGGAAAGTGACAGCACTCTTCCATTCCAGTTAGGGTTACCAATCGATTCTCCCCACTCAGTGATGCACCCACTGAGAATCATGTTGAAAGCACCCTTGTTATAGGAGATTGTATTTTGGAAATAATGTGGATCCTAATGTGGAAATAGAGACTCCAGCCTCTATTGTTAAATGCATTTTGGGGGCTAGGGTGTCTGGCATCAGATCAAATATACAAGTGCTGTCACTTGTATATTTTCAGTGAACTAATCATTCTGTGATTAGTGTCACTGAATGGCTGGATGTCTGAGTGGTGTCTGGAGAATGGCATAGGATTTATAGACAAATGGAATAGTTTTTTGGGTAGACCTGACCTGATAAAGAGAGATGGACTACATCCCTTCAGGGAAGGTGTTGCTCTCCTCTCATTTGGCTCATAGTCAATTATGATCCAAATTACTAGAGAAAGAAGGTCCTCCCTCAGAGGAATCTGCCAGGGAGTTGCTGTCACAAGGAGCGTGAGGTCCGAGAACCAAGTCCGGGTGGGCCATTATGGGGCCACGAGGGTGACTTGTTCCTTGTCCTCCCTGACTTTGCATAGGGTCTGTGCAAGAAGGCTCACTGGGGGGAATGCATATTTATGCAGCCAGCATATGGGCCAGCTGTGTGCCAGCGCGTCTGTCCAGAGGGGGGCTCCCATCAGGGAATTCCACAGCGGGCAGTGGAAGGAATCCTGGGAAGAAAACAGGTCTACCTGTACTTTGCTGAATCGACTCCAAATCAGCTGGACCACTTGAGGGTGGAGTCTTCCCTATCCACTGAGCGTTGCCTGCTGAAACAGTGCGTCTGCTGTGGTGTTGAGGCTGCCCAGGATATGAGTGGCCTGCAGCGACCTCAGCCGCTGCTGACTCCAGAGGAGGAGATGGTGGGCGAGTTGCGATATGCGCCTTGGAGATTTATATATGCTACTGTCTCTGTGTTGTCAAACCGTACTAACACATGCTTGCCCTGGATCAATGGCAATAGCCTCCGCAGGGCGAGTAGTACAGCCATCAACTCAAGGCAGTTGATGTGCCAACCTAATCGTGGTCCTGACCAGGAACCAGCGGGTGTGTGCCCATTACACATGGTGCCCCAGCCCAGTTTGGAGGCTTCTGTGGTGACCATGACACATCTGGACACTTGCTGTAGGGGAACTCCTGCCCGTAGAAACGCAAGGTCTGTCCAAGGGCCGAATAAGTGGTGGCCTTGTTTATGAGACTACCACCGTCAACCAATCTTGATGCCGCATGCACGTCAAAATGTGTTTTGCATCAGCATCTTGAACGGGAGTTTGTGTAAGGCTCGGTTCAGAACTTGCAGGGCCAAGAATCGCCAAAACCCACCGCCTTTCTACGGTAAGGGCTGTAGAACCCTTTCCCCATCTTGGTTAGAGGGACAGGCGCTATCACACCCTTGTGAAGAAGGTCTCGGCATGCAGGGTCATGGCGTTCCCTCTGGTGAACTGAATCGATTAGCTTAGTCGGATGGTCCTGGCCAGCCACCGCGACAGGTTAGAAAGCGTTAGCCATGCGTCCAAGCTCCGGGCGAGGGGCACTAAGGGGATCATCGAGTCTGACGTACCTGGGGGTGAGGCCTCGCGGCTGGGGAGAGCAGGCGACATTGTGTCAGGGAGTGTTACTTTGACCCGAGGCGGCTGAGCTGAGGGGGAGCTCAAAGCACTTACCTGGCTCTGCGAAACTGGCATAGGGCGGGTTAGCAACTGAGGAGGAGGACCTCTTAGGCTGTCCTCGAGACTCGTCACAACCGGCGGGCCATAGGTGTGGCGCAGCTGGGCACGCAAAGGTGGGGAGGCAGCATTTACAGGGCCCTGGCTGTGGGTGCTCGGACACCGATTATGTGACCAAAGGAGTCAATTTGGGTACTGCAGTCCATTCGGGGTGCGGCGAACAACAGAGAAAAGGAAACAAAGGATTTACCTACAGTCCCTCCAACGGGGGATGGAGTGGTCAGGATATCAGCTCCGTAGTGGATGTATCGCTCCCTGGGTCGTCCGTCTCATGAATTCGCAAGTTTTTTATCAGATCTAGAATATCTAGATCGATGGATTGTTACACCCCTAATACAAAGCTTTGAATTGTCAAGCTCTGCAGTGCTTAAGAGACTTTCTACCACACTATATTTCATCATTTTCATTACAATTGCAAAATTCTGGCCTGTTAATAGTTCCTAGAATATCAAAATCCAAAAAAGGAGGTACCGTAATTTCCGGACTATTGAGCACACCTGAATATAAGCCGCACCCACTGAATTTTTAAAAAATTATTATTTTGAACATAAATAAGCCGCACCTGTCTATAAGCCACAGGTGCCTACCGGTACATTGAAACAAATTAACTTTACACAGGCTTTAACGAAACACGGCTTGTAACAAAAATAAATAGGCTTCAACAAAACACGGCTTGTAACAAAAATAAATAGGCTTTAATGAAACAAGGTGTGGCAGCGGGGGCGTGGTCAAGCGCCCGTCCGGGAGAGAAAAGCACTAAGGGCGCTTACATCAAGTGCTGAAAACTGTCACACTGGTGCCAGTGTGACAGTTTTCCCAAGAAGGACACGTGAAGCAGGGCACTTGACGTTCCAGGTAAGGCTTTTAATGGCCACAGCAATGTTTACAATCAATTTTATAAAGTTTCTCAATTCTTGGTCTTCTATGCGCCAACACTAGACTGACGTGTGTCTGTCTGTCACTCACTCACTCTCTGCTGCCTTTTTATGCCGCTCTCCCCACGCTTACTGAAATTAGACATTAGCTCAGGTGTAAGCGCCCTTACCCCTTTTCTCTCCCGGACGGGCGCTTGACCACGCCCCCGCTGCCACACACGGCTTGTAACAAAAAATTTAAAATTAGCAGTAAACAGTAGCCTAGCAAGAAAGTCATTGGTCACTATCTTCCTCCTCTTGTGCACATTAAACCACTGAAGTCATCTCCTTCGGTGTCGGAGTTGAATAGCTTCAGCTTTAGTTGTCTTTTTGCACTGAGTCAATTCCTCACGCTGCTGTTTCCAACGTCTCCCGTGCAGCAGATCTATTTCCTTTTGCAACAGCCAGATCAATCGCCTTCAACGTGAAAGCTGCATCATATGCATTTCTCCGTGTCTTGAGGGTGACAAAATGACTACCATAATCAGAATGATGGGAAGTTTGAGCGCGCTCGATTTAATCTAAACAGTAAACAAAAAAATTGTTTGACCTTAACCCGTTTGGCAATTTCATTGGTCTAATGAAAGCTTCGTGCCGCCAAAAACTGAGCACGTCACTATATATATATATATATCTATATATATATATATATATATATATATATATATATATATTTTTTTTTTTTTTTAAATAAAATTTGAAAGCGTGAAAAATCCATATATTAGCCACGTCGTTGTTTAAGCCGCGAGGTTCAAAGCGTGGGAAAAAAGTTGCGGCTTATAGTCCGGAAATTACGGTAGATCCTTTTCCTATTTGGCTCCTAAACTATGGAATATTCTCCCTAACCCTGTTTGGGATGCAGACACACTCACTCAGTTTAAGTCTAGACTAAAGACTCATCTATTTAGCCAAGCATACACCTAATATATCCATCAACTCACAATTAGGCTGCTTTAGTTAGGTCTGCCGGAACAAGAAACATTTATCATGATCAATAACTCTGCAAAAAATGTAATGGCATCTAAACCAATATTATTCTATTTGTTTCCCTATCTCAAACTCAGGATTCATATACTGAGGTTACCAGAGCCGGTCAGATCCAGCTCCATTCCTGCTTGGTGTCGGACTCCACTGCTACTTATCTCTAAGTGATGACGACTAAATGAAACCGTTGCCAGCCAGACATTACTTCAGTCTATTACGATGGACTTCAGGGGATGAACTGATGCCAACTCTAACCATAAGACATGGGATATTTCATAAGCCACTGCCTGAACCTTGGATTTAGGATAAACCTCACCGAAATGAGCTGCTGGTTGAACTGCGATGCACGTCACTGATATCTGCCTGTATCACCTTGGTCTAAACTCTTAACATGGAATTCTTAGACTATCAATTAATTGCCAACAAAAACCGTCATCAGCCAACGAACAAAGGACAATGCATCTATGTGAACTTGTTAATGAACTTCAAATACATTAATCTTACAGTTCATACAAAATCATTGTTTAAACAATGGTCCTTAACACTTACTTTGTTTTCTACTATTAAACTATGACTTGCAATGCACATAAATAACTCCATTAACCAACGACTTTTCTCCATTAACCAACATCTTATGGACTTTTGTGTTCCTTGCCACAGTCGTATTTGGCTTGCTTACTGGGGATCTAAATTCAATTATTATTTAATCATTTATTTTTATACAGAATTTACAATCATATTTAATTAAACTACACAATGATGACTAAGACTGTATAGATATTACAGTTTAATTTTTTGTTAATGCCTGGTTATCTGCAAAGCTGCTTTGAAACAATGTGTGTTGTTAGAAGCGCTATACAAATAAAAATGACTTGACTCAAAGAAAGAGCGTGTTTGTTTGCAGTTGTAATATTTATATCACTGTTATGTGCTAACATTTTCATTTTTACCCAATTTTGTGTTGGAACATTATGCATGCTAATTCATATTGAATCATTTTGCAGAGAGAATCAAAGGCATTGACTTTAGAGGTAATTAACCCGTTATTTTGGCCTGTCAAATTCCAAACCCATTTGGCTCAGTTGTTATTTCTGTATAACAGCAATCACCCTCTCTTTAGTATTCCGGCAGTCATTGAAATTTCCCAGTGCAGCAAGGGCTCCGATCTCTTTATTTCCTCCTTTTCTCCAGAGAGCTTAACAGGACTTGTACCTCCCACCTCCATCCAGAAATGCTCATGCATGTCTTTCTGTCTCTGCTGCTCCACCAACAGATGCTCATTTTTAAAGATGACCCTTTTTTTCTGACATTTAATTACTCTATGTCCTCTTGTTAATGAAGTAGCCCACCCACTCTCGCTACAGGATTACCCCGCTGGACGATCTGGGTGTTTCTGTCTGGGTGTATATCCTCCAATCACAAACCGTATCAGCATCTGAGATTCACGACATTCACTGAAGCATGAACAAAGAATAAATATTAATCAAAAGACTTATAATGGAAACTATAATCAACAAGAGAGAGTGCAGGCTTTCTAAAGAAAGCTTTCTGTGCTTTAATTTGTTACTACCGTAATTTCCGGACTACTGAGCGCACCTGAATCTAAGCCGCACCCACTGATTTTTAAATAAAATATTATTTTGAACATAAATAAGCCGCGACCTGTCTATAAGCGCAGGTGCCTACCGTACATTGAAACAAATGAACTTTACTCAGGCTTTAACGAAACACGGCTTGTAACAAAAATAAATAGGCTTTAACGAAACACGGTGTGGCAGCGGGGCGTGGTCAAGCGCCGTCCGGAGAGAAAAGCGGTAAGGCGCTTACACCTGAGAAAAATTATGTCTAACACCGTGTCTAATTTCAGTAAGCATGGGGAGAGCGGCATAAAAGGCAGCAGCCACAGAGCTGAGAGAGTGACACACGTCAGTCTAGTGTTGGCGCATAGAAGAATTGAGAAACTTTATAAAATTGATTGTAAACATTGCTGTGGCCATTAAAAGCCTTACCTGGAACGTCAAGTGCCCTGCTGAAAACTGTCACACTGGTGCCCGCGTGACAGTTTTCCCAAGGAGGACACATGAAGCAGGGCACTTGAAATTAGACACCGGTGTTAGACATAATTTAGCGCAGGTGTAAGCGCCCTTACAGCTTTTCTCTCCCGGACGGGCGCTTGACCACGCCCCCGCTGCCACACACGGCTTGTAATAAAACATTTGCAGAAAACTGTAGCCTACGAAGAAAGTCATTGGTCACTATCTTCCTTGTCCTGTGCACTGAAACCACTGAAGTCATCTCCTTCGGTGTCGGAGTTGAATAACCTCAGATTTAGTTGTCTTTTTGCACTGAGTCAATTTCCAGCGTCTTATCATCGACTCATTAAGACCAAGCTCCCGTGCAGCAGCTCTATTTCCTTTTCCTTCAACTTGAAAGCAGCATCATATGCGTTTCTCCATGTCTTTGCCATGGTGAGGGTGACAAAATTACTACCGTAATCAGAATGATGGGAAGTTTGAGCGCGCTCGATTTAATCTAAACAGTAAACAAAAAAAGTTGTTTTGACCTTAACCCGTTCGGCAATTTCATTGGTCTAATGAAAGCTTCACGCCGCCAAAAAACTGAGCACGTCACAGAATGTTTTTTTTTTATTTTTTATTTATTTTTTTAATAAAATTTGAAAGCGGGAAAATCCATATATTAGCCGCGTCATTGTATAAGCCGCAAGGTTCAAAGCGTGGGAAAAAAGTTGCGGCTTATAGTCCGGAAATTACGGTAACCTTTTGGAATTGTGACTGTGCAGAGAATATTAGATGATATGAGCTCCTTGACTAGTCTTAAAATACACTTGATTAAGTTTCTGATTCACAGTAAATTTCACATCTTATTGTAGTCGTATTCAGAGTTTTGAGGCTGCTTTTGAAAATAAATACATGGATTTTACTTAAGTGAAATGTTATTTTTATTTCTGTTACAAAAAAAAAGAATTTCAGAGTGATAGAATCTGCCTTTTTTCCTATATATTTCCTAAATATATATATACAGTATATATACACACACCCATATTATTGAACATAAGCCTATCATTGGCCTACAGACCACAGCAATCTATTATTTATTAATTAATCAATCTGTCACCGCGTAACACACATAACTACACATGCGTTACGTCATGAACACAGTGTTTTTACATCGAACACAAGAATGTGTTTTCATTTTGAGCTGTCACTAGTGTCAAACTAGTAAGAGTGTGGTTTGTTCTCTGTACAGCTGTGTGTAGGCCTATACAGCTGGACTTTTGCTTACTGTCCCCTGTTGAAAACAGGTGGTACTTTAAACTTGAATTGCTCTGATGATAGGAATTATGGTCTGGGGACATGATTAATTGCATTAATATGTAAATTTTTTTTTTATATATATATAATTAATCACACCAAATTAACATGTTAAATCGACAGCCCTACAAATAATCAAATACAAATTAAAGTTGTAAAATAGCAGATTTATTGTTTTTCATTTTCAGAAAATAGCTACATTGTGAAATGTTTAAGAATTTGTGGTCCATAAAATGTTCAGGATGTCCTCTTTAAGATACAGGACTTAAAACCCTGGCAACAAATAAAAGTGATTCGATATATAAAAAAGCAATTTGCAAGTAAATATTTCTTAAAGTGTGTGATTTCTGCACCACTAGTACCAACTACTGTAATGGGACTGAATAAAAAAACAAAACATTATTGTTTCCAAAGTACTACACTAAGCCATGCACTGATGTGCATACTCCCTGTCAACATTACCTGGCATCATGAGAGTAGATGTCATCTCTGACATGCCTCGTTGAGCAATGTAATAAAGTTATATTGCATTTTTAATGTATGTTCAAATATGTCCTCAAAACAGAAGTAGCCTAAAATCTCTACACAAACATTGTGATCGGCCATGTTTGTTTATGGGCAGGTGAGGTAGTCACTTAAAACTAACACAATGCCATGTAAGCTGTTACATCACTATTCGGTTTTCAAATCAGTACAAAAGTGTTGCCTGTTTACTACAGGCTCCAGATTGCCCCGGCTGTGAACCAGCCGAGCAGAGGCTCGGCACATGAATCATCACCATTTCAATGGAAAAGCCTTACCCCAAAGCCATGGTGTTCATACTCATAAGGCCCCATCACATTTCTTCTGAAATTAAAGAACTTAGAACAAAATATGATCAAAATTAAGGTGTTTTTGAGTTTGTACAAAACTTTGTACCTGCTGCTAAACACCTTTTTACTGCCATTGGTTCCCACAACCAATTCCCATTCAATCAACATGTACACACTGGCAACAGTGTTATTAGCGAGCTGGTGAAAATGTACCTATATCTGTACAATCATTCACATAGAGACATTTCCCAAGGACATGTCTTAAGCATTTTTTGTTTAGTTTGCCTTCAAAAGGAATGAAATCTACTGAAATGCTCTTAAGTGCCCATTCATTCTGTTGTAAGAAATGCTGCTTCACTCATGTGCCTTCTGCTGCAAAAGCCATTCACACATCTGCCCAAAGTAAGATATATAATAATATCATAATTTTTTTGTCTGTATTCTGCCCATTAACACTCTTTTATACATCCTTCTTTGCAGTAGCATCAGTGTCATCATAAATTACAATAACTGAGTGTAATCAGTGCATATTATGGCTGTTAGCGCATTAGCGCATGTTAGCGCATTAGCGGCATAATTGCAAAAGGTAAACATGACAAATTATACATTATCTACTATATATATTATTTTAAATCATCACCAAGTAGTTAAAGCAGCTTCTTTTACTGACCTTTTGTGATTTCTGCTTATAGAATGAGGTAATGAAGTTATTTATAACACATTTAAATGTCACAGTAGTTAATGTTTTACATGTAGTCTTGAGCATCCTCATATTCAAATGCACCTCTAAATGCCTCCCACTGTGGTGTGGCCAATATATTGACTCTGAGCGAAGAACGAAGAATCACTTCACCGAGAGCGTGCCATCAGAGGAAGTGGCTTACTTTTAACTATCTGCACGGTAAACACGGATAGGATAAATTATTTTACAATTGAAAAAAAAAAAAATGCACACCACTTTTATGCTTTTAATCTAACCATTGATCTTTCCCATTAATTTATTACTCTTGTGTTTTAACAAATGCATTGAATCTATTGATATTTATAAGAGAAACAGTAATATGTTTCCATATTATTAATTTCCAATAAGAGTGACCCTGCAGTTTCTGAAATAACAGCCCTCATAATCTCATGTTTCTTGAAGGGAACTGCCCACATAATTAATTTTCTGCAATTTGATCAGAATGAAAATCATCTAGTGATGTGTTGAAGATTGAAGCTTTAGATTATATGGTAATTTTCCTGACCCCCCAAAAAAATAAATGCTTTGACTTTTGATTTGGCTTTCTTTGATCATTCCTTTTCTGAAGAAACATGTTGATTTATCCTATGGGTAATGAAGGATATAATCACTCTGTAGTCGCTCTATGTACACGCTGTCTCTCACACTGATTAGAGTGCCTTTGTAATTATTGCTACCAATTTCTGGCAGCTGCACTGGTGTAGAAACAAACTTTTAAAAGCCTGAATGTTCTGTTTAGGGGAAGGAATGAAGAAAAAGGGCTGGCATTTTTTACTGTTGCTTTTCTCTGGTTCTCTCTGTTAAAGATAATATATCACAGGGGACCGGATGGTGTACTATTTGCAGTGGATTTTTAAAGAATGCTTCACTGATTCTTGAGATAAGGGACAAAACATGTCTTCCAAACAAAAGTCATCTCAATGCACCCATCTCCCAGCTCAGCCTATTCAGCGATACTGCTGAGGAGTTCCCCCAACAGTTTTCAGTGGTGAAGAAACAGACAGAGGCCATTCAAAACATCATGCCTCCTCGTCGCTCGAGGGCACATACTCCATCTGTTCGCCGAGGGCATCCCCCTGCGGCTACAAAAGCACAGGCAGCTCCGTCCCAGCCCGGGCCCAGCTCTTGGCCCCAGCGTAGAGCTCCCCACAGGAAGCTGATGCCCCCGTCTCACGAACCCCTTTGTAAGGCTCCCAAGCATTCCTGAGCGAGATGGCCACTATGGAGCTGGCCTCTAGACCACTCCATCCCCTGGTGGAGGGCCGGCACCCCGACCGGGCTGTGGTACCCAAAGGAGCAGCTTCCTCACTCCTTGATTCACCTAACCGGTGTCCACACACAGCGTTCTGACGGCGGTCTGGCGCCAAACACCTACAGACACGGTACCATGGATGCGGTCCCCTCGCCACCATGCCTTTGACTGTAGACTCCCGGCGGGCTGGTTCTGATGAGTCTAGAGAACGCCTCCACAGGACCTCCTCCTCAGTCACTTTCCCGCACCCAGTCGGATACGCAGAGCAAGATAAGTGCTTTGAGTTTTCCCTCAGCACAACTGTCTCGGGACGCAACTTTGCTCCCCGACATAACATTACCTGCTCCTCTCCGCTGCGAAGCCCCACCAGGTACGTCAAATGTTATCGTCCCCATAGTGCCCCCCGCTCGGAGCTTGGACATGTCACTTTCGCTTTCCAACCCCTATGGTCCTGGCTGGCCAGGACCATCCGACTTGGCTACGTGATTCAGTTCGCCAGGCGTCTGCCCCATTTCAGTGGCATCTGCTTCGTTTCGGTGCATGGCGAGAATGCCAACACACTGCGAGTGGAAATCACAAAACTTTTATACAAGGACGCAATAGAGCCTGTCCCTCCAGCCGAGATGAAGAAAAGTTTCTACTATCCTCACTTCATCATACCCAAGAAAGGCGGTGGGTTGCAGCCAATCTAGGACCTGCGAGTTCTGAACTGGGCCTTACACAGACTCCCGTTCAAGACGCTCACACAGAAACTTATTCTAATGTGCTGCTAGCATCAAGATTGGTTCACAGCGGTATACCTGAAGGACATATACTTTCACATATAAATTTTACCTCGACACAGACCCGACCTATGGCTTGCATCCGGCGGCCCGACATATTAGTACCAGGTCCTCCCTTTTGGCTCGTCCCTGTCTCCTCGCGCCTTCACGAAGGTCACAGAGGCAGACCTTGCCCTGCTAAATGAAGTGGGCATCTGCATACTCAATTACATCGATGACTGGCTGATTCTAGCTCATTCTCAAGAGTCACTGTGCACCCACAGGGACCAGGAGCTCAAGCACCTCAGCTGCCTAGGGGTTCAGGTCACATAGGAAAGAGCAAACTCTTCCCGGTTCAGAGCATCTCTTTTCTCAGAATGGAGTTCGACTCAGTCACAATGACAGCGTGCCTCACAAGCGAGCGCCCTTAGCCGGTGCAGAACTGCAAGGCACAGCGGTTCCATTGTGGCAGTTCCAGAGGCTCCTGGGGCATATGGCATCCTCAGCGGCGGCCACGCCACTCGGGTTGATGCAATTGAGACTGCTTCAGCACTGGCTTCAGACTCGAGTCCGAGATGAGCATGGCACAAAGGCACATACCGTGTGACCATCACCCTTCTCTGCCATCCACTATTCAGCCCCTGGACAGAGCTCTGTTCTCTGTGGACAGGAGTGCATCTACAGAAGGTGTCCAGATGCGTCCTGGTCACCACAGATGCCTCAAATCTGGGCTAGGGCGCCATGCATAACAGGCGCGCAGCCACTGGCTCCTGGACAAGACGCAGCTGGGCTGGAACATCAACTGCCTAGAGTTGCTGGCTGTACTTCTTGCCCTGCTGAGAGTTCCCCCACCTTTTCTGGGCAAGCACGTCTTGATCCACTCAGACAGCTCTGTAACTGTAGCATATATAACACGCCAATGCGACTTTTGCTCTCGTTGCATGTTGCAACTCGCCCACCATCTCCTCCTCCAGAGTCAGCAGTGGCCGAGGTCGCTGCGTGCCACTCACATCCTGAGCAGCCTCAATACGACAGCGTATGCACTGTCACAACAGGCCACGCTCAGTGGAGAGTGGAGACTCCATCCCAAGGTGGTTCAGCTGATTTAGAATCAATGGGGCAAAGCACAGGTAGACCTGTTTGCCTCTCTGGAATCCTCCCGCTGCCCGCTCTGATACTCCCTTTTGGAGGCTCCCCTCGGGACAGACACACTGGCACAGAGCTGGCCCCGGGGGCTGTGTGAGTATGCATTTCTCCCAGTAAGCCTACTTGCACAAGCCCTGTGCAAGGCCAATGAGGGCGAGGAACAATTCACACTTGTAGCCCTTTGTTGGCCTGCTCGGACTTGGTGCTCGTATCTCACGCTCCTTGCGACATCACCTCCCTGGCAAAGAGGGTTGGAGACCTGCAAGCGTTCTCTGTCAGCGACAATTGCCTGGAATTCGGTCCGGCAGATGCTCATGTCATCCTAAAACCCTGTCCGGGCTATGTGCCCAAGGTTCCTACGACCCCCTTCAGGGACCAGGTAGTGAACCTGCAAGCGCTGCTCAGGGAGGAGGCAGAACCAGCCTTATCGTTGCTGTGTCCGGTGCGTGCTTTGCACACATATTTGGACCGCACACTGAGCTTTAGACGTTCTGAGCAGCTCTTTTTTTGCTTTGGAGGATAGCGGAAAGGGAACGGTTGAGTCGGTCTCGTCCCTTGTTTTTGTATGTCCAAGCATGTACCAGGTGTACCACTTGCGCATAGCTCCTTTCCCCTTTTCTGAGGCGAACAGGTGTGCTCTTACTCCCAGGCAAGCCCACAAACTCGCGCTCCCTAGATTTCCTTCCTCCCTTGCCCTCTGGCTCGCGAATTCGGCGGAGGAATTCCCGACCAGACCCACTACGGGTGCTAATTACTCTGTACTGGAATAGGTGCTCCGCAGATGTCGGTTATCGCACTGTGTCGTATTTTCCGCAGTATGTTCCCCCTGTAAGTGGACCCGCGTATCCCTTGGGCAGTTCCCTCTGCCCAAGTGGCTGTGTTTGTAGAGCTCCTCCCTCATCAGGCAGGACCTACCACCGCACCACTTCCATGTGTGGCTTTTAAGCCCATGTGACGTATTTGCCACATGTTGACCTCCCCAGCCTGGGCAGGATGTGGTTTCCATGGGGTCTTTTCCCCCTGAAAGAATACGATTGGAAAAGAACACCTTCCCCGATGAGTGTTATAGCGTTAGATGGCCCCAGCCGCATATAACAAAGAGAGAGAAAAGGCAGATGCTGACGCAGCCAGCTCCCATGCTTATCACGTCGCTTGTTCCCCCCCTCAGGGATGCCAGGAAACTAAAATGTATATGAAGTCTTTTGTGGCTTTGGAGAAGGTTACGTGCAGCCTTTGGCATACAACAGCTTGCTTGCACCGTCATCAGCAGTTCAGGTAACACGGTTCAGTGTTGTGGTGTTATTGGATAGGGACTCCTAGTGTCACTACATCGACACAACGTTGAGTGAGTGACAGAAGGGGAACGTCTAAGTTACTGTTGTGAACCCCGTAGCCTGATTGAGGGAATGAGACATTGTGTCCTTCTTGCCACAGCACTGTACCAACCGCAGTAATGGCCAAACCTTATTCTCAGAAGGGGAGGGACATTCAAATTCTGTTCAGCAATTTTTCATTGGCATTTTCTCTAGTTCAGAGGCAACCGAGGCTCTCAAGAGAGACCCCTAGTGTCACTATATCGACACATCGTCTTGTGTCCTCCATCAGGGAATGGGTGTTACAACAGTAACCTAGACGTTTAAATCTCTGTGGTCACAGCTACATAATGTCAACTTTGTCATCCCATTATGATATTTTCTGTTGGAATTGTGGCATACTTTTTGGCATTTCAGTTTAGGTTATAGAGGTAGCTAGGTTATAGAGGCAGCTAGGTTATAGAGGCAGCTTCAACTGAGAAAAAAAACTAAATCTCTTAAAGTGTAAAAACACATGGTTTAAATGGAAAAATATAAAATGTTGTCAACTCAAGAATCCCTTGTCCCTTATCTCAAGAATCAGTGACTTGCATTTTGGGCTAGTGCTAGTAAGACTCAATTTAAGATCTGGTAGTATTTCCTTTACTGGTGTACTGTCTTGCTTCAAACTCAAAAGGACATTATTTCCCATTACCAGTGCAATATATATGAAGAAGTATGTGAAACCTCAATGTTTATTTATGCTTAGAATGTCAGCCACAATCTTGTTTGTTACTTGGGCAATTCTTCAAGTCTTTTACTGAGGTGCCATTAACTAACAATAGGGGCTGTAATTAAATAAATAAAAGAAAAGACAACAAATACAAAATCATACTAGTAAATCAAGTTCTCCCATTCTTCCAAAATTGCCAATTTTTGAATTATGATTATTACATTTCTTTCTGTCTTGTTGACTATGTACAAAGCAATTTTCATTCCTATTTTTATGCTTGATAGATATGGAAATGTTATTTAAAACAAAGCTTTTAATATAAAGTATTTGAAATCTGTTCTCAATGCTGATCTGGAAAATGATGAATAATAATTTGAGAATTTAGTTTAAATCAGTTGAAAATGAGGAGGTTTGTGTTCCTGTCATTCACTCATTATGCTGAATGACTTATGCAATATAAAACCATCACATAAGAACAGAATGAAGAAATTTTGGAACAACATGTTGACGAGTCCCTGACATGCCATCTCCATGGGTCACATCAATAATGCAAGAATGACAAGCAACACAAAAGGGACATTGATCCCAACCTTTCTGAATCTGCCCTCCCCAGGCTTTCTTTTCCCATCCTTCCCGCAATACTAAAGCTTTGCTCTCATATGCATGTGTACCAGGGTTGTGTGCAAATCAGAGCTGATGTGAGAATACCTTTTAAAATTCCATTTCAATTCCAAAATTTCAAATTCAGTATCAAACAGGATGTAGAATTTTAATCCAAATATGAATTTAAAGGAGTAGAATTAAAATTGAATTATATTTTTTTATTAAAAGATTAAACATTTTCAGGAACATATCACTGTAAAAAAAAAAAATCACAATTTTATCAGAAAAAGAATGTAAAAATGCTACAGCAAAAACTGTTAATTGCTTAACCGGTTATCTTCACAATGTATTGTGAACATTTTATTTGATTTAACAAGCAATTTTACAGGGGGGCCTAGTAGCTCTGCAAGTAAAGACGTTGATTATCACACCTGGAGTCGCAAGTTTGAAATCGTGCTGAGTGATTCCAGTCAGGCTTCCTAAGCAACCAATTGTCCCAGTTGCTAGGGTGGGTTACATTGGGTTAACCTCCTCATGGTCGCTATAATGTGATTCTCGCTCTCGGTGGGGCATGTGGTGAGTTGTGCGTGGATGCCGCTAAGTAATATGACATATACAGGATGTGATCACGTAGTAACACATAAAAATATTGTTTCTCGAATCTGTGCACTTGTGCCTGTTTTACAGGTGCTAACGTGGATGATGCCTGTAAAGGGTACAATTATAAACACTAACGGGCCAGAAGAGATATTGATAACTCTTTTGGTATCCTGGCAGCACACTAGAGGATTCTTTGGTGACCCATTGGGTTCCAGCCCGAAAAGGCAATGGATGTTGTGAAGGCCTGTGTGGCTCTTCACAATAAGTTAGCCCTCAGAGATGCTTCAACATCTCCTGCATCAAAGTACATTCCACCAAATTTTGCAAATGTTCTGGGGTAACACATGCCAGGTGAATGGAGAAGGCTTGTGTCTGGAGACAACAACTTGGTTGCACCAGAAAGACTGTCCAGTGCACGAGCATCCCGGGCTGCAGTCGCCGTGAGAAATTTCCTAAAGTCTTTTGTTCTCACACCACAGGGTCTTGTACCTTGGCAGGACACTGTCATGGGTTGCTAGTGCAACCCCTGTTCCCTGGTGGAGGGAACGAGACGTTGTGTCGATTGTAGTGACACAAGGGGCTTCTTTCGGGAGCCAAGGATACCTCTGAATATGAAAAAGGCCAATGCCAAATTGGCAAACAGAATTTGCATGTCTTGCCCCCGGACATATGGGTATAAAAGGCAAGATGTGCCTCTGTTCAGTCAGGTTCTGCACTGAGGAGCCGAGAATAATTTTTGGCCATTACAGCGGCTTGGTGCAGTGTTGTGATAAGGGGGACACAACGTCTTGTTCCCTCCATCAGGGAATGGGGGTAACACTAGTAACCCAGACATTCCCCTTCTATCACTCACTCGACGTTGTATCAATTGTAGTGACAAAAGGGGTCCCTATTCAATAGCTCCACCTACGCTGACCGTGTTAAGTGATCTGCTGATGCTGGTGCAGCAGGCTGTAGCGTGCCAAAGGTGTATGAGCATAAGACTTCATGTAACCCTCCCCAACGCCCCACTAAGACGTCATATAGTTTTTATTAGATTCCCGGCATTCGAACAAGGATTTATGGATGTCTGCAATAGTGGTGCCGTTGGCCAGTGCCCACGAGGATGCCACACTCCTTGTAGAGTGTGCTCGAACCTGCAAGGGGGCGGGCACTGCCTGGGTCTGATAGGCCAATGCAATGGCTTCAACTACCCAGTGGGCAAGCCTCTGTTTGGAGAAAGCGATCTCTTTCCGCTGTCCGCCAAAGCAAACAAAGAGCTGCTCAGAGAGTCTAAAGTTCTGTGTGTGGTCCAAATAGGTATGCAAAGCACTTACCGGACACGGCAATGATAAGGCTATGTCTGCCTCCTACTGGGGCAGCGCTTGCAGGTTCACTACCTGGTCCCTAAAAGGGGTCGTAGGAACCTTGGGCACATAGCCCGGTCGAGGTCTAAGGATGATATGAGCATCAGCCTGACCGAACTCCAGGCAAGTGTCGCTGACAGAGAACGCTTGCAGGTCTCCAACCCTTTTGATGGAAAGGGGGCTCTTTGAAGGCCCAAAAGGACTACAGAGAGATCCCATGAGGGGAACAAGCATGGCCTGGGAGGGCCTCTGGGCGCCTCTTAGGAAACCTGATAATCAGGTCGTGCTTTCCTAGGGACGTCTTAAAGGTGGAGGGGGACAGCCGCTCTTCCAGCTGTCCCAGTAGGAATGAGAGCACTGACCCAACTGCGCACCCCTGGAGGTCTTCAGATCAGGAGGAACACCAATTCGCGAACAGGCGCCACTTCAGGGCATAAAGCTGCTTGGTGGAGGAGCTCTGGCTTGGTTGATGGTGTCTACGACAGCTGGTGGAAGACCACTCAGATATACTGCATCCTGTCCAGGGGCCAGACGTGGAGGTTCCAGAGGTCTGGGCGCAATTGCCAGAGGGTGCCGCGTCCATGAGAAAGAAGGTCTTAGATCTGAGAACCAAGTCAGGTGGGCCAGTAAGGGGCCACTAGAGTGACTTGTTCCCCTTCCTCGCTGACCTTGCACAGCAACTGTGGCTCACTGGGGGAAATACGTACTTGCGCAGCCCCCGGGGCCAGCTATTTGCCAGCGCATCTGTCCTGAGGGGACTTGCCTCTGACCTGAGGGAGAACCAGAGCAGGCAATGGGAGTTCTCCTGTGACGCAAACAGGTCTACCTGTGCTTTGCAATAACGGTCCCAGATCAACTGAATCACCTCAACTCTCCATTGAGCAGAGACTTTCGCGACAGTGTGTCTGCTGTCGTGTTGAGGCTGCCCGGGATATGAGTGGCGTGCAGCGACCTCAGTCAGTGCTGACTCCAAAGGAGGAGATTGCGGGTGAGTTGTGACATATGACAAGAGCACAAGCCGCCTTGGCAATTTATGTATGCTACCGCCATGGTGCTGTCTGAATGGATGAAGACGTGCTTGCCTCGGATCAGTGGGAGAAACCTCCGCAGGGCAAGAATTACAGACAGCAACTCTAGGCAGTTGATGTGCCAATGTAGCCACGGGCCCGACCAGGAACTGGCGGCTGCTTGCCAATTGCACACGGCGCCCAAACCCTGTTTGGAGGCATCTGTGGGGGGAATCCTGTCCGTAAGGAAACAGAGGTCTGTCCAGTGGTTGAATAGCTGACGGCAGAGGGGGGTGAAGATCACACAATACGTGTCACAGCACCATGCCCATCTTGCCACTCGAGTCTGGAGCCAGTGCTGGAGCGGTCTCATATGCATCAACCCTAATGGCTCGACTGCGGCTAAGGATGCCATATGCCTCAGGAGCCTCAGGAACTGCTTTAGAGGAACTGTGGTGCCTACTTTGAATGACGAGAGGCAATTCAGCACTGACAGTGCAAGCTCGTTTCTGGGGCGTGCTACCTATGAGACTGAGTCTAACTCCATGCCGAGAAAAGAGATGCTTTAAACTGGGAGAGCTTGCTCTTTTCCCAGTTGACCTGAAGCCCTAGACGGCTGAGGTGCCTGAGCACATGGTCCCTGTGGGTGCATAGTGCCTCTCGAGTGAACTAAGATTAGCCAGATGTCGATGTAGAGTATGCGGATGCCCACTTCCCTTAGTGGGGCAAGGGCGGCCTCTGTGCCCTTCGTGAAGACGTGAGGGGTCAGGGACAGGCCGAAGGGGAGGACCTTGTACTGGTATGCTAGGCCCCCGAACGCGAACCGTAGTATGGTCGATGTCGGGGCAGAATCGAGACATAGAAGTACACGTCCTTCAGGTCTACCGCTGCAAAACAATCTTGATGCTGGACGCACATTAGAATGTGTTGTTGCGTGAGCATCTTGAACGGGAGTTGAAGTCTTCCCGTTTCCCGGGAGAAAGCTGCGACCACAACGATGCCATGGTCAGGTTATTGCAATGAGTACACGAACCATCCAAAAAAGCTGCCTCGGTGTGATCGTGACCCAGACACACAAGGCAGCACCTGTGGCCATCAGAAGCGGAGAGATATCTGCCGCATCCAGGAACAACGCAAAGGTGGAAGGGCATCTTTAAAAAGAGGGCATCTTTTATATTTGAAAATAACACACTTTTACAGGAGTTTTGCTCTTTTAGAGGACAACTGTGGAGGAGGGCGTGGACTACACTGGCGTGCAGAGGAGGGAGAAAGCCGCGGAAAATGCACCGTAGATCCAACAAGAAAGCTCTCTTTTAGAGGTGAGTGGAACAGAGTGAGGTTTCTGCTCGCTGAACACACAACTGCTCGGCTCCGAAGAAAGAATCTGACTGAACAGAGGCACATCCCACCTTTTATACCCATATGTCCGGGGGCGGGACATGCAATCAACAAAACGTTGAGTGAGTTACAGAAGGGGAACTGAACAATGTTATTTTTGTTGTGTGCCTATTTTTTGTACCTTAAAATAGTTATCTGTTTTTTGATGTACAGCTGCTTATAAGAACATTTGTGATAAAAGAATAAAACTTAAACCTACTTTTTGTATTTACTCATTATTATATAAAAGGTACAAATTGTTCATTGATCATTCACTGTGCTTAAAAAGCATTAGAAAAAAATAAGACATGCACTTCCAGCCTCATTTGACTAGGAAAGTTGCACTACAGCAACTCACAGATCGAGCAACCAGCTGGACATAATTTTTACACAGAACTGTACAAACTGAAATATTCTTGTTCAATTCAACATGACTTTCCAATATACATAAAAACCTTTGGTTTCCTTTTGCAGTAACCTCCATTCTCTTTCACCCTCATGCTTTTCCACAGCTGTCTCTATCTATTTTTCACACACAAAATGTATTTTCCACCCTGGATTTAAACACTGCCACAGACACACTAAGCACTACTTTAACAACCTGCCTAGACAGCATATGTCCTCTCTCCTCTAGGCCAGCACGTACTACACCACCCAGCACCTGGCTCTCTGACATCCATCATGAACATCAGACTGACCTCAGGGTAGATGAGAGGAGATGGTGGAAATCTAAAGATCCAGCAGATCTAGGTAAGTATCAGTCTCTGCTTGCAATTTTAACACATAACATTAAATATGCAAAAACTTCCTGTTACCAGAACAAGATCAAAAGCACCATAGACACTTGCAGCTTGTTTAGAACATTCAACACACTTCTCTGTCCTCCCCCTCCACCGCCTGACACATCACTGACAGCAGATGTCTTTGCCACATTTTTTACTTATAAGGTTACAACCATCAGCAATACATACTCAGCACCATACCCTTTCAAACACCCGTCTCCTGTATGCAACTATTCTTTCTCTATTTTCTCTCCTCTGACTGACATTGAGGTCTCTAAACTCCTCCTCTCCAACCACCCTACCATCTGTTCCCTTCACCCCATTCCATCCATCCTACCTGCACTTACGCAGATAATTAAAACTTCTCTACTTACAGGCACTTTTCACACTACATGTAAGCAGGCTCAAGTAACCCTGTTGCTGAAAATACCTGCACTTAACCCCACGCAAGTAGAACACAACAGACTAGTCTCTCTCATCCCATTCATGGCAAAAACACAACGCAAGGGCAGTTTTCAATCAAATCTCTCACAGAAAAAGCATCTGTATGGCAATCAGTCAGGCTTCAAAAGAGGACACTCCACCAAGACTGCCCTGCTGTCTGTCGCTGAGTCGCTGAGACAGGCGAAAGCTGAATCCAGATCATCCGTCCTGATACTGCTGGACCTTTCTGCAGCCTTTGACACAGTCAACCATCAGATTTTACTCTCCACCCACTCTTTGCTGGGCATCACATGAACTGTGCTTGACTGGTTTAATTCCTATCTCTCTGGTAGATCCTTCAAGGTTGCCTGGAGAAGTGAGGTGTCCAAGCCACATCAGCTACTTACTGGGGTAACTTCAGTGCATGGTCCACTTCTCTTCTCTATATACACAACATCACTTTCTGTCTTCAAAAATGGCACTTAACCAGTAACTAAAAAAAACAATTTCGTTGAACTTTAGTCTGTTTTGAATACTTCTGTTCTGCTAGTGAGACTTTGTAATATGGCACTTTTTCATACCACTGTCTTCTTAAGATGATTCACTTATGTGTTCCTCTTTTGTAAGAGTGCAAGATGAATAAATGTAAATGTAAATTTAGATTTTAAGACAGATTTTCTAAATTAACACAAGAGTGTTGTCTCTGGCTCATCTTGTCTAATTTCTTTGAACACTGTGTAACCCGACACACACACACACACACACAAGTAGAGACAGTCACAATGTCGGTGAGAACTGCTTTTAATGTGTTTAAAAGCAGTGCAACAGTACAAAATGGGGCAAGTCAAGAGAAGAATGGTCAAGGGGGAGCGTAGGGTCAAAAGCCGGGGAATCAAGATATAAACGAGGGCGTCGAGGACGGGAAAACAGTTAACAACTAGGGACAAGTGGGAACGCAGACAGGGGAACGAGTTGGCAAGCTAAGAGGTGACGAGTATGGAGGTCAAGACTAGATGAGACTAGCAGGGGCAAAACTAGACGGGACTAGCAGGGCAAAGGTACGGGAAACAATACAATACAATAACCAACAAGAGTGAGACGAAAGGGTTGTGATATATATATGGGGGAACAAATGAGCGGTGCAGGTGAAACGAATGAATGAGTGATGAGGCGAGTGCAGGTAATTTGTGGGGACGAGAAGCGCGTGAGTGCAAGTGGTCATAATGTTCTGGCAGATTGGAAGCGCGTGAGAAGCCAGCATGTGAGTCAGAGGGGGGAGAGAGTTTACGAGCTAGAGCTCGTAATAGCAGAACGAGCGTGTGAGCTCGCGAGGGAGGAAACAGAGCGTATGAGCTCAAGGGGGCGGAGCGAGGAAGCGGGAAGCGAGAAGCGAGCACGCTCGCGGAGTGCATGTGTGCGTGCTCACGAACGCGGAGATGGGGCAGAGGAGCGGGGTTCGTGACACACTGCACATGGGTCACAAACAAAGTAATGGTCAGAAATGATGATGAATATATATATATATATATATATATATATATATATATATATATATATATATATATATATACACACACACACACATTATATATTAATTATACAGTAATACAACAGTAGTGATCAGTACTAAATATCTACTCTATGTTCTGAATAGTGACCCCCCACCAGGAAGGTCAGACTATTTTCTGTCTAACTGAAACGTTATTAAACCAATTTTTTTTTTTTTTTTGCTCACCTCAATTTCCATATTAATTTATGTTTCCTGGTGCTATACAAACTGGCACAGCCATCCAAGTTTGTTTCAAATTGCTTCTTCTTTCCCCACCATGGCTGTAATTTCTTTCCAGGAATTCTGTGCCATCTGGCTGTCTCTTTGGTCTCGCATCGATGGATCATAGAGATGCCTATACAGATGTACCTGAGTTGCCTCAAAGTCATTCATTTTCAGATGCGGAAAATGCGCACTGTTTCAAAAAATGCCAGGTACACCACCATGCGAAATAAGATCTAGCACACTCAACGCGCATGACCGCCCACTCCGTGATAACATCATTTTTGCAATGTGCTCTCTTACGCTATTGCGGCCGTATAAACCTGAGTATAAGCCAGGCTTGAGCCTCCACACGTGCTAGGTCTCTGTGGTAATGCACTCAACCAGCCACGTTATAAGATGCATGGATTGTCTGTCTCAGATGTGGAGGCAACTGAGATTCATCCTCCGCCACCCCGATTGAGGCGAGTCACTAAGCCACCACGAGGACTTAGAGAGCATTGGGAACTGGGCATGCCAAATTGGGAAAAAAATATTGTAAAAAAAAAATAATATAAATATGTATATGTATATATATATATATATATATATATATATATATATATATATATATATATATGTGTGTGTGATCTATGTGATCACAGTTTCATTAAGAACGTTTAATTTATGGATTTTGGTGGAAGAACAATTCTTTCCCAGAATGTTCTAATCAATAGATTATAAAAATTACATCTCAATTACAAAGTTATCTGAAAATATTGTGGTGGATTATTTTTTAGTGCTGAATGGTTGTGTTAATTGTTGTGACAGTACTGAACGTTTTTTTAGATAAATTAATCTGCAAAAAAAAAAAAAGTATTTTAAATATCAGGGAATAAATGTGCATAATTATGCAAAAATAATTATATAATTATTAACGTTTTGTCACAAAACTTGTAATGGACTAATGAAATTCCTATGCTGGATGACAGTGGTACATTTATATTATTTGCAATTAAATCCAATTTCCTTTCCTGTAATTCTAATTCAAATACAAATGTAACATCCTTTGGGATGTTACCAATGCAATTCAAATTCCAACACATGAATTGATAGAGATAATTCTTAAATTCTGTATTTTTCCAAGCCATTTTGTGGAGTCATTTCTATACAATATTTCAACACTAAATTACTTTTATGTATGCTTATATATTTCTTAAACACCAAATCTACCTTCCAATGTGCCACAATATCCCAGACTAAAGCAGTGCTGTAGACACCTGAATAAAAGTCCCTATTCTCATGTCTGACTAAATTCAGTTGATGTTGTGCCACCTCTCCCTGCATTAGCTATGCAATGTTTTAAACAACCCAGAACCATTTGGACCCCTTCTGCTATGCTAGTTTGAAATTATTGATATGATGAGAGAGGAGAGATGGAATGATAACGGCATGGAAGGGAGGAAAGAGTGGCAGAGCTATGAGCAGAAGTGAATAATGTGTGCATTCTAATGAAGCACACAGTAAAATGGTGCACATCCAGAGAGGTTGACATTTCCTTGACCTTCAGCCCTGGAAACAGCAGTGGACTGAAATGAAAAGAAAGAAGAGAGTGCGAATGAGGATGACACAGAGAGAAATGGCTCCCTTGGGCCATGTGCCAAACCTCCAACACACCACCCTCAAACTCCTGACAACTTTTAACTTCCCAATCTTAATGCAACCTGTAACAACAGATGCTGTTGTTTAACAAGCATGTGTTTTACTTGTTTAAAATCTCATTATTAAAGGTGCACTTAGTATTTTTCATTTATTAATTTTTCTGTTTATGATGCGCTGACACCTACAGTAGCAGCAGCCAACTTGATAACACAGGAACTCTGTATGTTGTTTCCAAGAGTTCCGGTAACCTTGCATTAGCCACATTATACAAACTAACCAACAAGGGACATCATCTATCAGACATTTTTGCATCAGCTCCAACACGTTTACCTTCCCTCTGGCCCAACAGGAAGCTCGTTTCAGCAGTAGCGTGGCACACCCAGGTTCAGATCTGGCATTGAAACTAGGCATTTTCCAGGTTAGTGACAGAGCGATTTGGACAATGCATTTTCCCCTCTAACATTACATGTGAACTATCCATTGGTGGTTCCTTTTAGAATTAGGGTTTGGGTTTGGGGAACAATCTACAAAAAATGCATTCCTCTTTACTTCACATCTCACTTCTCAATACACCTTTGGCACCCCTCTGTGGACAGTTCACCCAGAAAATGGAGCTCACAAGTGCCCATGCACCAAACAACAGTTATCACTTTGGCCACTGTGGCAGTGTTTTGAATTTTGTTAAGCACCATATTTGGCTAAAGAAAATGTCTAGGTTACTGTTGTAACACCCGTTCACTGATGGCAGGAACAAGACGTTGTGACACTAGGGGTCTCTCTTAAGAGCCTTGGTTGCCTCTGAACTTGAGAAAAGGCCAATGAAAAATTGGCGAACAGAATTTGCATGTCACTACCTCGGACATACGGGTATATAAGAGGGCGCAATACAGCTGTTCATTCAGGTTTTGCACTGAGGAGCTGAGAATAAGGTTTGTCCGTTACAGCGGTTGGTACAGTGATGTGGTGAGAGGGACACTATGTCTCTTTCCCTCCATCAGGGAAGGGGGGTTACACCAGTAACATAGATGTTCCCCTTCTGTCACTCACTCAATGTTGTGTTGATTGTAGTGAAACTAGGGGTCCCTATCCAATAGCGCCACGACTCTGAACAGTATTCACTGAACTGCTGATGCAGGTGCAAGCAGGATGTTGCATGCCAAAGGAGCAGACCATATCAGGCTGTACGTAACCTTCCCCAACGCCCCAAGACGTCATATACATTTTAGTTTCCCGGCATCCCTGAGGGGGGGAACAAGCGACGTGATAAGCATGGGAGTTGGATGCGTCAGCATCGGCCTATTCTCTCCCTTTGTTAGATGCGGCTGTGGCCATCTAACGCTATAACACTCATCAGGGAAGGTGTTCTTTTCCAATCCTATTCTTTCAGGGGGGAAAGACCCAATGGAGACCACATCCTGCCCAGTCTGGGGAGGTCAACATGTGGCAAATACATCACAAGGGCTTACAAGCCACACATGGAAGTGGTGCAGTGGTAGGTCCTGCCTGGTGAGGGAGGAGCTCTACAAACACAGCGACTGCGGCCAAGGGAACTGCCCAAGGAAGATGTGGGTCCGCCTGACAAAACATGGGACCAGACCATGTTCCAGAGGTAGATTTTTTCACTTGACTATTATATAAAACTCTATAATAGTCATGTGAAAAAATACATTCTCTGAAAAACCTAAATATCTTAAGCAATGTTGCTTCTAAAACAATATAAATCAAATTGATCTGGTTTTAAGGATTTTTAGATATTTTTACATGAAACCAATACAAAAATTATTATCAAGAATATGTTTTTGCCTTAAAATCAAAGGCCGTACAAGAAAAAAGAAATTATGATCTAACGTGAATTTTCTTGATAAAAAAATATGATCATGCTTGATAACCTGAAAGTAAAATGGCTAGAAATAGCATTTTAGCTTTGCGTAAAGCTGACAATTTCCACAAGGTTTATTTCTATTTCTTCTGCTCCAAACTTACTTCTCTGTCTGCTCGTATGAATGTAACACATTATAAGAAATTGTTTCACCACTGTTTCAAATGCACTTTAAATCTCATTATTTATATGTATAAATGTTTTTCATCTTAAAGGACTAAATATTAAATGAAACAAATGACAGTAAAGTAATCTCTTCAGTAATAAAAATACGTTTTGAATTTAACTCTATTCTAATTACCAATGATTTAAATCGTAGCTGTAGTGGAATACAGTTACTTATATTTTGTATTTTAAATACGTAATCCAATTACATGTATTTCAATACTCCCCAACACTGTATATAGAGTGCCAATAAGCAAGTAACATACTTCCAGGGGGAGCCTGCACCAGCTGAGCAACTGCCATTGAGATGAATGGGAATGCTAACGGATACTTCTTATCAGATATTTTAGACCTCTTTGGTTGACCCGCACTAAAGGAGCTATGCTTAGATGTTTTTCTGCCTTCTTGTAAAGTTGGCATAAAAGCCAGAAGCCCCAGACAACTTGATAAACTTTAGGGAACCTACAGTCAGGTTCATAAATATTGGGACATCTACACATTTCTAATATTTTTGGCTCTATACACCACCACAATGGATTTGAAATGAAACGAACAAGATGTGCTTTAACTGCAGACTTACAGCTTTAATTTGAGGGTATTTACATCCAAATCAGGTGAACGGTGTAGGAATTACAACAGTTTGTATATGTGCCTCCCACTTTTTAAGGGACCAAAAGTAATGGGACAATTGGCTGCTCAGCTGTCCATGGCCAGGTGTGTGTTATTCCCTCATTATCCCATTTACAAGGAGCAGATAAAAGGTCCAGAGTTCATTTCAAGTGTGATATTTGCATTTGGAATCTGTTGCTGTCAACTCTCAATATGAGATCCAAAGAGCTGTCACTATCAGTGAAGCAAGCCATCATTAAGCTGAAAAAAAAAAAACAAACCCCATCAGAGAGATTAATGCAAAAACATTAGGTCTGGCCAAATCAACTGTTTGGAACATTAGTAAAAAGAAAGAATGCACCGGTGTTACGATCCTCGGTATCTGTTTTGTGTGGGTTGTTGTTCTGTATGTGTGCAGGGATTGGTTGCAGCGGGAGGCGCTCCTGATCGGTGGATCTACTGATTCACCGCCTTTAAAAGGGCGGCGTTAACTGAAGATTTCGGCTCATTCTGGCGTTGGCCTTGTGGCGTGAAGAGCTCCGGATTCCTTCTCCCGTCGACAGATCCCCAAAACCTTTAACCTGATTATGTTCGTTTGTTTGAGATGAGTTATATTGGTTTTGTTTGTATGTTTTAGGAGCCTAGGGGTGTCCTGTCATTTTGTTTTGACTTTGTTTGCGATTTGTTTATTTATAGGGAGTTAGGGAAGTTTCTTTGTATTTGGTTTATTCTCCTGATTAGGTAACTTATTTGTTTGTTTATAAGTCTATTTTGTTTATTATTTTGACCTTGGGGAACCCTGAAGTCATTGCTCCTTAATTTATCATCTTTTCCACTTTAAAATAAATTATACTTTTTGTGGAACTTAAGTTTGTGTCTTTGGTGATCTGTCGGCTGGGGCTGTGTTCCAAAATTTCACGTCAAGCCGTCCTTAGAAGTGTGGGACGTGAGCTCAGCAACACCAAAAGACCCAGAAGACCACGGAAAACAACTGTGGTGGATGACCGAAGAATTCTTACCCTGGTGAAGAAAACACCCTTCACAACAGTTGGTGGCCAGATCAAGAACACACTCCAGGAGGTAGGTGTATGTGTGTCAAAGTCAACAATCAAGAGAAGACTTCACCAGAGTGAATACAGAGGGTTCACCACATGATGGAAACCATTGGTGAGCCTCAAAAACAGGAAGGCCAGATTAGAGTTTGCCAAACAACATCTAAAAAAGCCTTCACAGTTCTGGAACAACATCCTATGGACAGATGAGACAAAGATCAACTTGTACCAGAGTGATGGGAAGAGTATGGAGAAGGAAAGGAACTGCTCATGATCCAAAGCATACCACCTCATCAGTGAAGCATGGTGGTGGTAGTGTCATGGCGTGGGCATGTATGGCTGCCAATGAAACTGGTTCTCTTGCATTTATTGATGATGTGACTGCTGACAAAAGCAGCAGGATGAATTCTGAAGTGTTTCGGGCAATATTATCTGCTCATATTCAGCCAAATGCTTCAGAACTCAATGGACGGCGCTTCACAGTACAGATGGACAATGACCCGAAGCATACTGCGAAAGCAACCAAAGAGTTTTTTAAGGGAAAGAAGTGGAATGTTATGCAATGGCCAAGTCAATCACCTGACCTGAATCCGATTGAGCATGCATTTCACTTGCTGAAGACAAAACTGAAGGGAAAATGCCCCAAGAACAAGCAGGAACTGAAGACAGTTGCAGTAGAGGCCTGGCAGTGCATCACCAAGGATGAAACCCAGCGTCTGGCGATGTCTATGCGTTCCAGACTTCAGGCTGTAATTGACTGCAAAGGATTTGCAACCAAGTATTAAAAAGTGAAAGTTTGATTTATGATTATTAATCTGTCCCATTACTTTTGGTCCCTTAAAAAGTGGGAGGCACATATACAAACTGTTGTAATTCCTACACCGTTCACCTGATTTGAATGTAAATACCCTCAAATTAAAGCTGTAAGTCTGCAGTTAAAGCACATCTTGTTCATTTCATTTCAAATCCATTGTGGTGGTGTATAGTGCCAAAAAGATTAGAATTGTGTCGATGTCCCAATATTTATGGACCTGACTGTATGTATTTACTTACATACCTCATTAACCACACTGATATTAATATACAGCATTGCAATATTTGGTGCACAGCCCTCCTGCAGTACTTATTAGGTGTACAGATGCACTAGATTAAACTAACCAGTCTTTCTGAAACCTTAAAGGGGCAATAAGTGGAAGGTACGTGAGTAAACTAATTAAAGACCACTTTCGTGCATAAATGAAATTAGGATTATTGCTACTATACTTTTTCCTATTCACAAGCAACCCTACATGACAAACATTGAAATCAATGTTTTGATACAATTTAGAAATATGATTCACAGTTGAATTACTCTGTTGTGCTGATTGATTGGTGCAGAAGGGAAAACTAAATGTGCCATTTGCCAAATCCATCCCCCTATTAAATATAATCTTGCATTCAGGCTTCTAGTTGTCAGTTTTCATTAGTTTTAACAACTGTTATCAAAGATCTAAATCTGAGACCATCATTGCTATCAGTCTGATGGAATTTGGAAGTTATTAGTTAAAGGATATTGCAATGCTTTCTATTAGTTCCATTACTTTTAGTAAAGTAAAATACATAATGTGTGATGTGAAAATGGAATACAGACAGGCACTGCCGAATACCATTGTTTTGTCCTGTATCCAATCCATAATCATTATGAGAGACAGTAGAGCTGTGTTGGGATGGAAGAGAGAGAGAGAGAGAGAGAGAGAGAGAGAGAGAGAGAGAGAGAGAGAGAGAGAGAGAGAAAGAGGGAGAGAGGAAATGTTTCTTTCTAATTCCTCTGAAAACATTTGCTGCTCTCCAAATTTCTCATTTATATCTACCCACCGAGCATGCATGTCTGCCTCCAAGGATCAACAAATAAAGCCCTTGTGGGCAATTTTAACCCATCACTTGGAGGGTCCCTGCCAAGCATATATGCAACCAGACACAGACACATTCAGAAAATAATGTATTTGCCTGCAAACCTCAACACAAGCTTGGCATGCATAAGTGTATTGGTTTATCATCAATGGCACGCATGACAGATGTAATGTTTAGTTTTTTGTCATATAGGGACCATATTGTCTGTTTTAGGAATTACACTCAGGGCTTTAATGCATGCCTTCTGCCTACTTTAACAACATACAAAAGGCCAGCTTGACTTTGCTATCTGCAATGAGACTATGATCTTGTTTTACCGCAGTGGTAATTGTAGTCTCTGTCATGATTTACTAGAGATGAAGAGTTTTATGAACACTTATGCTCAATTTATTACTTGGACTATTCAAAAAGCACAGTTTCAGAAAGGCTGATTCCTTCAAGGTCTACATGAGAATGTCAATAAACTTCTGTCTGCCTCTTAATCATTTACTATTTAGTTAAGTAACTGATATGACTTCTATTCTGTTGTATAGTTCTTTGTTAATAGCAAGAATCTTTAATGCTACACTATGTAACATTTTATGTAACATGTTAGAAATTAACAACGTTTTATTGAGCAAGTACACTAACAATCCATCTTCCAAATAATGTTATTGCATTACCCCGATTCACTATGTTAAGCCGATAATAATGATTTAAATTGTAGAGCTTTCAGACCAGATTTGGTGGGAAATCGCATGCTTCCGTCAATCATCCATGTGTGTTTACGTCATGTCCGTAAACGAAAAGAAGGTCTAGCTATACAGCATGTGTATATGTGCGATGATAGGCGTGGTAGTATTTTGAAGCTGAAAGCTTGTAGTCACAACACATGAGCTTCAAAAAGTCAACCCTCTGGGGAATCACCCATTTTCAAAATAAAGAAACTGAGAAACGAGAACAGTCTGCAAAGCAAAAAGGGAAAGTGACAGAGCCTGTAATAAAACACGAAACATCTGCTTTTTCAGAGGTGGCGACCCAGTAAGATATTTTATTGGACTGATAGATAGCCAGGAAGCTCTCTTAGTGTGGTAGTTCATTAGATAGCGTTAGCCACTCTAATGTGGCATTATATTATGGATTGTCTGTCATGTCTTTGTCTGCCCTTCTGTCTTTGTTAGTTTTTCGCCTGTGGGATTTTGTTTTATTTATAAGCACATGGCTTAGGCTAATGTTTACATTTGCCAAGTGCTCTGCCAACTCCATCCCCTTGTTCAATCTGGACTCACCCCTAGTTTAGTCCATGTTATGTTGAATGTCTTCACCTGTTTCCTCTTGTGCTTTGTCTGAATATAATGTGCTCCCTTTCCTCTGTCTGGTTTGATATCTTGTTTATCAGTTATCAGTTTGTTATAATGCTAGGTTCTTTTTGTGTTCTTACTAGTTTTCTCCCTCGTGAGAGTTTTGTGTTTCCTGTTTTCTTTTATTTTCTTTAATAAAATAATGTATTTTACTCATTCCTGCATTTGGGTCCTCCTTTTTTATAATTTTTCCCCAGTGTGTCATCAGAATCATACCCTCTAATTCATCTTCGATCTCCATCAGGGGAACCAGTCGGTGAGGGAGTATGTGCTTAAATATTTAGCGTTGGGGTTTGGGCTTCAACCAGGAATGCCTCATTGATCTCTTAGTGGCAGGCCTGGTTGAGTCCATCAAGTCCGGTATTCCTTTTGAGGTGAAGAAGGGAGTCTTACTAAGACTATAAAATTGGCTTTAAAGTGGGATAATTTTATCTTATATTAAATGTATAACTGTATCTCAGAGGGCTTTCTTCATCCCAGCCAAAGGACAGCGTTGCCCCCCTCACTGACGGTGGGTGCTGCAGCCCCTATTCCTATCACTCGTAGGAGGAGGAGGAATGGACGAAGCTCCACACCTGAGTCTGTGGCTGCCTACCAGGAGGCGGTGGCCATTCCCGCTGCCGACTCTAGGAGGCCATTCCAACTGCAATTCTTATGACTGTACGGAAGATTGTATATTATGTTGTGTAAGTATGTGTACATTTGTTATGTAAATTGTGTTGTGTAAATATGTTGTTTATTGTAATTGGTACTGCTATGTTATTTGGAACTGCACACAAGACTTTCACCTACTGTTGCACTTGTGTACACAGTAGTGTGACAATAAAGTGATTTGATTTGATTTGAAGAGGAGGAGAAAGGAAGCCGAGAAAGGCGCCTAAGCCCCAGTCGCTGCCAGCTCTCCTGGTCACAGAGGCCGTTCACCAGTCGCTGCCAGCGCTCCCGACCACAACCGTTGCTGCACAGGCTGTCCAGTTCCCCGTGGTCTTCGAGTCTGTCCAGTTTCCTGAAACCGTCGACAAGCCTATCATGTTCCCTGTGGCTGTCAAAAAGCCTGCCCTGTTCCCTGTGGCTCTCGACAAGCCTGTCCAGTTCACTTTGTACTGTCATGATCTTTCTCTGTCTGCCCTTCTGTCTTTGTCAGTTTTTCATCTTTGTGAGTTTGTTTTATGTATAACCACATGCTTTGGATAATGTTTACATATGCCATGTGCTCTCCCAACTCCGTTACCTCTGGCCTCAGCCCTAGTTTAGTCCTCATTATGTTGATTGTCTTTACCTTTTTCTTCTTGTGCCTTATCTGTATATATTGTGCTCACTTTCCTCTTGTGTTTGTCAGATCGTTTCATGTCTGTTGTCCTGCATTCACATGTTTCTCCTCTGTCTGGTTTGGTATCTTGTTTATAGGTTATCAGTTTGTTATTGTGTTTAGTTCTTTTTTTTCTTACTTGTTTTCTCCATCGTGAAAGTTTTGTGTTTGCTGTTTTTTCTTTTGTTTAATAAAATAATTAATTTTACTTATTCCTGCATTTGGGTCCTCCTTCCTGCTTACGTACCTTAACATTGTGGTAACGCCATGCTTTCAATTTCATTTTTGAGGAAGAAAAGACAATGGGAAAAAATTACTTTGTTTTGGTAACAATGCAAATCTTTAAACCAGTTACTACCTTGGTCTATTTGCCTGCTAGCTAAGCTATAATAGTTTCCACCTTTTACTTTATCTGAAATGACTAGAAATCGATGACTATGTCATCATTGCCTAGCATTTGTAATGTTATTTATTTTGAAACAATTGTTTTCAATATGTCAAAACAACAGTGGAAGACATGCTACTTACTTGCTCATAAGACTTATTTTTTGGATATCTGTCTTTTTCTATTTTTTTGAGGGGAGGGGGCGAGATTTATGTTTGTTAGTGAGATTCGCTCTGATCAGATGTTCACCTGTAACCATGGTTACACCAGTACTCCTGAAACTATCAGATTCATCCACGTAGAAATGCAGAGCCAAAGCCCAACTCACATTATAACCAAAACAGTGTTCCTCTGCAAGTAACTTGCAGTTCTATACTTTAACCGCTAGAGGACCAAAAGTTGCAAAGTGTAGCTTTAAAGGAATAAATATGGCCCAAATTTTTAATCTGAGTAATATTTTACAATGCCATATGAAAGTTTGCAGAGTCCAAAGTGAGTGTTTACAGAGACTATTTAGCAGAAATGGGCCACTTCCATTTAAATGAATGGGAGATATTGGAATGCATAATGGCAGCCATAGGTCAACGGGTGTAGAAAGGATGTCCCGCCTTACAGGTAAAAGAGCCATTCACCTTTAGATACAGTTATCGCCTGTCAAGCAACTCGAGAACGCACATGCCCATTAACTATACAAGCCGGGAATTGCACAATTGATGATACCAGTGTTGTCAGATTTTACTGCTGATTTGAAATATGTTCTTTAATCGTAATCTTTATCAACCCTTTTGGAGATTTTGGTATTTCCCCATTTAAGTAGAAAGGAGCTGCACTGGCATGCCACTTGTTTACCTACAGTAGAAATATAGCTCCCCATGAGCATTCCAAAGTTGTCCGCCAAGTGAACTGACTTGCTAAAAATAGTTTGTTGTTTATAAGCATGTAATTTAAATATTATAATTATTGGCTACATTCACACACTAGATTTTGAGATTGACAACAGTATTTATTAAAAGGTGAGACTATTAAACTGGCTTTTACATACATCAGCAGACAGGAATGAATATAAAAATATCTGAATGAACATGTTACCAAAGTTGATTTGGTTCTCTAACTCGCAATAATACTTGTAAACATTTTACAAAATTTTTCATAACTTGTCAGAGGTAGTATTGCACTGTAAAAAAAAACTTTTTTTTTACAGTTTTTGCCAATAAATTTTACAGTGTTTTCCCTGTTTTTTTAAATGACAGAAATGTTTTATTAAAATTACAACAAAAAACTTTTAATTGACATGTGTAACATAATTTAACAGAGAAACTATGTATAAATGGAATACACTACATATCTGTTTTTTAACAGATTTTCAATGATAATTTTAACAAAACTAACCGTAAAAATAAAGTTTTTTTTATTAACCTGCTGGCCTCTTTTAACACATGAAATACTGTAACAACTGTGTCGATTTCTGACACCCCTTAGCTTGTCACAGAGTATCAGAGATCTGTTAAAAAGAGAGATATTGAAAGTATATTTACTTTCAATAAAACAAGTTTAGCTGTTTAAAAAAAAAAGGCCGTTGCAATTTAAATAATAAGCTACGAAAACCAATGCAAATGAAAAATCACAAACCTCTGTGTTCAGCAAATCATTTTCAGGGCAATAATTATTTAAGCCAATCAGAACTGACACCTCTGCTAAGTGGGTGCACGCAGAAAGAAGCGCGCGACATGAAGGATGAAGACGGTGGCGCGCTGGTGAACTATTCTGCTGTTTTCGATGAAGCAACACGTGTGAGAGGTAACGTCAAAAATATTTACTGACACATTCAAAAATTCAACGCAATACCGACACATAGCTAAAGTATACATTTAAGATTGACGACCGAAAACAAAACAAGTAATGTATGTCAGATGTTACATTAGCTAGGTTGCAGATACATTTTAGCTTTGTGTTAACGTTACCTAAACGCCGTTTAACGTTGCATTTAAGAACATTATATTTGTGTTAGCTTGTATTTTTGTGGCCGCGTCTGTGTGGCAGCAAAGTTGACCACTGCTAGCAACAGCTTTCAAATATGCTCAAGTAAATAAAGAAAATCAATGTTGCTGTGTTACAATTTAATGTAATGTAATTTTGCACAAACATTATGCAAACTTCTTTCTTTCTTTTCCCCCTCAGTTTTTTGATGCAATACCAGGAATTGGGACATCTGGAACTTCTGGAATTGAGATAAGTCAGAAGTCTTCTAGCTCAAACATTATATTAAAGTAAGTTTGCAATATGGCAAGTGTTCTAAATGCTTTCACATGTCCTATATGTGGCATTTCTACGTAAACAGTGAAAGGATATGTAAATCATAAAAAAATACACACAAATGAAACACATGGTGAATATGCCTGTTGTGTAATTGGGTGCAAATCAAGGTTTACCAAGTATAATTCCTTTAAAAGTCATATGTTGCGCCACCATAGGCGGTCATCCGTGTCACACTGTGAAACCGTACAGGGTCCACTGAAATGTGAAAAGCCACATTGCCAGAAACAAACAGTTGATGGACCCCATTGACTTCCAAAGTATTTTTTTCCATACTATTGAAGTCAATGGGGTCCATCAACTGTTTGGTTACAAAAAATTCTTCAATGTATCTTCTTTTGTCTTCAACAGATGAAATAAATGTATACAGGTTTGTAACAACTTAAGGTTGAGTAAATGATGACTTTATTTTGGTGTGAACTATACCTTTAGATATGTCTGTCACATCTCTTGCTCAAGTTTAAATACTTTTTATATGGCTAAACATTTATATGGCTCATCAGAATTGCTGATTATGAAAAATGTTTGTAGCACTATATTCAAGTGTATTTCTGTCTTCACAGATGCCTTTTCAGGATAAATCCAGATAGGGGACCAAAGTGGAGAAGAAGCCATCTAAAAACAGCAGTCCATAAATCCTAATCAATTTCATTGATTACAAACATTGCAAACTTTGAATGGAGAGAGTAGACATCATCTCACATGCCAGCTTTCATACATATCCAATTTGTTTATGCTATTCTGTAATGTTTAAAGGGTTCATTCTGCTTGTGTTTTGTGGCTGGCTGTTATCTTGAGTGAGTGCGGCATTTTAATGTGTGCTTTAATGCAAATTGTGTACATTTCAAAGTACAGGGTTAAAAAAAAAGCTGTCATTCTCACAGTAAAGACTGTTCATGGAAGTTGGTTAGTTTTAACCAGTGGGGAGAACCAGTTACATTTAAAAAAATAAATAAAATTATAATATTGCTGCTAACGATGCTATGAAGTGCTTTAAATGTTGATCACAGGATGTATTTGCAGATAACAAATAAAACAAAATTAAAATTTCTGTTGTTGTTTTTTTTTTTTTTTTTTTTTATTAAAGCAAATCTTAGTTAATTTTGCAGTTTAACTAAACTGCAAAAAAAGTTTAAGTACTGTTATAAAAACATTGTGTGTGTATATATATATTTATATTATCTGTACTTCAACTTTTTTTATCATTCTTTAAAGATAATTTTTCTGTGTTTTAGAGGTGTATGACTGTATTTTAACAATTAATGTATGTTAAAATTAAAAGATTTCATAGTATTATAAGGAGATTTTTGTGTAGAATAACAGTAATAAACCGTAATTATAGGATAAGAAATTACTGTTTTTTTACAGTGTATTTCTGTTTTTAAACAGACATTTTCTGGCGCACCTGCTGCCACAAAATTACCGTTTTTTTACGGGTTTTTTTTTTACAGTGTGTGCACAGCTCTAACATTAGAGACTAACAATACCATTGTAGCGAATCAGCTCTATATTCTTCCACCATTAGGTAGCGAATCAGCTCTATGAAATATTAATGATCAATCATAACTTGTTATAATCAATTATGAATATTTGGATCAGTTAATCGGGTTAACTTGATGTAGCTACATTAACATTACAACCAAATACTCGGTTCATCCCGTGAACACTCAATATTGGTTATTAATTAATTAATTAATAGAAAGGTACATTTCCGGGCAAGGGAAATGTCTTTCTTACTAAGTATTAAGAGCAAGTAGTCAAAATCTATGATTAGTGACTTTAGATATGAGCTTGAGACACAGACAACTTTACATGTGACATGAACAAGACTTTATTAACTAGACTAAACATTTAAACTACTCTAACATACATATACATACATTCATACAGTTTACCAAGGGAAAGAGGGCTGAAGCAGAATACAGGAAGGCAAGAAGTTATAGCATTGTTTGAAGTTCAGCAGATCAACAGCCTGAGCAAACCATCATATTAGTTCTGACACGCCCTTTTTAGAAAGGGGTTAAGGATACTTAATGTATCAAATAATGAGACTAAGTTTGATACTTGCATGTCCCATTTGAATTAAACTGTCCTGATGCAATTTGTTGAGGCTCCAGTTGATCTTTGATGATGTTGTCTTGATGAGAGAGAACCAGTGAGAGTCAGAGGATCTTGGTGAATGGGCAGTCGAGGCCGTAGCCTGGCACATGCTTGGGAGTCCTTGGGGCCTTTAGTTTGGCATCATTCAGCGAGAGAGTGAGAGAGCACAAGGCTCAGAGAGCAAGAGAGGCTAAGAGCAGCGAAGAGGATAAGAGTTGGTAAGATAAGAGAGAGGAAAAGAGGAAGTGGGCGCAGCAATTTTATACCCTCGGGAAACAGGTCCCACCTCTCATTGGCTCGACCAATGAGAAGGGTTTGGGTTCCAGGCGGGAATTTGGTTTATTGCTCTTTGTTGTAAAATTGCCCATTGCATGTGCAAGAAAGAAAATAGGAAATATACTTTTAATACTAATATGTTGTTGTTATCGACATATCATGTACACAGTCATTTCGATCTTCAAAATACCAAGTTATAGAGACCAAATATGCCACACATATGATTTTGGTTAACCATAGTATGCAAAGTCTGAAACATTAACCCATTAGTTTGCAAGAAAACATAGATCAAGCACATTTAAGGGAAAATGTGAGATGGCACACTAGATATATGTCAATATTTATCACATGGATATATAGAATATATATATAGGATTAACAGGGTTCATTTCTCTTTCTCAGTAAGAGAATGAAGGGAGGGTCAGCACTTCTCTGAACATTCCTTTGGAGGTCGTAAAGGCCTCCATTACTCTGGGCAGGAGAATGATTCCTTTGTTCCGGCCACGCTCATTTGCATGTTTCTGGCTGGGTTTATGACGGTAAGAGATTTTGGGCTGAATGACTCAAAAGATGGCAAAACATAACGTAATATCATTCTACTGAAGATCTTATATTCGAATTTAGCTAGGCCAAATCGTAAGGTTTAATTTGATACCAAGAAAAGTATATTTAGTACACTTAGAAAGGGAATATACACTGAGGCTATTAAATATGAGGCCTCAGAGTTTAAAACACACACTGAAACAGTTCTAACGAGTTTGATATACCTCAGAAATACACAACATACAGGGATTACACGTATTTCATTAGCAATATGCAGTTCTGTGTTTAACTGGAAAACACACACACACACACACATTTTTACGCTCAAAGTTTCCCTTCCTGTCCACATGATAAGCACGTGGTGAGCATGCGGATGTCACATGCGTTCTCTGTCAATAGTTCATTGTCTCTTTGTCAATACATTTATTGTGCTTGTGGAGGCTGGTTGGCTTATTTCAGTAATTAGGGGTTTTTAACAGTAAGTTCTTGTTTGTTCGGAATCTGTTAAGGCACTGATCCTCCGCCATACCTTACAGTCCCCTTTTTCGCCAGGTGATGTCCCTGTTGGAGACATCATCGGATCTACAATCATCACGATGGCGGATGGCAGGTGAATCATGAGGGTTTTGTAGCAGGTGGTTGTTCCACGGTGGGTGATGTAGACAGTAGCCACATCCAGGTCTCTGCAGCAGGTGCAGAGGCAGCAGGTGCCTTGACAGTGTGTCACCTGTCATTATGAAGTCAGTTCGTTTGAGGCAGGTGCTTGTTCGTGGCTGCAGTGAGTGGTTATGGGCATCGTGTAGTGTGGAGAGAGTTCCAGACTGACCTAGTACTGGTAGCAAAAGGGCAGCAGGTGGCCGTTCACCCTTGGTTCGGCACCCAGTCACCAGGTGTCTGAAGTCTGCAGTGTTACTCTGCTCTGGCAGCAGTGCTGACTTGAGCTTGCCTGAGTGGTGTTGGGCAAGAGTCAGAGGTTTGTTCTTCCCAGTACTCCTCAGGGGAGTTCTGTTCCAGGAGCTCTTTGCTAGTGCTAGCAGCTCTTGTAACTCAGTAACAGGCGCTTCTAGCTGTCTTTGTGCAGCCTCTGTTTGGCACCTGTTTGAAAGGTGTACAGGAGGATGTTGTTGTAGACTGCTGTGGGACGCCCTGTGATGTTTGCTGGGTGAGGCCTTGTGTTTGTTAAAGGCCTTCTGTGTCAGGTCACGCAGTTGTTGGATAGGCATTGTGTGGGGCAGGCCATAATGCCTAAATGGTGACTTACCATAGGATGGAGGTTTCGGAGGAAAAGGCTCTTGAAGCTGGTGTCCTCCTCCATCCCAGGTTTGTTGCGAGCTCAAGTAAGCTCGCCTGAGTCTGTGGTAGTAAACATAGGGAGTTTCATGCCGACCCTGTTTGGTGTCTAGGGCAGCGATCAGTCCATTGTTAGACTCTGAGAATTCCCTTATGATGACTTGTTTCAGCTGCTGGTAGTTAGACTGGATGTTTTCTGGCTGTCGAGCCAGAAAGCGCCGCAACTCTGGGCTGGACGTGATCCAGATCAGATGGAGTCTATCTTGATGGTTCACACTCATCAAAGACTGCAGGTGAAAGTCAATGTCTCGCAGGTAAGCGTGGATGTCGTGGTCTCCTGCAAGCTCTGGTGTAAATGCAGGGATATGTCTGGCCATTCGGTTGAGGTCTTTGAGTGTCGCTACACGTGTCGCTTCAAGATTCGCCTGAATCAATCCTTTTCCTTCGCGGCTGCGGAAGCTTTCAGGAAACTGTCCGATGACGTGTTAAGCAGAGGGGTTTGTCTCCCCTTTGTAAATCTGTGCTTGGCTGGGGAGGTTTCTCTGCTGATTGCAAGTGGGGAGTGAGATGTCTCTCCTGCTGTGGTTTCTTTTGCAGCAGGTAAGAGTGTCTCAGTTCTCGTTGGACCATGTCAAGTTCATCTTTAGTGTTGTCCAGCTGCTGAGTCAGCACTTTAACTTCAGCTCTGGACACATTCAGTTGACCTTCACAGGCCATGGTTCTGGCATCTTTGTCCAAGAGTTCAGAATTTGCTGTTTTTAACAGTGAATCTTTGTGAAAAAGTACCTTTTCCAGGTGCTCTCTGCCTGTCTTTTCCAACTGCTCTTGTTGTTTAGCAGCTGTCAGAGCCGTTTGAAGTCTGTGGATTACCTCCTGTGGCTCCCTTCTGCCAGGGTCCTTGTGTCTGTCCTGAGCCTCCATCTCTAGCTGGTCTATGCGGTTTTTAGCATGTGTCAGCTCCGCTTGGGACTCAGTGATCTGGCGCTTGAGGTTGTTTACCTCCTGTTTCAAACCTGTGAGGTTGTGGGCCAGGACGATAAACTCAGTCAGATATTTGTGCTCGTACCTCTGGTTTGAGTCGCCTGTCATTAGTTCTTTTCCCTCGCTTTCCAGTTGCTTTTTGTTCTGTTGCTGAAGGTCGTCAGCAGCCATGGATAAAAGGGTGTTCCTCAAAACACCTAGCCAGTCCTTTTGGCCTGCCATCTGGGAAGTTAGGCTGAGCATCTGCAACATTTTGGCACACTTCTGGTGAGAGTAAGGGCAAGAGACTAATGCAAGATCAAACAGAATTTGGAGCTAAAGGCAAAGTGAGACAGCAAGGTGTATAATGTACAGCTAGGTTTTGCTAGGTGTGGTTAACAACTGAAATGTGTTCCTGATTATTACTATCTTAGCTGCAAATAGCAGGATGCTCAGATTTGTGTGGATCTGAGTGGCTTTGCTAAAAGAGCGTAAGCCTAGATTTAATAAATGACTTAAGATGTTTCTTTGGGTCAAATTATTTATCAGCACTTACTGATAGCATACAACAGGCTTGATCTTTGAACACATGAAGAGGAGAAAGAAAGAGGAAGAAAAGAGCTTTCCTATTAGATTGTGTCTATTAGTGGTGCTCAAAATTATGCCATAGAAATCGTCTAGATTACTTGTGTAGCTGGCTCATAAAATTTAAGCAACTTGTTGCAAATAAACACAAAATCGAGAAGAAAAGTATGTCTAGTTACTTTTGCAGTTTTATGGTGAAATAAAACCACACTAAACCAAGAGGGTTAAATGGGAAAATTAATAGCTGACTTCTATTATTAGTAAAAATAATAAAAAGACTTGAAGAAGTGATTAAAATAGCAGAATAACCTTGTATTGGGAATAATCAATAGCACTGATGATTAACAATTAGATTTGCTTTGGGCATCATTCTATAGTTGGTCACAGCTGTTATGTGTTCAAGACCACACAATGTGTTTGTCCCTCTATAAAGTTTAGTCAACGTGCCATTGAAAGTTCCTAATAACTATAAAAATTATTCTCTATCTAAACAGTTTACATGTAATTAAGTTTTTAGATTTAATTAACAAAGTAACTGTAAATTTAGCTGAACAGCGTTCAGTAAGGGATGCACCTGAAAGGTGCAGGTGAAGTTAGATGAGAAGAATTAAAGTTAAGGAAAGAGAAAGTGAAAATTCAGAAACCAGAAATGGGGTTAAAGGAAAATGGTTTAGATCACTTCACTCTGCATGCACACAAGCTGTAGATAAAGGCTTCATGTAAATTATGCTAGCAGCTAACTGTTGAAGCTATTAGTTAGCTTAGCCTAAGCTAAGGGGCTGCTAAGTTGGGTTAGCTTAGCCACCTAGGCTGGTTTGTTTACAAAATGGTGTCGGAAGGAAACACATGCGCTATCTGGAGTGAGCACTTCCTGTGACAAGTCGTTGTCATGGGAACCAATGCACTTCAGAGTTTCAGTGAGTGAAACACAGTTCTGATCACCAGGAAGCTAAGCTTTTAGATGCACACATAAGGTTTAGATGAAGGACATCAATCTAACTATAATTTGTAAGGCCTTTATACTGTGAAAAGGGGAGCATCGCCCAAATCTACATTTATATAACACTGTACTGAGATTTCTTCCTCAGAAACAGGTTAAGCAATCAATTCTGGTACAGTTTACATGCCGCTGAGCTGAGATTCCTTCATCAAAACAGACTTACACTTTAATACTGAAATTAGGGTTTCTCCGCTAAAATCATATTACTCGTACACTGATACCTTTTGAAAATATGCTTAAATGTGTTAAGACTCTTTCAATTACAGTAGAGATGTCAATTCAAGCCATCACCTTATCCGCGATCCAAACAAGCCAGCAACTAGTGAAGCAAATGCCGCTTTCGCATGTCATGTCCTATTCTGACCGGAATTATTCAATGCACACTTTTAAGTTGACAGTGGTTCAAGCTCATAACCTTTGTTTAATCATGCCCGCACATTCTCCACCATTATGTAGCGAATCAGCTCTATATTCTTCCACCATTAGGTAGCTGAATCAGCTCTATGAAATATTAATAATCAATCATAACTTGTTATAATCAATTATGAATATTTGGATCAGTTAATCGGGTTAACTTGATGTAGCTACATTAACATTACAACCAAATACTCGGTTCATCCCGTGAACACTCAATATTGGTTATTAATTAATTAATTAATAGAAAGGTACATTTCCGGGCAAGGGAAATGTCTTTCTTACTAAGTATTAAGAGCAAGTAGTCAAAATCTATGATTAGTGACTTTAGATATGAGCTTGAGACACAGACAACTTTACATGTGACATGAACAAGACTTTATTAACTAGACTAAACATTTAAACTACTCTAACATACATATACATACATTCATACAGTTTACCAAGGGAAAGAGGGCTGAAGCAGAATACAGGAAGGCAAGAAGTTATAGCATTGTTTGAAGTTCAGCAGATCAACAGCCTGAGCAAACCATCATATTAGTTCTGACACGCCCTTTTTAGAAAGGGGTTAAGGATACTTAATGTATCAAATAATGAGACTAAGTTTGATACTTGCATGTCCCATTTGAATTAAACTGTCCTGATGCAATTTGTTGAGGCTCCAGTTGATCTTTGATGATGTTGTCTTGATGAGAGAGAACCAGTGAGAGTCAGAGGATCTTGGTGAATGGGCAGTCGAGGCCGTAGCCTGGCACATGCTTGGGAGTCCTTGGGGCCTTTAGTTTGGCATCATTCAGCGAGAGAGTGAGAGAGCACAAGGCTCAGAGAGCAAGAGAGGCTAAGAGCAGCGAAGAGGATAAGAGTTGGTAAGATAAGAGAGAGGAAAGAGGAAGTGGGCGCAGCAATTTTATACCCTCGGAAACAGGTCCCACCTCTCATTGGCTCGACCAATGAGAAGGGTTTGGGTTCCAGGCGGAATTTGGTTTATTGCTCTTTGTTGTAAAATTGCCCATTGCATGTGCAAGAAAGAAAATAGGAAATATACTTTTAATACTAATATGTTGTTGTTATCGACATATCATGTACACAGTCATTTCGATCTTCAAAATACCAAGTTATAGAGACCAAATATGCCACACATATGATTTTGGTTAACCATAGTATGCAAAGTCTGAAACATTAACCCATTAGTTTGCAAGAAAACATAGATCAAGCACATTTAAGGGAAAATGTGAGATGGCACACTAGATATATGTCAATATTTATCACATGGATATATAGAATATATATATAGGATTAACAGGGTTCATTTCTCTTTCTCAGTAAGAGAATGAAGGGAGGGTCAGCACTTCTCTGAACATTCCTTTGGAGGTCGTAAAGGCCTCCATTACTCTGGGCAGGAGAATGATTCCTTTGTTCCGCCACGGCTCATTTGCATGTTTCTGGCTGGGTTTATGACGGTAAGAGATTTTGGGCTGAATGACTCAAAAGATGGCAAAACATAACGTAATATCATTCTACTGAAGATCTTATATTCGAATTTAGCTAGGCCAAATCGTAAGGTTTAATTTGATACCAAGAAAAGTATATTTAGTACACTTAGAAAGGGAATATACACTGAGGCTATTAAATATGAGGCCTCAGAGTTTAAAACACACACGAAACAGTTCTAACGAGTTTGATATACCTCAGAAATACACAACATACAGGGATTACACGTATTTCATTAGCAATATGCAGTTCTGTGTTTAACTGGAAAACACACACACACACACACATTTTTACGTTCAAAGTTTCCCCTTCCTGTCCACATGATAAGCACGTGGTGAGCATGCGGATGTCACATGCGGTTCTCTGTCAATAGTTCATTGTCTCTTTGTCAATACATTTATTGTGCTTGTGGAGGCTGGTTGGCGCTATTTCAGTAATTAGGGGGGTTTTTAACAGTAAGTTCTTGTTTGTTCGGGAATCTGTTAAGGCACTGATCCTCCGCCATACCTTACACCATAGTTGTCGACTTCCATTCATACAGCACAAGTCAACCGAACTCACTCACAAAATTCAGCTGCAAGTGATGAAATTGTAATTGAGTCACATCAGTTATAGAATACGGCTGTCTAACTCTTTCAACATTCAACTGTGTATGAACATAATCGTAATCCAAAAAGGACTGACAACCATTCTGCTGCTGTGTGAACGTAGCCTCAATGAGCCATTACTTTCCAACATATCGCTCCACCATTAAACCAACACATCACAATCACAATGTTGATGCAGATGGGCTCCAGCCAGACATGATGACACTTTAATATCTAATTTATTTTTGATTCTTATGTTTCCAGTATGAGTGGAACTGGTATGTGCGTTGCCTGGGTAACTAGCAGTCTCAAATATAACACTTCATGACCAGTCCCAAGAGCCGAGACCGGTCAGCCCCAGCCCCATCTTCTCCATGGTTACGTACCCAAGGTCTCCATTTAATGAGAGCCAGCCTCTGCGGAGAGATGGCCCATATGTCACAAATAATCCTATCTGAAGAGCTAAGAGGATAAGGAAAAAACACATATCCAACTTTTATGATTCTGCCAAGTGGAGTGTGCTGTTTCATTCTATATCTGTCTCTCTCTGTCTCTCTCTCTCTCTCTCTTTCTCACACACACACATTTCCCTTAAAATTTGTCTTAACACACAGAAACACATACAAAGGCTTGCACACACATATGTATTCTTAGCTTAGAAAAGTGGGTCTCTTTTTAAACTAATAGTATCAGCAGAAAACACTACTTTATTGAGCTTTTGATATTTCTAGGGAGCCAGTGATCAGAAAGAACCAGGTAACAACAACAGGAACAGAGTGAAAATAGTATGACAGTAATAAATAAAAGAGACAAAGCTAACCTGAAATTTTGCCCAGTCTCAGTTTGTGCAGTCCATTTGTTCTCCATAAAAACAGGCAACTAGAACTTTCAAAATAAATGTACCTTTTCAGCTTTTAACAAGAATGAAAGAACCTGTGGAATCACACATCTAACATGTTTGCAACAGTCTTTACAGATAACAATAAATAGTAGCATAAATACATATGCTCTAATGGGATTTTTTTTCCCCTACATCAGTATATGGAGGGCTCTAAATTCGGAATGTTTGATGACATTTTAAAATGACTATTCTTGCACATCTATTCCATAAAATGAGCCTCTGTACCCAGTAATGCATTCTCATGTCAAATTATCAGAATATAAAAATATTAATATATTTATATTTTGAAGTGTGCTTTCTGAGAAATGTTCTATAAAGCTTTGTGATAACACTTTTGCTTCAGTGTCTTTTGCTTTAACTTATGTACTACCCCAACTAAGAGTAGAACTTAACAGTGTGATAATACAGATATTGTTGGCTTTTGTATGACACATTGATTATGTTCCTCATTTTGTAAGTCATTTTGTAAATAAGTGTAGGCTTAATTACTAGATGTAAATGTAAACACTGTGTAGTTCTGCCTACAGTAGTATTGTATTTCACATAAATATGTGAAAAGGGGGGCAAAAATTCTTATGGGGTCAGGGATAGGGACAATCAGAACTTCCAAATTAATTTAGAAAATGCACCATCTCAGCAAACCATGTTTTTTTTTTATAACCAGAGTGATTTTTTAAATTATAAATGGGAGAACATTCATTTTTCATTCACAGTGGATGAGCAATATGTTTGTTTGAAAATACAAATGTGATTGTATAACTGCGTGTTCATCAGACCGTGGAAAATACAGCAAGTCATATATACTGTATATATTTAAAGATATGTCCAATTCTACTACAGTTAAACAGACTGCTCATGTCAGTCTCATCACAAATGTTGAACATTTGTATCCAGAAGGGACTTCAATGTTGTCGCTCTGCTTTTTTATCTGTTCAAAGGGCAAAACACTCTTGATTTTGCAGTGAGAGGGCAGCTCTTTTTTAATTCAAACTTAATTGAGCAAAGGTTCAAATGAATCATATTTATAAATATTCATATGTAGAAAATGATGCACTTTGGATGGTTGAGATGATTTTGGAATAAAAATCCATTTCACTTATTCAGAATGACAGTGTAATTCAATTTCATTTCAAAGAAAATGTTTATGAAACTCATTAGATGTGACAGGGTGGTATTAGAATTTGCCAGGATAAAATGACTCATTAGATGAAGCATGACATCATTACGCCTGTTCAAAGAAAAGCAGAGTTCAGATAGATTGAACCACATAAAACTACATGAATACAACAAAATTCCTCATACTGTTGGTCTCCAATCATACACACCATTAAAACAAGCAAGTCCATATAACCTAAAGATCATGATGGCTAACCAGTGAAAAGTTAAAAAATCAAAGTGAGATTACTATAGGCCACCACTGTGAGGTTAAAGGGAAGTCACTAATTCCTTACCATCATGTCGTACCAAACTATTCTTAATTTTTTGGAACATTTAAGGAGAAGTTCTTGGATAGGTCATCATTCACTTTCATTTGTATGCAGAATAGTAGCACTGAAATTCAACTATGAATAGCTAATTTTGTGATAATTTGAAGAAAGAAAGCCATACAGGTTTGGAACACAATGGCGAGTAAACAAAGGCAAAATATTCATTTTAAAATGTGATCAGTTTAACAAATACATTTTAATTTAATTAATGAGTACAACTCAAAACCATCCCAGGCAGATAATAAAGAAATAATTCAAAAGGTGCTTTACACTCTCATACCAGTGAATAAATGAGAGTAACAGACTTTCAAATGCTTTTAAAACAACACCAGACCTCTCATAATGTAATCTCACTTCTCTCTCTCTCTCCATTTCCATCCACTTTGTCTAAAATTACATTTATTCATCACGTTAGAGTGCATTATCATGGCTGTCCAACCACCTATTAAATAGAGCCATTTTGGCCATTTCAGTTAGCATTTGCCTTTAGCGGGAAGATAACTTTGCAATGGTATTTTTATGATAGGCCAACACTCCTCTCCAATCAAGGAAAGGTTAAAAGGCTAAATATCTGGCACATGCTGAAGTGGTATGAAGTCCTTTGCAGAACAGGCTGATGTATTCTCTTCGGCGGTATAATACAGTAATTCATTTTTCAGCAACTAAGAGAGGACAAAGACAGAAAAAAACCCCAAAGCGATTAAAATTAACAAAAGCATATTATTCATTCCTCAATATTTATCTCTATATTTAATGTCAATGGGTGTATGTTAAATTTTGTATATTTTTTTTTGCATAACATTAGACTTTAATTCTGACATAAGAACCAGTTTGGTTCAATAGGCAATTTTTCTAACATTTACATGTAAGGATTGTAACTAGATGCAGATACACATGGCCAAATACACCATATTTTAATTTTCTATAGTTCATTTTGAGCTTTGCATTAGTCGCTGCTCTGTTGTTCCATTCTGTCAGGTTATGACAATTAAAGGCAATCTTAGAAGGTGGATTAAATTCAGATGGCTGCTTTGGCCAAAGGATACCTCTAATCCTCTGTTAAGAGTCCTGAAAGAAAAACTTGTCTTAACAAGGGATTTTCTGCCTTAAACTGTCAAGATACTTAAAAGTAAGTTAAAAAAAATATGTTAAACATTCAGGGCTTTCAGAGGAAAATAAACACAAAGATTTAAGCATATTCCAAACATAATTATACCATAAACAATGTCCAAAAATAGAGAGCACTTTAAAAGTGGGGTATAAACATAAGGTGCTCTAAGGTCAAGGTTTCATAAAAAATACTGATGGATGAATCTAAGCCATATATAGGGACCAGAATATCAAAGAGATTTGGAAAAGAGCTCTTTTGTCTTTGGACAGTAAGCAAAAACCTAAATAAATATATATATATAAAAAGCCTTACCAACCACCTAATAATACACTTGCAACCACCCAGAAATCATGATGTGGAAAGTTAGAAAAATATGATCACAAATTAGATTTGAGAGTTACAGTAGATGGCAAGATTACAACAACTGAAATTTTAGTTGTTTTATCACACCAAGCTATGATATGACTTCAAAACACTTGAAATATAGCATGCAATTATGGACTTTAATGACACTTTTATGGTTTTTACATGATTTTTATAAAAATCACCATTAACTTACTTAATAGAAGAAAACAGAAGCTCCAACATTCTGCATTAGAACTTGGATGGATGCATAATAGAGCTATACGGGGGTGGGATGATGATAACATTTTCATTTTTGGGCGAACTATTCCTTTAAAAGGAGTATGTCCTACACAGCACCTAGCAGAACTGATTATATTCATATAGTGCTATTTCAATCTGTAGGTGTTTTGTGACTGAGACTTCATGAGATAATAAATAAAGTAAGGCTAGAATCTTTCAACATTTTAAAATAAATCAATTAGTTAAATTAGTTAATAAATAAGTTAATACACTTATGTTAATAGGACTGACGCTGTCCAGATGGACTTATTACATAACAAAGCATCTCCCACACATGCATGACTACTCTGGCACTTCAGCACATTTGCATTTTATCTTAAATGACAAGGCATTTAAAACTTCAAACAACAAGCATCATATGCTACAGAGATTTTAAAAAAAAAATCACTTTGAAGCTAGCTGGCAACAGTACTTTCAATGAGTTGTACTGTTTGAGGGTAGTCAGTACACGAGGGAGAAAAGATATGCAGAGAGAGAGAGAGAGAGAGAGAGAGAGAGAGAGAGAGAGAGAGAGAGAGAGAGAGAGAGAGAGAGAGAGAAAGGAACGATTGGATCAGTTAGTCACCTGGGGGCTAGGAGCATCAGCTGGGGTTCATCTCAGCATAGGACCTGAAGAAGAACGCAGTGTTTGGTCCTCTGAGATACCACTATACTCCGCACACAACTCTAACAAAGGCAATTCTCTCTGCTTCTGCCTGAAATAAAGTTTATCCTTTATTTAAAGGTACCCTGTTTTAAAGGTAATTTCATCATAATGTTTTTATTCATTGTTAACACCTGGTATTCGGCTGATGAATATAATTAATTTAGAAATATATTGAGGCAGGGCGGAGGGCGAGGCCGGGTCGTGATCCTACACACCTGGTCCTGTATTAGCCTAATACGAAAAAGATTAGACTAATACGGGACCGGGTGTGTAGGATCACGACACGGCCCCGCCCTCCGCCCTGCCACATATATGTATTTAATATTTTTGACTTAAGTTTACTACAAGTTTTTCACATTTCTTGAAATTGCTTGAAACAAGAGTATGATATCTTGAACCACATAGCATCCTAATACTCTGTGCACTTTTGGTCCCTCACTGGCTCCTCTCATTACACACTTTACACTTTGTCAATGTGAGTCTTGCATCTGAACAGTAAGTAAATGTCAAACTGTTAAACAGACATTTCAAAAGGGGAAAAACAGACAGGAGAACATAAATGCAATGGACATAGTGAACAATATACAGTGTAAAGGATATACTTAAGGAATATTTCAACCAAAATTTTAAATTCTCTCATTATTGACTTACCCTGATGCCATCTCAGATGTGTATGAATGTCTTTATTCAGCAGAACACACATGAAGATTTTAAGAAGAAGATAGAGCTCTGTCAGGTCCTCGTAATGTAAGTAAACATGTGCCAGCACTGTGATGGTCTAAAAGTCACATGTAGGCATTATAAGGACCTGACAGACCTCTATCTTCTTCTAAAAATCAGGGTAAGTGAATTATGAGATCATTTTAATTTTGGGATTGAACTACTACTTACTTGACACTTATATAAACATAATACTGATTTACAAAATGTGCAAATTTTGGCATATTTTCAAGGCATTCTTAGAATATAAGATCAGTCAAAAGTCCTCATCTACAAGATGCATTTACCTCCTAAAAACTGAGCTAGCCTAAATAACGCTTATTTGAACTAAGAAATCAATATGTGTGGGCATACATAAAGGAGAAACTCTTGACAGTTGCTATAGGTGTTGACAACAGAACCTTCCATGGCCTCTTAATCTAATCAAAGCTAATTCATTTACTGTCATAGTCACTTGAAAAGTTAGTATATCAACACCTCATTCAATAGATAGGAAGAGAGAATGATGAAACTTGGCAGAAAATTAAATAAAAAAAGCAACACAACAGCATATAAGAGTATGCATTTGAAGTATACAAACCTTACATTCAATAAATTAAAGGGTCAAGGGTCAAGGATCTTGCATTTATTGCTGTAAAAAAAGTATGAATAATATAGTGGCAGAAGTCTCTTGTGTTTTTTGCAATTACTGATAGTTACAGTGGTGTGTTGCTACAGAGTCTTGATGACAGATTGAGAGACTTAACACTGTAGCAGCCTGAGGCATCGCTAGACATAAATACCATTCAGGGCTTTGCCCATTAGTGGCATATCATAAAGTAAAGATGACTCAAGTGTAAAAAATTCACATACTTATGCCAAACCCATCTATTGTAGTACTGTATATCTGTGTTTGCTATAAAAGATATAAAAGTAAGGGACTATCAGCCAGCTGTTATTACAAAATAAATACTGACAGAATTATCAGGACCCAGATGTGACTTGTTGATTTCAAGGTATATAAACATTAAGAACTGCAAGTCGATTTTCTGTGTGATCTTGTTGGTCTAGCGATGCCTCTCCTTTACTATCAAATCCAAGCACTTGCAGACATTCAGTCACTGTTCTCCAAGACCTTACAAAATAAATTATTCTTTTTCTGAAGCTAAATGAAAGAAATCACTTGAGATATCAAAGGGTCTGAAGATATTATAGCACAATATCCATAGTGCCCCTGTTCTGTTGACATGTCAAGGACCACTTAACAACAGGATGAAATAATTATCATTTTGATGTTAATTTCAATATAACTGATAATTATTGTTTTGACATGTATTATTATCAAAGAAAATTATTGCAAAACTTCCTCACTTGATGATAAAACGTGTTAAGAGAACATGAAACTTTGACTGACAAAAAATGCACACACGACAATGGCAGCATACAGTACAGAAATCCATTCAAGGTTTTTCAATTAACATAAAGACCTCTTGGGAATAAAAAGGGAGTTGGCTTGTGTACTTCATTTTATTTGATGCCACTCACAGTCATTAGCATACCTTCTCGACTCTTATTGAGCGTAATTAATTAAGCTAAAGCCAGCGTGTGAATGGCGGCGCTCTCAGCTTGATGTGAGCTCCTTCCCTCCAGCACTGAGGTGCCCATGTCTGTCTCTACTTACACGGGCAACATGCTAAATTGTAATTAGCTGACAGAGATAATTAGTATATTAAATCATAGTGCTTTTTGCTCTCCAACTCTTTGGACCGCAAAATGCATTTGCAGTAAACACATAAGTCTTTTAATCATGACAGACGTGAAAGGACAAAAATAAATAAATAAATGAACACACTATTGACTTCTAAAGCTCTGAAAGTCAGAATGATGGTCACCCCTCTCACTTTCGCTAACAGCTGGAATGCTGATGTCAGCGTAGTGTGAACCACAGGGGAGATAACATTTTAACCAAACACCTGTATTTTGAATACTCACCGAATTTCTATCTCGATTTATGATAAAATGTTGTTTTATTTTAAAGTTAGAGAGTTTGCAAACATGTGTGATTCATATTTATTTATTTATTTTTTGTTTGTTTGTTTGTTTGCACAATGTGACCCTGAACCCAACGAGTTTGTCATGAATTTGCTAGATTATTATTTACTTATAAAAATGAACCAGTTTAACATGACCTACAATTGTGTGCAGTTGTGTACACAGTTGTATGTAGTACACATTAAAAAATATTCTCTTTTTGTGTTCCACAGACAAAAAAAAGTAAGTCATAAAGGCTTAGAACGACATGAGGATGAGGCCTAAATCCACACTAATCCATTTTCATTTGTTATCGACTTCCATAGTAGCTACTAAATAGTGCTTTCAAAAGTCTCCGATTTCGGTAGGTTCCAGTGTGTATGAGGTGTGTTTACGTAACAAAATAAATTTATTTTAAACCAAAAATGTATTAGTGTAGACATCTAATAAATAATCGTGTAATATTGTGAAAATTAAACTCAAGTTTCTGAATAATTTTTCCCATCACTAAGGCCAAGGTTGGCCCATGGCTTAGGAGACATGGGCTGTTGCCTATGGCGCAAAATTACAGGGGGGTGCTGCACAAGCATTTTATTATATTTTTGTCAGAAAAGGCCCTCTTATTATGACTCTGCACCCCTTCTACCCCATGTTCAGCCACTTACATCCTTTCAGTGCTGATAAATGGTTACAAAAACATAATCAACGAAAAAGCTTCTTTCAGTGGCAATAAACATGCTGTGCACCATGACCTGACATCAGCATTAGTTTTGATTGTTGTTTATGCCACAACCATATGCACTATTCTCATATAAAAAAAAAGAAGCAGAAAAAATAACAATATAAAGGTAAGTATCACAACGACTGTTCATGTCAGTCAGTGATGTTTACTTACTAATTGAGGAGCTTATTTATGCTATGTTCCAGCCAACTCAGAACTCAGAATTGTTCCCACCTCCTACTAGGAAATAATGACTGGAACACCACCCGAAGTTGGACATCCATAAAATTCAGGCAGATAGATCAGGGAGATATGTCAATTGACATCATATCCAAGATGGTGGTGATTGACGAGCAGAAACCAGAGCTGTCTCCGAAACCGCCCCATCCACTAAATAGTGCACTATTTCGGGTGTCGGACATTTTTTAGTTGTGTCCAAATTCATTCCCTATATCTCGTTCCCTACATTTGTTCACTCATTCTTACCCACAATGCAATCTGATTTCGAGGGTACATACGATGTACACTCTCTGACCACTATTTCCCATAATCCAACGCAGAGTGCAAAAAAAATTGCTAATGGCGGACGCAAACAAAGGAGGCTGCAACTTTTACAAATGTAAGTAACTATTTTATTAATACAAATAAATCTGTATCAAGATAGTAAGAAGTAAAATTATACATATATATGGATTCATTTATAATTGGCCACTAACCGCTTAAATGCAATTTTTGACTAGAAACTAGCAAGGGTAATTTTTACAGTCGAGATTTCACGCAGAAAATTATAATTTGTTGGATTGTTCACATATATTATTTATCTCATGTAACTACTGTATTCGCATATGCCTTAGAAAGTAATGTACTGAAGATTTTCTATTGTTTTAGGGATGGATGAAGACGTAACGCGTCTCATAATGAGCAGGATGGCCAATGGGCATCTCTTCTCTTGGTGCAGGAACGCAGCCCAGTTTGGATGGGAGTGATTTTGTAAGATTACTTTTTCTCAGAAATTAGTAGAGTTCAGTTAAATTTGATATGTGTAATTAGTAATATTTAAATAATTACGTTATATGCACTACAGAACTGTACTGAAAAAGATGGGGTTGCTGGGTGTGGTAACCCTTGCCAAAAAGTGGGAAAAATTTAAGAACCTACAAGGTAAATTCATCTTAATAATATATACAGTTTTGTTTGTAAATTTACATAATTTGCAGCATCTGCAAGGTGTTTTTTTTTGTGATGCATAAAAGTATCTATAGTACTGCATTTTTGTAGCTTTTTGATATTACAGATATGTACATACATTTCACAAATCCAGATCATATCTAAATTTACAAATGATCCTCTTAAAAAGTTTACAAGCCCTTGGTTCTTAATATCCTGTGTCCTCCTTCATGGTCAACGACTGCAGCCTTTTGTGATGTTTGTGCATAGAACTTCTCGTTTGATCTCTCAACCACAGTGGTTGATCGAACTTTGCCACTCAGGACAATTGAGGGGCTCATACTCAACTATTACAAAAGGCTACAAATTATAATTTATGCTTAAAGAGGCAAAAAATTATAACAGAATTTTTTAAATATTGAATTATTATTTTCTAATGGCATGTACTTCAATATCTGTTCTGCAGTACTGAATAAAAAACAAAACACATTTTTGTTTTTGCTCATTTTAAAGAAAAAGTCTCAGGTTACTTGACTGTAACCTTTGTTCCCTGATAAAAGCGGAATGATATGCTGCCCTGAATTATCGTTTTGGGAACAACTTTAGGTGCGACATCATTGGATGCACCTGTAGCAGGGCTATAAATAGATGCGTCATAGGTGCATCGTCAGGTATTTTGTCTGAAGAGCAGTCCTGGGGCATCCCAGTGCGGCAATGAAGCACAGCATCTCGTTCTGCTTTTATCAGGGAACAAGGGTTACATTCAAGTAACCAGAGACATTCCCTTTCAAAAAGCTACACTTATGATGCTGCGCTGAATTAGCGTTTTGGAAAAAAGAATACCCACGCCGCCGCACTGTGGATGTCTGGACCACTTACGGTTGTGTAGTTTGCTCACAAGAGTGCGAGAGGTCTCAGACATGAACTTGTGATGTCGACTCAAGGACATAAGAGCCCGGAGTGGCATGAAGTGCCATGTACAGAGGTTCAGCATCCCCCTCGTGAACCGAAGAGGAGGTGCGCTTCAGGCTTATGAGAAGGATCAGCTGGATCTGGGGAGAGAGCGAGCGATAGGGACGGACCCGTCTCTCGCTCCTCAGCCAAATCTATGCAAGAGCCCCACGGCTCTTGGAAGTAAGCGAGACGAGTGTGAAGCATTTTGACTGTAAACCGATCGCAATGCCTGCACCCGCCCTGCCGCAACGCAAGAGCAGCATGCTCTTCCCCAAACACACAAAGCAAAACTGGTGTGTGTACGTTTCAGCCATAGAGCGTAAACATGAGAACACACCGCTTGCTTTGTTTATCAGTCATTCTTTTCCTTCTTTTTTTTTAAGATTCCCCCGGACATTTCTGGGGGGAATGGCCCTAGCCTTCACCCTCCGATCCAACAGGTCCCAGACGTGCTCAATGGGATTGAGATCCAGGCTCTTCACTGGCCATGGCAGAATACTGACATTCCTGTCTTGCAGGAAATCACGCACAGAACAAGCAGTATGGCTGGTGGCATTGTTACCAGCAGGATGAGCCTGCAGGAAGGGTAACTAACACATGAGGGAGTAGGATGTCTTCCCTGTAACACACAGCATTGAGTTTGCCTGCAATGCCAGCAAGCTCAGTCCGTTGATGCTGTGACACACCACCCCAGACCATGATGGACAATCCACCTCCAAATAGATCCCGCTCCAGAGTACAGGCATCGGTGTAACACTCATTCCTTCAACGATAAACGCGAGTCCGACATCACCCCTTGTGAGACAAAACCATGACTCATCAGTGAAGAGCACTTTTTGCCAGTCCTGTCTGGTCCAGTGAAGGTGGGTTTGTGCCAATAGGCAACATTGTTGCCGGTGATGAATTAAGGCAGTTCTGAAGGCGAAAGGGGGTCAAACACAGTATTAGTATGGTGTTCCTAATAATCCTTTAGGTGAGTGTATATACACATGTGTGTATATGTATATATATGTATATGTATATATATATGTGGCAGACCAATTGTAACAACACCAGCACAGGATCGGTATATCCAAATATCACACCTGCGGGACAGGTACAGGATGGCAACAACAACTGCTTGAGTTACATTGATTCAATATGGCATTCATTCAACAAGGTGCTGAAAGCATTCTTTAGAAATGTTGGCCCATATTGATAGGATAGCATCTTGCAGTTGATGGAGATTTGTGGGATGCACATCCAGGGCACGAAGCTCCCATTCCACCACATCCCAAAGATGCTCTATTGGGTTGAGATCTGGTGACTGTGGGGGCCATTTTAGTACAGTGAACTCATTGTCATGTTCAAGAAACCAATTTGAAATGATTCGAGCTTTGTGACATGGTGCATTATCCTGCTGGAAGTAGCCATCAGAGGATGGGTACATGGTGGCCATAAAGGGATGGACATGGTCAGAAACAATGCTCAGGTAGGCCGTGGCATTTAAACGATGCCCAATTGGCACTAAGGGGCCTAAAGTGTGCCAAGAAAACATCCCCCACACCATTACACCACCACCAGCAGCCTGCACAGTGGTAACAAGGCATGATGGATCCATGTTCTCATTCTGTTTACGCCAAATTCTGACTCTACCATCTGAATGTCTCAACAGAAATCGAGACTCATCAGACCAGGCAACATTTTTCCAGTCTTCAACAGTCCAATTTTGGTGAGCTCTTGCAAATTGTAGCCTCTTTTTCCTATTTGTAGTGGAGATGAGTGGTACCCGGTGGGGTCTTTTGCTGTTGTAGCCCATCCGCCTCAAGGTTGTGCGTGTTGTGGCTTCACAAATGCTTTGCTGCATACCTTGGTTGTAACGAGTGGTTATTTCAGGCAAAGTTGCTCTTCTATCAGCTTGAATCAGTCGGCTCATTCTCCTCTGACCTCTAGCATCAACAAGGCATTTTCGCCCACAGGACTGCCGCATACTGGATGTTTTTCCCTTTTCACACCATTATTTGTAAACCCTAGAAATGGTTGTGGGTGAAAATCAGAACAGATTGTGAAATACTCAGACCGGCCCGTCTGGCACCAACAACCATGCCATGCTCAAAATTGCTTAAATCACCTTTCTTTCCCATTCTGACATTCAGTTTGGAGTTCAGGAGATTGTCTTGACCATATATATATATACATACATATATATATATATATATATATATATATATATATATATATATATATATATATATATATATATATATATATATATTATTATTTTTTTATGAAGGCAGGTGAAGGCAGACGAGGGGTGAGGATCTAAATGCAGTTTATTGGCAAAATAACTAGACAAACAACACTGGAACAAATAAAACGTCCACAATGGGAAAATAAAACAAAAAACACGAAAGACATCCAAGGGGTACACAGACCGGAGAAACATCCACGGAGGGCAAAAGGTAACATGACACATGAACAAACACATCCAAACATCTACTTTCATTGACCGACAATGACTGGAGAACAAATACATATATACAGTATATATATATATATATATATATATATATATATATATATATATTATGTGTTTGTGCACTTGGGTTAGTTTTTATTGGTAGTTTACTTTTCTACAATTACTTTTAATAATAATATATAGTAGCGTACAGTAGCGTTTTCATTATTTTTATTTTAATGACATATAGATTAAACGGTTCTATTATCTTTTTATGAAAAATTAAAGATAAACATGACAAAGTGAAGTATTTTCTCTATCATTAATGTAATACGCTTAACAAATGAACAGTTGTGAAAAGATTAACTATTATGATCATTGAATTATGATAAATGTTTTATTAATGCAAAAATAAAACATGCAGGGGTATGCACAGTAAAACATTTAATTGCCTATTATATATATATATATATATATATATATATATATATATATATATATATATATATATAAGATTACAGAGATGATAAAATTCATGTAGCCACACAGGTGACATTTTCATGACAAAATGTCTGCGACAGCTCCCGAGTGCTCTGATGCATGGAATTTATGTCAGCGTCTGAAATCGCTCACTCATTTCGTTCACTCACTGCAGAAATATAGAGCACTCACAGCCATTCACTATAGAGGAAATATCGAAGGAGTGAACGAGTGGGCAATTTCAGACACTGCACAGAGCTGGGTTTTGTGAGGCATAAAAACAAACTTTTAAGTATTTTCACAGCAAGTGTTTGAAAATTAAATCTGCAATAAATATTGAAGAGGTTGTTAAGAAGAATGGTTTGCGCTTCTATCCTTACCAACAGTTTTACCTTTTTTGCTTGTGAAATAACTACTAGATAGCCAGCTAGCTATCATCTGGAAGGCTGTTCTGTGTTTATGCATTTGGGTTGTGTTAATGCGACCGTGACATGTGATTGGCTGGAACGCACAGAGGTAGAAGTGGGAAATTTCAACACGGAAAATCCCTCCTCCAATTTCGTCTGGAGCACAGCACTGTTGCACAACAACAGAGTTGTTGTTGTATTTTTTTATTTATTTTTTTGCTAGACTGTATCACCTTCAAATCCTTCTCTTATCTTGATAAACTATATTATTTGAAAACTCTTAGTTTCGAATATATCACCATCACTGTTTTGAATGGTGTTAGAGATACAGTGCAAGATGATCTCAGATTAGGTTTTAAAAAGCATAGTCACCTTACTTGCAAATATACACTGCATGCCCAATTATTAGGCAAGTGAATATTCTGATCTTAACATTATTTCCATGAACATTTGTCAACTCCAAACCATATAAACTTGAATGCTTATTGGATACAATAATTTTTAGGCAGTATATATTTGTGTAATGATAGAGGGTGTGGCAAAAATGACTAACACCTTATATCAAGGTGTGCATAATTAATAGGCAGTTTCATTACCTCAGGTAAAATGGGACAAACGAGATTTAACTGACACTGAAAAGTCAAATATTGTAAAATGCCTTTCAGACAGATGCAACACTCTTGAAATAGCTAAACTATTGAGGCATGACCACCGGACAATCAAACATTTTATTGCAAATAGACAACTTGGGTGCAAAAAAACGCATGGGGAAGAAAAGTCACAAAATAACTGCAAAATACTTGAATATTATTAAATGTGAAGCTATCAGGAACCCATTATCCTCCAATGCTACCATATTCCAGAACTGCAACCTACCTGGAGTGTCCAGAAGTACAAAATGATTACTCATAAAGGAATGAATTGTAATTTTGAAACATATGTATAAAATCATATGTTTCAAAGAATTTGACTGCGATGAACTGGCGACCTGTCCAGGGTGTCCCCCGCCTTTCGCCCAATGTTAGCTGGGATAGGCTCCAGCCCCCCGCGACCCTGTACACAGGATAAGCGGTTGACGATGGATGGATGGATGGATGGACTGGCGACCTGTCCAGGGTGTCCCCCGCCTTTCGCCCAATGTTAGCTGGGATAGGCTCCAGCCCCCCGCGACCCTGTACACAGGATAAGCGGTTGACGATGGATGGATGGATGGATGGATGGATGTATAAAATCATGACCACTCGTATGAGATGAGAAATCATCTCATTAACCTTATAAAAGCGGTTTATTCTACAAGGGACAGGGGTGCCCGCATAGACTTTATTCACGCTAGAGCCATCTTTGATTTTTAATGGGAATGACAATGAGGCTGTGAGGGATAGACTTACAGTCTCTTCAGTGGGCTGTACTGCAGTTTAAAGTGTTTTTTGGATAGTTCTGTGGACAAATCATTGATAAAATATCTGTCCAAGAACATTCAATATGCAAAGAATTTGACACAACATGAGTTGCAGAAAATCAGATGTGATCTAAGAGCTTTTTAAAATTGTATACAGTTTGTGTCATTGAAGAAATGATAAGTCTATCCCTCACAGCCATGTTGTCATTCCCATTAAAAATAAAAGATGGTACTATTGTAAATAAGGTCACATGATCAGCTGAATACTACTTGCTTAATCTCAGTAACCATCTTGCTATTGTACACTTTCACTCTTGGATTAAAATAATTATGGCTGATTGTGAATAGAGAATATCTTCAATGGCATCTGTAACTGAAAACTATTGATTTTGAACTATGCTGCATCCAAACCTCTAGGTGTCACTGTAAGTCCAAGATGACACAAACAAAAAGTTACTGAGTGCATCTTTAATATAGATATGAGGAGCATCATACAAAAGATTGAATCCAGCATCCATCAAAAGCCGTCTGTGTTTATACCTTGTGTAAAATGTAGTAAACAATAATACAAATAAAGAATCTCTATGTTTGTTGTGGTGTACATCCTAAAGTAAGTTTACAGATCAAGTGTCCTTTTAGAATCACTAAAAACTCTCATAGGGCACCAATTGGACATGACCTAAGTAATTTGAAACCACTGAACCATGACAAAAGCCATGTTAACACAAGATGCTTTTTTCATGTATTTTGACTTTCCTGCCTGTTTTTCCCTTCTCATGTTTTTGGATTATTGCCTTGGATTTGTTTGATGTATTTGGATTGCCTGTGCATGACCTCTGCCTGGAATATATATATTTATATATATATATATATATATATATATATATATATATATAGTTTCCACTACATTACAGAAAACTTTGCCAGACCAGAATCCAGTGGAAGTGTCTCAGCTCCAAACGGCCATTTCACATCAGAATGAGTTACTGAAGGAATATCAAGGACAACCCATGAATTTACATTCAGCCAATGATCATTTGACTCATTACATTCAGTCTCTTCCTTACCTTTAGAGTTTCTTAAGACAATGCTACCATCTACTCTCAGCAAACAGAATAATTTAAAAATAGAGACTCGAAATCAGCATTTGTCATGTCGATGCTTACCGGCAAAGCCTTAGAGTGGGCTACTGCTGTTTGGGACGAGGTGACCGATTCACAACAAATCCGAGAAGTGTTTGAATATTCTGCTGGAGGAAGGGATGTGCCTGTTCAGTTTATGCAGGGCACTTCCGAACACTTGTTGCTAAAAGTGGATGTAATGATTTTGCCTTAAAATATGTTTTCCACAAAGGACTATGTCCCATGCTACAAGCTGAACTAGCCTGCAAAGACGATTCACTGGCCCTCTCATCTTACATCACGTTATCCATAAAAATAGACAATTTGCTGCGCAATAATCCAAGTGCCAAGCTGCCATCAGTAAGCCCTGAAGTCATGGATTCCACTAAGGCTGAACCAGTTGAAGCGATGCAAATTGGACGGACCAAGGTCTCTATTGAGGAACTTTCTGAACAATTACAGGAACGACTGTGTTTTTACTGTGGTCAACCTGGCCATTGCTGCATCTCGTGCTCCAATAAACCCAACACTGCTGACTCACTTGGACATAAAGTAAGTGTAACTTTGTTTGCTGCATCACAAACCAATGTAACCCTGCATTGTGATAACCAGACATACTCTGTTACAGCGTTAATTGACTCTGGATCTGCTGTTAATCTCATTCATTATAAACTGGTCCAAGAATTCAACATACTCACTGTGCCCGGTTCTCCGACCATTCACATCACTGCAATAGGCAATGGACCCATTGGAAAAGGTTTCAAGTGGAAATATTTCATGTTGAAAAATGTATCCTGCATGTCATTTCCTCTCTACACCATCCCATCATCCTAGGCTATCCATGGCTTTTACTGCATGATCCACAGATTTCATGGAAGAAGGGTGAACTGATCCATTGATCCCCATTTTGTCAATCAAATTGTTTAGTTTCTGACCTTACCCTACCTTGTCTATACACAAATCAAAAGTCCATTGTTATCTTCTCCAACTAACATTCCAAGGGAATATTCTGATCTCACTGAAGTTTCAGCAAGACCAAAGCAACTCAAGTGCTGCCACACCGACCTTGGGATTGTGCTATTGATCTTCTACCCAACACCTCACCTCCCAAAAGTAAAGTTTACCCACTATCACTCCAAGAAATCCAAGCCATGGATGAATATATTGAACAAGCCCTGGAGGCAGGGTTCATAAGGCCATCTACATCCCCCGCTGCAGCTGGTTTCTTTGTTGAGAAGAGGGACAGGGGTCTTCGACCCTGTATCGGCTATAGAGGTCTGAATTCCATCACAATTAAATACAGATACCCTCTACCTCTCGTACCTTCTGCAATTGAACAACTACGGGAAGCTAAAATGTTCAAAGTTAGACCTGAGAAGTGCGTAAAATCTAATACGTATAAGAGAAGGAGATGGGTGCAAAACTGCTTTCCTCAACACTAGGGGGCACTATGAGTATCTGGTTATGCCCTAAGGACTCGCTAACTCTCCTTCAGTTTTCCAAGCCTTTTTTAATGAGATTTTCAGAGATCTGCTCTACCAGTTCATCATTGTCTACATTGATGACATTCTGTTCTACTTTAATCCAAGGAAGATCATGTTAAACATGTCAGAACGGTACTCACTCGTCTTCTTGACAATAAACAATATGTCAAGTTTAAAAAATATGAATTCCATGCAACAACCACCTCATTCCTGAGCTATATCATTAGTCATCTCGGAGTAGAGAAGGACCAATGCAAGGTCAGGGCAGTCACAGAATGGCCAACTCCAACTATTATCAAGGAACTTCAGTGGTTCTTGGGATTCACAAACATCTATCAGCGATTCATCAGAAACTACAGTGCCATTGCCTCTCCAATCACCTCTCTACTGAAAGGAAAGCCCAAAAATTTTACTTGGATCAGGAGGCTTTTCACCGATTTTAGAATAGCTTCTCTACAGACCCCATATTCAATCATCCAGACCACAAAACAACCTTCATTGTAGAAGCAGATGGCTCAGATTGCGGGATTGGAGCCGTATTGTCTAAATGTATTGATAGCCATGCTAAATTATATCCATGTGCTTATTTCTCCAGGAAGCTCTCCCTTAGAGAGACACACTATGATGTTGTTAATAAAGAACTACTATCCATCAAAGCTGCCCTGGAAGAATGGAGACATTGGCTGGAGGGAGCTCTTCATCCTTTCCAGGTGATCACAGATCATAAGAACCTTGAATATATTAAGAATGCCAAGAGACTAAATCCAAGGCAAGTCCGTTGGGCTCTCTTTTACCAGATTTAACTTCACAGTTATGTACTGACAAGGCAGTATGAATGGCAAAGCAAACACTTTATCTCTTATATTTCATTCACCAAATTCATAATCTGAGGCTGAGCCCATCCACCCCCATCAGTCATCATTGCTCCAATATGATGGGACATTATGGAAGAAAGTCAGGATGACCCGTCACCCCCTGAGTGCCCACCCAACAGAAACATCAGGCAGCAAATCATATAATGGGTTCACACTCTCTGAGTTCTGGCCATCCTCGCATCCATAGGACCACAGCATTGGTACGTAACTGTTTCTACCTTGAATACTGACATTACCTCATATGGCAATGCATGCCATGTCTGTGCACAAACAAAGACTCCCAAACAACTACCAGCTGGCCGCTTGGAACCATTACCCATCCCTCAATGACCATGGTCACATATTGCCATTGACTTCATCACAGACCTTCCCAACTCTAACCGTTCCACCACTATCATGGTAACCATTGGTCGTTTCTCCAAATCATGCCAGTTAAATCCTCTGAAGGGCCTGCCCACAGCTATGGAAACTGATGAAATTCTGTTCCATCAGGTATTCAGGATTTATGGACTGCCAGAGATTTTGTCTCTGATAGAGGACCACAGTTCACATCCCAGGTATGGCAAGCTTTCTGTAATCTCCTCAACATTAATGTCAGTTAAAAATCTGGTTATCACCCTCGGGCAAATGATCAGGTGGAGAGGCTTAACCAAGATATTGGATAATTCCTTCGATCCTACTGTAGTAAATAACAACATTGATGGAGTTCTTTCCTTCCATGGACTGAGTATGCCCTGAATTCACTCGTTCATTCATCCTCTGGACTTACCCCCTTTCAGTGTGTGCTAGGTTACCAGCCATCCATGTTTATGTGGTCTGGGGAACCCTCTGAGGTTCCTTCAGTGGACTATTGGATCAGGAGGAGTAAAAGGGTTTGGGTCAGTGCTCGTGTCAGGTTGCAACAAGCCACCAGGAACTATCCTGCTAACTATCATATCTCTCCTTCCTTTTATGTATGTATGGTAAAATATTGACTCTAAGGATCTTGTCTCACCAGAAGAACAAGCAAGGAATATCCATCGGTGTCATTGGGTTTTATGATGGAGGAATAGAATTGAAAAAAGGATAGCATATTGTGGCAGGGTGGAGGGCGGGGTCGGGTCGTGATCCTGCGCGCCCGGTCCCGTATTAGGCTAATTATGCCTCCCTGAGGTTTAAAGGCCAACTGCGGAGGGCCGTGCGAGAGAGAGAGATCGATTAGCGGACATGTCCGTCATGTGTGTGTTTATGTCTTCTTTTAAGTTTATCATTAAAACTATTATTTATATTGAAAAGCGGTTCTCGCCTCCTCCTTCCGGGTTTCGGCACCAGTGTAACGTATTCAATGGAAAGGAGGAGGCGAGAACCGGCTTTTCAATATAAATAATAGTTTTAATGATAAACTTAAAAGAAGACATAAACACACACATGACGGACATGTCCGCTAATCGATCTCTCTCTCGCACGGCCCTCCGCAGTTGGTCTTTAAACCTCAGGGAGGCATAATTAGCCTAATACGGGACCGGGCGCGCAGGATCACGACCCGACCCCGCCCTCCACCCTGCCACACATATTGAGACATATCAAATCTAATTAACCTCTTAACCATGATAGCAGTCCGCTATGTACCCATGCTTCATTTATCTCAATGCTTGATCAGAGATCAAGGATAAGCTTTTGCATCTCCAAAACACTGTGGATACACAGATATATGACATATGAAATATAAACTTACAGATATCTGATTAGCAATGCATATGAATCTCCAGTGAGGAAGAAATCAGGCTAACAATAACAGATCATATAACATTAGATTCCCAGAACCCCTCATCATTAGGAATACAGAATAAATATGGAAGCAGCTGTGGGACATTCATGAACTGTCATGCACTACAAGTTGCAAAGTGATAAATTAGAAATTTCATGTGTTAAACTAGTCAGGGGCATTTATGCACCATTTGCTATTTTTCAGGGGGTACCAGTTGCAGTCCAGGCTCACTCAGTGCCCTAAATAAGACATGACCATTTAGCCATACAGGGAAATAAAAGAAGAAGACTTTTCAGATGCATCAGACACATTCAAATAAACATTAACACATATTCAGTTGGTTTGTGCACGATAGAACCTGCAACGTGCAATATTTAATAGCTGTGACATTAAAAACACACACTGTGCTTCAAAATGTCTATAGTTGATATGACTTCTTATTATCTGGTGCTCTGTCAACAGTGAACTATAGTGGTAATTTACAATTAATGAATGGATTGCTCCCACTTATAACCCATTTGGTGAATAACCACTTAGATTAAGGAATCATTTGCTTAGGATCAGTACACAAGTCTGCAGTACTTAGTATTTATCACACCCATGTACTTGATAATGGACGTCCTTCTCTACTACCCCATGTCTAACAAACTCAGTGTCAAAGAAACATTCATCTTCAAGCGTTTGCCTGAGATATCATTAGCGTGTGACACTTTCTTCTTCAATGACTATGCCATTGGAAACACCATCATTGAGATGTCAAAAAATGATACGAAGTTGGATTGTCTATTGAAGACAGGCGTTTTCTATAAATCATGGATAAAGATATGTTCATAGATGAGAGCAATAGTTTGATAGCACCACTCCAATTCAAAACACCATACCAGCGACTCCCTAATAATAGAGACCAGGCATTAATAAGCTTAATCTCTCTTCTGCGCACACTAGAGAAGAAGCCTGAGATGAAAACGTCCTGATTACTTCCATAACCTCCATTTAATGATGGAGGCAACAAGGCGTCGTGTCGATGAAGTGACACTGGGGGAAACTCTTGGGAGCCCGAGACATTCCCTTAACCAGGACATTCCCTATCTGTCACTCACTCTACGTTGTGTTGATGAAGTAACACTAGGGGTCCCCCTACAGAAATGCCACAACTAACTGAACTGTGTTACGTGAACTGGCGATGCGAGACAGGCTGACTACTGTGTGCCTCGTAGCCAACGCATCAGGCTGACACGTAATGTCCCACCAGTGTCCACATGGGGGGGGGGGTTGTCACTCCCAAGGGGAAGACACCACGGAGACCACACCCCACCCAGAGAGAGAGGGGGGCGTATTTTGAGTAGTAATACATCACATGGTCTTGCCGACACTTTTTCATCAGAAGTATGTCATTTGGAGAAGTCCCATGGTAGGTCCATACCAATGGGGGAGGAGTTTCTACAAACATGGTGACTAGGGCAGAGAAAGACACAGTTAACTAACAGTGAAATTATTTAATGGAAGATATATGTCGCATGGGGTTACCTATGGGGAACCAGCACATGGGGAGAACCTACCCCAGTACAGGGCTTAGTTAGCATGTGTACTAAGACAGCAGCGAGTTTCTCCGCAAACTCGTCTACCACAGGGCTAGGAGGAAGTCATCCAGGGAACACATTTTGTGAACACTACTTGGAGTCAACAGCGCACCACTTCAGCTCAGTGGAGGTGAAAGGCGATATGCGCAAATCATACACCCAGCCAACTGTCCCGGACTTACCTGTTCGTTCCTGCCAAGACATGGGACGAAACCTGCTCAACCCGGAGATTGTAGAACCTCGCAAATGTGTTGAGTGTTGCCCTGCCCGCTGCTCTGCAAATTTCTGTTAGAGAGGCACAACTGGTCAGGGCCCAAGAGGCCGCCACACTCCTGGTAGAATGGGATTGTAGCCCTCCAGGGGGTGGCACGTGCTGGGCATGATATGCCATTGCTATGGCGTCGAAGAGCCAGTGGGCGATCCTTTGCTTGGAGACAGAGCTTCCTTTCCGCTGTCCACCAAAGCAGAGAAAGAGCTGCTCAGAGATTCTAAAGCTCTGCCTGTGATCCAAATAGATGCGTAAAGCACGCACTGGACACAGCAATGCCTAGGCTGGGTCTGCAACCTAGGGTAGCGCTTGCAGGTTCACCACCTGATCCCTAAATGGGGTTGTGGGAACCTTGGACACATAGCCCGGTCGGGGTCAAGATAACATGAGAGTAGCCCGGACCAAATTCCAGGCACATTTCACTGAAAGAGAATGCTTGCATGTCTCCTACCCTCTTGATGGAAGTGAGCACAGTCAGGAGGGCAGTCTTTAAAGAGAGTGCCTTAAGCTCAGCTGAATCCAAAGGCTCAAAGGAGGCTCACCATAGACCCTGAAGGACTACAGAGAGGTCCCATAAGGGAACAAGGCGCTGTCTGGAGGGGTTCAACCTCCTGGCGCCTCTCAGGAACCTGATGATCAGGTCGTGCTCCCCTAAGGACTTACCGTCCACTGTGTCATAGTGTGCTGCTATATCGGACACGTACACATTCAAGGTGGAGGGGGACAGGAGGGGGACAGCTGTCCTTCCCATCTCTCCTGCAGGAAGGAAAGCACTGTTCCATCTGCACATCTCTGGCGGCCTTCGCATTGGGAAGAACACCACTTAGCGAACAGATGCCACTTTAAGGCATACAGGTGCCTAGTAGAGGGGCTAGCCTGAGTGATCATGAGTGATCATGTCTACTACGGTGGGTGGTAGGCCACCTACATCTTCCTCATCCCATCCAGGGGCCAGACATGGAGATTCCAGAGGGTGGTGCCCCGATGGTGCCCTGTCCCTGAGAAAGCGGGGGGGCTGACACGAGGAGAGTGAGGCCCAAGAACCAAGTCAGGGAGGGCCAGTAGGGTGCTACTAGGATGGCCTGCTCCTTGTCCTCCCTGACCTTGCAAGGTCTGTGCAAGTAGGCTCACTGGGGTAAATGCGTATTTGTGTAGTGCAGGGGGCCAGCTGTATACCGAGGGATGCCTCGGTCAGGGCGTTCCAAAGGGGGCAGTGGGAGAAATTTGGGAAAGCCATCAGGTCTACCTGCAAATGCCCAAATTAACTCCAAATCAGCTGGACCACCTGAGGGTGGATTATCCACTCTCCCCTGTGGGTAACCTATTTCGGCAGCATGTCCACTGCGGTGTTGAGGTTGCCAAGGTTGTGAGTGGCTCGCAGCAACTTGAGGTGCTGCTGACTCAAGAGGAAACGGCGGGCGAGTTATGACATACAACGGGAGCGTAAGCCATCTTGCCGGTCGATATATCTCACCGTTGCCGTGTTGTCAGTCTGAATCAACATGTGCTTGCCCTAGATCAACGGCCGGAACCTCCACAGGGTGAGCAGTATTGTCAACAGCATCCAGGAGCCGGCAGCTGCGTGCCCATTGCATACAGCCCCCCAGACTGTTTTGGAGGCGTCCGCCTTTACCACGTCGAGCCTTGAGACCTACTCCAGGGGAACACTTGCCCGTACAAATGTGAGGTCGGTCCAAGGGGTGAAGAGGCGGCGACAGACCGGCGTGATAGCCTCTGATTACGCCATATGCCCCAAGAGCCTCTGAAACACTTTCAGTGGAACCGCTGTTTTCTGTCTGAATGCCTTCAAACAGGTCAGCACCGACTTTGCATGCCTGTTCGTGAGGCGCGCCGTCGTTGAGAAAGCTTAGAAAAGAGATGCTCTGAACCGGGAGGAGCTTGCTCTTTTTCTTGTTGACCCGAAGCCCTAGCCGGCTGAGGTGCGTGAGCACCAGATCCCTGAGCACACACACAACACGAGGGTTCAGGGGAGAGCAGAAGGTTCCACTCTAGCCCGATGCTCGTGGTTGCCCGGGAAAGCATGTCCGTAATTTCAGCGTCAGCGTGTGACTGGGTGACCTCGCCCGAAGAGGAAAGCCCAGCCGAGGCTTCCGCGTCCGACTGGACGAGCCCGCTCTCCGATGCTGCGATCGAGAGCTCATCGCCTTCGCAGGCCCCGGAAAAGAGGTCGAACTCGCCATGAGACAAACCGGCACACTCATCCGGAAGCCTGATTGGGGCAAACGAGCATGCTGGGGAATGGGAGGTCCGAGGGGATTTACCCGACGGAGATGGTCACATTGAGGTCCCCAAATCGCCACCAGTGCTAGCTGCGCTGGCCTCCAACCCATAGGTAGAAGGACTTAGGCGTGGAGCTTCTGGGATGGCTTGCTTTCTTATGAAGGCAAGCCGCAGCTGCAACGTTGCCATGGTCATGTTCTTGCAGTGAAAAGCCGCTGTAATGCGCCGTCAGAATCCAGCAGAGGTGAATGGAAGCTGTGGGAATTCAGCTCAATGAATAGCGACCGCTTGGCTCCGAAGAGAAAATCTGAATGAGCGGTTCGCACGCCAGCTCCTTTATACCTGTATAATTGGGGGAGTGGCATGCAAATACCACTTGCCAACTCACATTGGCCTTTTATCAAAGATTAGAGGTGTCTTGGGCTCCCAAGGGTGATCGAGTGAGTGACAGATAGGGAACTCACTTTGTTACTTTCATGCAGGACATCTTTGATCATGATCATACTGAGGTAGCCCCTCCTTTGCAAGAGGGCCAGGAGTGTTGATATTTACCTATTTTTGGGGTGTACCACCCACAGAAACCCAGTCAGATCAGAGTTGTCTTTGACTCCAGGATGCAAAAACAAGGCATCTCCCTGAATGACGTTCTTCTCTCAGGTCCAGATTTAAACATTAGTCTAGTAAGGGTTTTACTGTGTTTCAGAAGGGATCTTGTATCTATAACTGCAGACAACAATCAGATGATTCACAGCTTCATCGTGAAAGAGGAAGATAGGAACTTTCTTTGTTTTCTCTGGTTTAAAGACACCAGCAAAGAGATAAATGAATACCGCACAAGAATGCACGTGTTCGGGAACAGTCCATCTCCTGCTGTAGCTGTTTATGGTCTCAGACGAGCAGCTGATTATGGTGAAAAGGAATATGGTTCAGACACTAAACACTTTGTAGAGAGAGAATTCTATGTCGATGATGGTCTTTTGTCGACATCCACAGCTGCTGGAGCCATCAACCTTTTGACTTAAACACAGGTGATGCTTGCCAACTCAAATTTTTGATTACACAAGTTTGCTTCTAATAGTAAGGAAGTAATGAACGCATTTCCGACTGAAGATCATGCGAAGGGACTCAAAGATATTAACTTGAATGTTGAACCTATCCCCACCAAGGCAGTCTCTGACTTAATTGGGATTTAAAGAAGGACATATTTAACTTTCATGTTAAAGATAATGAAAAGCCCTTTACAAGCAGAGGGATACTTGTTAATGTTAACAGTCTTTCGACCCACTTGGGTTTGTTGGCCATATTATCATTGAGGGAAAATTCCTGTTACAAGAAATCTCAGGTGAAGCTCTTGATAGTGACTCCCCTCTCTCTGAAAACAAGGAAGCAGGATGGGATGAGTGGAAGAAATCCCTACAAGATCTTTAACAGCTGGAAATGTCCAGACCATATGCCAATACTACTCTTTCTATAGCTCTGAGAAAGGAACTTCAAATTTTCTCAGATGCTTCTGTGAAAGCAATTGCAGAAGTAGCATATCTTCATGTCATTAACAGAGAAGGAGCATGTCACACTGAATTTCTCCATGGAAAAGCGAAGGTGGCTCCACAAGCTGCTCATACAATTCCCAAACTGGAACTGGGAGCTGCAGTTCCAGCTGCAGAGATAGCAATCACAAGTTAACTGGATTTCATTTTAGATCTGGTAGTTCTGGGATATGTTTATAACCAGACAAGAAATTTCTACGTGTACGTAGCCAATAGAGTGCAGAGTATTCAGAAAGTGTCAAGCCCAACACAATGGCATTATGTTTCCACAAAGCATAACCCTGTGAACCATGCCAATCGCTCATTACCAGCAGTTCAGTTGAGCACCAACACCTGGCTTACAGGACCTGCTTTCATGTCACAGGCTGATCAAAGCTCATCACTGGAAGAGGAGACATTTGATCTTGTCGATTCATTCTCTCACTACTACTGTCTCCACTGATGATTCTCATCTCAGATGTCAACGAGTCCAACGATTCTCTTTTTGGAGGTCATTAGTCAGAGCCATAGCTTCTCTCATACACTTTGCCCAGACTTACAAGGCATCTGATGGTCAGAATAAAATCTGCAATTCATGGCATCACTTTGCAAAGCCTCACAGAGTGGAGGAATTGATACGAGCAGAAAAATTCATAATCAAAAGCATGCAAAGGGAAGCTTACAAAGAAGAGTTTACCAGCATTGTCAAAAGAAATGACATTCCGAGACACAGTGCTCTGAAAAAACTAAAACCTTACATAGACAAAGGAGGTCTTCTCAGAATAGGAGGTAGGCTTAAGAATGCAACTATTGATCTCAAAGATAAATTTCCTGTGATTGTTCCAGGCCGCAGTCATGCTGCAAAATTACTTGTGGAACATTACCATGATTGAGTCAAGCATCAGGGTTGTGTGTTCACTGAATCCACGATGCAGGATATTGGATTGTTGGTGTTAGGAAGATTATCAATAGTATTCTGCAGAAGTGTGTCATATGCAACAAGCTTCGTGTGAAGGTAATGGATCAGAAAATGACTGAATTAACCATCGATCTTGCTTGATGTATTTGGACCTTGGACAGTCGTCACGAGACGCACACGAGGAGGAAGAGTGCAAAGCAAAAGATGGGCTGTTCTCTTCACTTGTATGAGTATTCGTGACATACATATCAAACTGATTGATTGCATGGATTCATCCACCTTCATAAATGTCTTGAGAAGGTTTTTTGCTTTGCAAGGACCTGCCAAGTAAATCCATTCTGATTATGGGACTAATTTTGTAGGGGCTTGTAAAGAGCTGGAAATTGTACTGATTGATTCTCAAAAGCCCAGCTTAAAAAAAGTACCTGAATGAGAGGGCTGTTCATGGATCTTCAATCCACCTCAATCATCCCACATGGGAGGAGCATGGGAGCGGAAAATAGGAGTCTCCAGACGCATATTAGATTCCATGCTCCAGCAGATTAGTCCTTCCTGTCTACCCTGATGGCAGAGGTTTAAGGAATTTTCAATTCAAGACCTCTCATTCCTATTTCAACAGATCCAGACTCACCCTTCTTGTTGACACCATCCATGCTTCTAAATAAAAAGGGTCATGCACTCCTTCCACCTTCAGGTGAATTCAAGGAAGCTGATCATACAACAATGGAGATGAGTGCAGCATCTTGCTAACACTTTCTGGACGTGAATACCTTGCAGCGCTCCAAAGCCGAAGCAGATGGCAAGAGGATCTGCAAAATCTCAGAGAGGGCGATGTGATCCTTGTGAAGGATTCTCAAGCCAAATGCAATGAATGGCCTATGGCTCTTGTAACCAAGATTTTCACTAGCAGTGACAAAATATTCAGAACAGTTGAACTAAGAGTTGCAAGGAATGTAATAATCAAAACATTCCTCTGACCTGTATCAGAAACATTTCTTCTTATGCCAACAAAGGACTAATATTTGTGGTTTTTCATGTGAGCATTCCCTTTGATCTTAGTTGGTTATATAGTGGAAACTAATTAATACCAGATGGGGCTTGTCATGGCACACATTTTTTTGTTATGTTTTACCACCATCTTGTGGTAGTTTGATGTAACAACAAAATTAACATTGTTATCTGTGAACTGTTTTCTTAATGGTTGGTTCGGGTCATGTGACTCTTAGGTTAGAGGTTGATCAGTGTTCCAGAATCTATTCATGCGGTTGGTCAAGAAATGTCTTCTTTCTGTTTCCTTTACATTTGTGCCTTGGATAGCTTTTGCTTGTAAGTTTGTTATGGTTTCCTTTCAGTGTTTTGTGCAAATGTATATGTGTATATATTTGTAATTAATACGTTTGAGCTTAAAAACTATTCTACAGTGATTTGTTAACAATAATAACAATACACAAAGCTGAATGTAATCTTTGGTGTACATGCTCAAATAATATTTTTACACAGTGGGAATTCATTTGTGTTCATTTTGAGAACATTGTGTAACAAGACATTTGTTATTTTTATATGTTTCAGTTTTACAAAAAAGGGACAACAAAAAGAAAAAGAATGTAGAGGAAAGAACATAACAGTAAAAACCCTCAACTTTACTATAGCGTCTGAACTTTTCAGACTACTTTTAGTATCTGTCAATTTTGCGTAGATGAAACACGCATCTAGGATAGAATATTTGTGCTTAGACTGAATTTAAACTACATCTTGGAGAAACTGCACTTTGGTTATATCTGTGCTTTCTTTGTGTTTTATGACATTTGCAGTTTATTATTATTCAGTAACACACTGACAAAGTAATGGATGTATGCCATCATAAAATCAGAGACCTTCCCTTTCGAAATCCAAACACAGGAGATGCATTTAAGCAACCAGGTGTAAACAACGATGTGTCTCTCCAAACCACATGTGATCACATCACCTAAGACATATCTTAAAGGAATAGTTCATCCAAAAATGAAATTTCTGTCATCATTTACTCTTCCTCATGCCATTCCAGATGCGTATTACTTTTTGTCTTTTGCCGAACACAAATAAAAAAAAATGGAACAATATTTCTGCTCTGTTGGACCTCACAATGCAAGTGAATGTTGGCCAGAAATCTGGAGGTTAAAATATCCATAAAGGCATCATAAAAGTAATCCATACATCTCCAATTCAATCGGTTTTGGGTGAGAATAAACCAAAATATCACTCTACATCTTGCCATTGCAGTAGGCTTGACACATGAGCAGAGTGCTTGATGGAGCAAAAGGAAGTGTAATCGAGCTTGAAATCCCGATCGCCAAGGAGACTGCTGTCAAGATTTATAGTGAATAAGGAATTACATGTTAATAATAATAATAATAATAATAAATTTTATTTAAAGGCGCCTTTCTCGGCACTCAAGGACACCGTACAGGGATACATAAGACATTTAAAAGCACCAAGATTAAATAAACAACAACATTAAAAAAGGGGTAGAGCATAGGCATTTTTGAACAGATGTGTTTTGAGTTGCGATTTGAAGTGGAAAAATGAATCGATGTTTCTAAGTTGGGGTGGTAATGAGTTCCAGAGACGGGGAGCAGAGTGGCTAAATGCTCTGCTCCCCATAGTGGTGAGACGGGTGGGGGAGACAGACAGGTGTATGAAGGAAGAGGATCTAAGGGAGCGGGTGGATGTTGGACCATGGAGAAGATCAGACAGATATGGGGGGCAAGTTTGTGGATGGCCTTGAATGTTAACAGAAGGATTTTGAATTGAATACGGAACTGGACCGGGAGCCAGTGAAGCTGTTGAAGAACAGGAGTGATGTGGTGAATAGAGGGGTTCGAAGTTATGATGCGGGCAGCTGAATTCTGGACCAGTTGAAGCTTATGAAGGGATTTGTGAGGAAGGCAGAAAAGGAGAGAGTTGCAGTAGTCCAAACGGGAAGTGACAAGACTATGGACAAGAATGGCGGCAGTGTGTGGTGTAAGGGAGGGGCGGTGGCGATTAATGTTTCGTAGATGGAAATAGGCAGACCGGGTAATGTTATTGATGTGGGACTGAAAAGATAATGTGGTGTCAAGGATGACACCCAAACTCCTAACCTGGGGTGAGGGTGAAACAGAGGAGTTATCAATAGTGAGTGAAAAACTGTCGGTTTTGGATAAATTAGATTTAGTGCAATGAGGAGAACCTCAGTTTTATCACTGTTTAATTTGAGAAAATGTTGGGAAAACCAGGTTTTTATTTCTGTAATACAGTCAGTGTGGGAGGTGGGCGGGGAAGTGAACGAAGGTTTGGTCGTGAGGTAGAGCTGGGTGTCATCAGCATAATAGTGGAATTGAATGTTAAATTTGCGGAATATATTGCCCAGGGGAAGGAGATAAATGATGAAAAGTAAGGGCCCCAGGACAGACCCCTGGGGCACACCTGAAGTGACAGTAGAGGGACTGGATTTGAAAGACTTAAGTTGAACAAACTGAGTGCGGCCAGAGAGATAAGATGTGAACCAGTCTAACGGAGTGTGGGTGATGCCAATGGAAGATAATCTGTTGAGAAGGATGGTGTGAGAGATGGTATCAAAGGCTGCACTTAAGTCAAGGAGGATGAGGATGGTAAGGAGTCCAGAATCAGCTGCCATGAGAAGGTCATTGGTGATTTTGATAAGTGCTGTTTCAGTGCTATGAAGTGGGCGGAAACCAGACTGGAACTGTTCATACAGGTTATTGTGGGATAGATGATAATGGAGTTGAGAGGCAACTGTTTTTTCTAGGATTTTGGAGATGAATGGTAAGTTGGATATAGGGCGAAAGTTATTGAAGTTTGAAGGATCGGCACCAATTTTTTTTTAAATTGGGGTAATGGCAGCAGTTTTGAATGATGTAGTTACAGTTCCAGTGGTAAGAGAGGAGTGGATGATAGCAGAAATGAGGGGAGCCAGGGAGGGAAGGCAAGCTTTAACAAGTTGTGTGGGAAGGGGGTCAAGTTGACAAGTGGAAGCCTTGGATTTCCTAATGAGTTCTTTGATTTCTGAAATAGCGGGGAGCTGGAAGGAAGAGAATGAATGAGTGGATGGGTGAAAGTCGGCTGAAATGCTAAGTTGAGGGATAGATCCCAGGTGCTGGTGGGTGTTCTTGATTTTTTCAGTGAAAAATGACATAATGGAGTTGCAAAAGGAGGTTGTATACAAATGAGGGGGGAGAAAGTCCTGGGGTTGGGTAATGTTGTTAAGTAAGGAAAAAAGTGACTTGGAGTTTCCTTTATTGGCAATAATCATACTGGAGTAGTAGTGGGTTTTGGTGCTAGCAACGGAGTCCTTGTAAATTAAGATGTGGTTATTGTACATTTCTTTGTGAATAGCGAGACCAGTTTTTCTATAAAGACGCTCAAGTTGCCGCCCTTTGGCTTTCATGAGACGAAGATCGGGGGTGAACCAAGGGGTGGAAATAGAAAAAGAAACATCTATTTTTTAACGGAGCATTAAGAATTAAGAATATTATGGAGTCCAGTGTTGTAGTGAGAGACCAGATCATCGGGGGTGGATAGATTGTAAGTGTCAGGCAGGCAGAAAGAGTGGATACTTGAAGTGAGAGTGAGAGGGATCAATATTCTTAATATTCCGAAATGAAATAAAGCGTGGTATTTTAGAGATGGAAAGAGTGAGTTTCACAGTAAATGAGAGGAGGAAATGGTCAGTTATAGGGAGTTCAGCAGCTGTAATGTCAGAGGGAGTGACACCAGAACAGCAAATTAAGTCCAGAGTATGTCCTTTGGAGTGTGTGGGAAAAGTGATATATTGCTGGCATCCAAAACTCTCTAGGCATGAGGTGAAGTCTTTAGTAAGAAGGAGATTAATATTGTCCATGTGGATATTAAAATCACCCAGCAGTATTATGTTTGATGAGAAAGAGAATAAGGGAGTGAGAAAAGCAGCAAAATCATTTAAAAATTCACTATTCAATTTTGGGGGGCGATAGACAGTAGCAATGATGGTTGGGGTGGGACCAGACAGCTTGCAGACAGTCGATTCAAACGAGCTAGAGACAGGCACAGATATCGTTGAGACTTTCCACTTCTCGCGATAAATTATTGCGAGACCTCCTCCCCGGCCGGAGCCACGAGGTTGACAGATGTAAACAAACCCACTAGGAGTGGATTCATTCAGCTGAGAAAAGTCATTGGGCTGTTGCCATGTCTCGGTTAAACAGAGAAAGTCTAGCTTACGATCATTGATGAGGTCCTGGATGAGATGTCCCTTGTCTGTCAATGAACGGATATTGAGCAAAGCGAAGTTAAGTACAGTGTTGTCACAGCTGGTGGTGGTGCAAGCCGACCGAGCTAGGCGGGCTAACACACTGCGGTCGACAGCCCGGTTGGACCCTCGGTGGATGTATCTCGGACGAGGCTGAAAGGCGATGTCCGGATAAAGGTGGAAAGCCTCCGACGCAGGTCCAGACAGGTGATAGCGCAGCCGGAACAGGTCAATGACCGAATATTGAAGCAAACCCGTCACTAGCAGGTGAGCAGGCAGCAAAAAGAGCCAGGCACAGACAAACAAAATGTATGTTCTACTGGCCCACATTGTAGAGGGAGATTTAAGCAGCGTCCACGGCCAGTGAAAACGCCAGTTGAAACAGGTGAGCTAACAGCGAGCAGCGGCAGCTAGTTGCGCCAGCGTTCACTCTCATGTTCACATGTTGGCCAGTTCTCACTCAAAACTATCTGGATCACCTCAGAAGACAATAGTTGTTTGTACTACTTTTATCATGCCTTTATGTGATATTTGGACCTTCAGAGTTCTGGCCACCATTCACTTATATTGTTTGGACAAGCAGAGCTGAAATATTCTAAAAATCTCAGTTTGTGTTCAGCAGAAGATAGTCATACACATCTGGGATGGTATGAGGGTGAGTAATTGATGAGACTTTTTTATTTTGTTTTTTGTGTGAACTATGCCTTTAATAACAGACACACACATGTTGGTGCGGCTATCGCTATGAGTATTCTCCGCAGACATGATGACTTTTAGATTGTACAAACTATAGATTCTAACCCTAACCCTAAACCTAACCCTCAAAAAAACTTTCTGCATTTTTACATAAAACATTTTTTTCAAGCAATTTGAATTAAGGGGACACTAGAAATGTACTCATAAACAAAATTTGTAGCATAATACCCTTGTAATTACCGGTTTGCTACCTAAAACAAATGTCCTAGTAAACCACCCAAACCCGCACACACACACACACACACACACACCTGCTGAAAGCCTTCTCAAGCTTGACTGAAGTAATAAAAAATGAGTAAACAAATCTCAGAAAAACAACTGATGAAATAAAGCAGAAATTAATTAGATAAATCATGGGGGATTTGATCAAAGTACTAAGTTGCATATTGAATAAACTATTTCTCAGGGAAAGCCCTAGAGCAGGATCTACCGTCCCAGACTTTGATTTCAGAACAGTTTGAAAAGGCAGGGTTTTTACAGTCATTTCCCTCTGTGCTCAGTCTACTGAAGAGTCTTGGTAAAGGGATTTATTTCAAATTTAAAACAGTTTCAAAATTCCTTGTTTTTCTGGTCTTTAACCCTGTCTGTTCTTTTCTGCTCAACTGAAGTGAGTTCTTTGAGCTGATAAAACATGCGTTCCTTTATTACTGCCTGTACAGCTGAAAACAACTTACTTCACAACTTGCTCTTGACACTGGATATTTTACCCAGAAAATGGATCTCACAGGAGCCCATCCGAGTCTCTGCAGGTTGCCCAACAGCACTTACTGTTTTGACCACTGGAGGCAGTTTTTTTTTATTTTTTGCATTTCGGTAGGCACAGACCAGCAATTGCACTTATGCATCTCTGTCAGGGAAATCGTCCCATTGAAGATTATGTGGTGGATTCCAGTAAGCTGTGTTGGTTCGTGGATTTTAGTGAGATTTCACTAAAGGACTTTTTCCATGGCGGCTTGGATGAACCCCTATATTCCTTACTGCCTGGAGGCACATGAGATTTGACACTTATTTTGACAATAGCTTTTCAGCTGAATTAAGTTTTGGATGTCACAGGTCACCTGGTTTTGGCAAAAACTAATCAAGCTCCGATACAGTGCTTCAGTGTGAAATGCGTAATTTTTGTGACAAAAGCTTTGAAACTTCGGTGTGGAATGTTCAATCACTCCGTCAGACCCTGCTCCACAGCCCACATCTGTCTTGTTGGACCCTGCGCCACAGCCCAGGTCCTCCTCGAACAGGCTCCGCTCCACAGCCCACATCTGTCTCGTCAGGCCACGCTCCTGGCCTCCTTCCGGATCCACTCTAGTCTCCTGGCCTCCCACCAGTCTCCTGCCAGTTTCACCCTGGCCAGCTCCGCCCTGGTCTCTTGGCCTCCCGCCGGTTTCGCCCTGGCCACCTGGCCTCATGTCAGCTCCGCCCTGGTTGCCTGGTTCACCTTAGTTTCCAGGTCCTTTGTCAGCTCAGCCCTGTTCTCTGGATACTCTACCATCTCCACCCTGGTCGCCTGGACCACCCTAATCTGCAGCACCCTCTTGTTTCCCATGGCCTCCAGTGCCCTCTCATTCCCCGTAGTCTCCAGTGCTCTCTTGTTCCCCGTGGTCATAGCACCCTCTGGTTCCCTGTGGTCTCCAGCGCCATCTGGTCCTCCATGGTCTCCAGTGCTGTTTGGTTCCCCAATTTCCCCCTCCCCATTCAACTCCCTGTAGAACATGCTTGTTGGTGTTGTTTGTTGTTGGGCATCGGGAGCTGCCTGTAGAGCTGGTAATCTGTCATGTTTGTGTGTTTTTGTTCAAGCACTGATTTTCAAATCTTTTAATTTTAAGTTTAGTTCAGTGCTTCATTTTCTTGTTTCATGTCATGTGGTTTCCTTGTCATGTGACTTTCATGTGACCCTCATGTTTCGCCATGTTTATTAGTCCTGTCTTTTCATTGGTTATGATTATGAGTCTAGTTTTCAGATCTGTTTTGACATTAGTTATTGTTTCATTGTCTAGTTGTCTTGTTACTAGTTCAGTTGTTTTATTTGGTTGTCATATTAGCTTGTTAACCCATGTCTCTGTTGCATGCCCCGTTTATTGGGCTGGGCTGACAGATAAGAATAAACCTGTTAAAACAGGATAGAATGAAGAGACGGGAGAAATATTTCTGCTTTGCACATAATCCCCAGTAGTTATATATTTCCCCACTTTGTTTTAAAACAACAATATCCAATAAAGGAATTTTATTTTATTTTGTTACTTCAAAACCGTGTTATGTCATTTGTTTTTTATCACAAACAATATACATCTCCTTTTTCACTTATTTTCTATCAGGAAGACTTGCAGACTTGAGTGAAATTTAAGATGACATTTATTTGATGAATATAAAACAGAAAAGTCATGTCTCTCTTTGGCGTAGTATGGTGGTCTGAAGAATTTGTACTTGGAACCATATCATATCCTGCCGGAGATAGGAGGCAGGGGCGAGGAGCCTACCCCCGTGCAGGACGAGACTCAACTGGTGGTGGTGGGGTGGTGGAGGTTGCCGTTTTAGCACACTAAAACAGCAATGTGATAGATTGTAAGCAGACTTAGAAAGCAACGGCTTACATGTGATTGGCTGGGAATTACCCAGCTAATGGTGCGATGATGTACAGCTGCTAGTCTTCCCGCTAGAACTACGCTGCACTTACTTTTCTTGTTTACAGAATTCACATTGACATTAGGCATTCAAATAAACCTATAAACATGGCTCTTCGTATCTATAAAGACAAGTTAAAATGTATTTGCACACATATAAATGTTTTACATGACTTCACCTGTAAGGCAATTTTTATCTGAGATATTTATGCAACATGAGCATATATGTGTGTGTTATGCAACTTGATGTATTTTGTGTTATTTTGTCCACAGTCAAACCTGTTAAAACAGGATAGAATGAAGAGTTCTAAACACCCACCATTTGATGCATTTGTTCATAACCTCTTGACATCAAGTCTTAACGTTACTGACTGTCAGTCTCTGGTAAGTATTTTCAAATATACCAAAACCACAAAATAAATAAATAAAAACAAACCAAACATAAAAACGTGCCTGGTCAAAGCGTTTTATTTTATCATATAAAATAATTCAGTCCAACAATATCTTTAGGAAGAGCATCTAGGGGGTTGTATTTGAAAAAGGCTTGTGTGAAAGCCTTGATTTATTTATTATTATTAGTATAATTTCTTTATGGTTTTCTGCAGTGTCAAAATGCATTTGTAAGATAAATATGGATTTGTATACATGGGTATGGGCAGGGGTGCCGCCAGAAATTCTGGGCCCTATGGAAACCAAAATTTCTGGGCCCCCTAAATTTTTTACAGATAAATTTTAACCCAATAAACATGCCCAGTATACTTTAAAAAAGATACTTAGCACATTCCTATTTAATTTTCTTAATATAAAATATTAAAATATCTATTTTGTAAACTCCTTATAGCCAATGGTTACTACAGACACATGTTTTATTCAATTTTATATAATTTTTTCTGGGGCATTTTATTCACATTAAGAACGTCAAATTTGACAGCATCGATCGTAGCAGCAGCACTGTCACTTCACAGAACACACGACACACACAAGGCAAACTGATTTTGTAATTTTTGAAGCGTGTAGATTACTTTTTGTTTTGTAAAGTTATCATCATGCGAACACAGTAGATAAGACGTGTTTAGAGGCTTCAATCTTTGTGAAGTTTCGCGCTCAGGCTCACCTTGTTCGGCTGAGACGGGGACGGGGGACATGGGGGAAGGAGGAAGTGGGTGTGCAGCAGCCGCTGAATCTGTGTCTACGAGACATGATATCCCCGGAGACAGCAGAGATGTTATTATTGTTGGATGTAAATCATAATTCAGTAATTATTTTACTAAGCTAGCTAGATAAAAGCAGGTCATGTAGCAACAAATATAAGTAACTCTGAAAGTTTTGGAATACAGGAATAGGGCAAGCTACCTTTCTTTTTGAAAAACTGTGTGACATGCTGTCGACTTCGGCGTTCTCTGTCTTCTCTTTCCTTCTTTTCTTTCCGTTTTTGATGCCCTGACTTTTGATGTGACATGCCTGCGTGTGTCACTGTCTGCACTGCATCATAGCAAGTGCAATAAGCAAGAGATGCTACACTAGCGATCAGTAGTCGGACAGCGCAGGTGGAATGAACCATTGTGAGGGAGAGGGTGTGACTGAAACAGTAAATACATTATTTGTTTTTTAAATATTAAATCTATGGTCAAAACGGACAAAATACACATTTAGTGAATGAAGGGCCCTAGCACATTTAATGTATGTATAAAAAAAGAGAAAAGAAATAAGAAAAGAAAAAGGGGTCTGCTCTTCTGGGCCCTAAATCAGCCTGGGCCCTTAGAATCGTCCTAACCTTCCACCCCTTTACGGTGCCCTTGGGTATGGGACAGTTTATCAGATATAAAAAAAAAAACTATAATAAAATGTATAAAAATATATATATCCAGACAATTAAGGCACAATTTTGCCGAGGAAAGAGGATTAGCATATCAGTTGCTTTACATGTGAGAGAGATCTCCGTTGTCAGCATACAAATGAACAGATTTACTTATTCCAGCCTGATATATTTTTACAACAATGTAAAGAATGTGACTGCAACAATCTTAGTTTGCAGGTATTACTGTATACAAAATCCTTCCAGTGAATGACTTGATTTGTAGCTGTCAAGTGTTTTCTTAAAAAAACAGCAACAAATTTGAAAATATATACAAAATGCATTTACACAAGGTTGTACATATAAGCATGCACATCACTTGTAATTTGCTTTGACTTTCTAATTCAAAATACATTTACAGAGAAGATATGGTACTTGTTCCAAAGCCCATTCAACAATAACAGTGGCCAATTTTCATGACACAAATAGGTGGCGATGTGTGAGCACTACGAATATTCCAGAGATTGTGCTCACAGTTGAGGAATCAAAACCCTCCAAAGTTTACCCCCTCTGTTCAACAACACTGACATGTGGCTCCACTACTATACACAGCATATGTGATAATTGCTATGTCTCATCACGCCGTGCATGTTTTTGAACTGGATTCATCACATCTATTGTAGTTTTAATAGGTATAGAATCTGATCAGTTAGTCTGCATTCCTACAACACAGACTTCAAAATTAGCATTTTAAAGTCACAAGTTCAACAAAAAAAAATAAAAAATTCTGATTAGTTTCAGTTTCTGGGTATAATTTCCAAAATACAAAAACAGAAACAGTGATGGTCCTACAGTAAATTTCACTCAACCTTAAACAGATTTTTAAACAAGATGTACCGATGTATAGATTTTACAATACTGTAAAATGATATTCAAAAATCTATTTGAAAAAAAAAATGCATTTATCCTAACTTTTATAGATGTGAATGTCATATTTTACTCCCCACCTAAACATCAACTGACAAGATCACTGTTCATTCAACATTCTGCTGCCCTGGCACCTGTGGGAAAAGCAGTCTGGCATCCCTCCATCACTACCTCTCCCCTCCAGTCCCAGGTGTACAAATGTGTTGTCCACCAGTTGAACTATGCTCATGGCAAACAGTCATAAGTGAGGTGACAGATGGAAAAAAGCTGTTTATTTGGCTTGTGCTCATTTTTTGGACTGACAGGTAAAACCTGGCACAGCTTCCCTGCTGCTGACAGATGTGCCCATTAGTTCTAACACACTAGCATACTAACCAGTTTAGAGTGGCAACACCTCTGCGGTGACAGAGAGGTTGAGGGAGATCTCATTTGAGTCTGCATCTGAGAATGACAAACTCAGGGCTTTAGACTCTAACTGAAACCATGATTGTGTCCGTTTTTCAGTTTTGTTTTTGTCTTATTAAATCATTAAATAAATTGACATTCTTTTGGTATTATTTTTTGGTAGGGAACAGTGAATAATTTGAAATTTTAGATTGCGACCCAATTCAACTGTTCAAAATATGCTAGCACAATTTATGACTTTAAAAAAAGTAGTTCACTCAAAAATGAAAATGCTGTCATAATTTACACACCCTCATGTTGTTCTAAACCTACAGAGCCCATTAGAGGACAGGGAGGTAATTTATTTTTGAAGCAACATGTGTACTACAGTTTTAAGCTACTAGACAACAACATGGTAAATTTGTGGTACGCGATTGGGTTTTAAAACCATGGTTTCCACTTAATAATAATAATAATAGTAATAAAGACTTTACAAACATTTTCCATGTTTTTTTTTTTTTACTATAGTAACCATGTAACATTATGTATTTATTTATTTATTATTTTGGTGACAAATAATATAATAGTATATGTACCACAATTTAACTATGATATTGCTATAGTAAACCATAGTTTCATTTACCTGCATTATGAAATGATTTTACACCAGATATCACTGTTAGATTATGGTCACTGTGGTTTAACCCTGATAAACTTTGTGGTTATGGTTATACTACAAATAATCTAACATTGTTGAATTGTGGGTACTGTAGTAAATGCATGGTCAGTTTTATGGATTTATTACTGAATTAAACATTGTTCACTATCTGCCACTCATGTGTCGATGTAGTAACACTAGGGGTCACTCTTGGGAGCGCCAAACACCTCTGATCTTTGAGAAAAGGCCAATGGGAATTGGCAAGTGGAATTTGCATGCCACCCCGGACATACTGGTATATAAGGAGCTGGCTCGCAACCACTCATTCAGACTTTTTCTTCGGGGCTGAGTGGTGTTGAGCAGCGAATTCCATTGCCATTTCATTCACCTCACAACAAGAAGCAAATGCTTTTGGATATATGGCACATTTCAGCGGCTTTCTCCCCCTCTGTGCGATTGATGCAGAGTACGCCCTTGGGTGCTTCAACAGCTGAAAGAGTATATATTCTTGCAGAAAAGAGTATATTTCCTTCTAATAGAGTGTGCACTGACGGAGAGCATCTTTTTAAAGATGCCGTTCCGTCTGTGTAGTTCCTGGATGCAGTCACTATCTCTCCGCCTCTGACGGCCACGAGTGCTGTCTCACGTGTCTGGGCCGTAGTCAAGTTGAGGCATCTTTCGCGGATGATTCATGTTCTCACTGTGAGAACATGACCGTGGCAACGTTGCAGCTTTTCTTCTTCCAGGGTAAAGCCACTCCAGCAGCTCCCCGCCCCGGGCCTTCTACCTATGGGTACAAGGCCAGGTCAGTTAGTGCTGGGGGAGATTTGGGGACCCCAATGGGAGTGCTTCCGCCAGTTAATCCACCATGGACCTCCCATTCCACAGCTCATTTGCCCCGGTCGAGTTCTGGGATGGGAGGAGTTCAGGGCGAGTTTACTGCTCAGACCAGACTTCTGGATTTGTCTGCTATCACCCTCGACAGTGAGGGGGTATACAGAGATTCCTCAGGTGGATAAGGCGGTTGCGGAGCACTTGTGATCGCAAAATGCCACCATCTGGCGGAATTGCCTGAGATTCCCGTCCAGGGCCTGTAAGTCTATGTCGTCTCTGGTGGCCAAAGCTTACAGTGTCACTGGACAGGCCACCTCCGCACTACATGCCATGGCCCTCCTTCAAGTACACCAGGCCAAGGCATTGAAAGAGATGCACATGGGTAGTCCTGAACCCGAAGTGATGCAGGAGCAGCACTCGGCGACCGATCTCCCCCTCCAGGCGACAAAGGTCACGGTGCGGGCACTCAACCAGGTATGTCCACCTTTGTGGTCCAGGAGCACCACCTATGGCTTAATCTGGTCAAGATGAAGGATGCCGACAAGGTCCGCTTCCTCAGTGCTCCCATCTACCAGATCGGCGACACCATAGAGGACTTTGCCCAGCAGTTCTCAGCGGTGAAGAAGCAGATAAAGGCCATTCAACACATCATACCCCGGTGCGGTTCAAGGTCCCGCATCCCATCTGCTCATCACCGAGGACGTTCCCCTGTGGCTGCAACTCAGGAAGCTCCGCCGCAACCCAAGCCAACAGCTCGGCCCACGGCGTATACCCCCGTGCAGGAAGCTGACGCCCCCCGAAAATACATTTCTTCTCGTCCCCCAAAGGGCTCTATATAAACTTTGTATGTTATTGTTTGACCAAAATGCAAGTCATAATTCCTTAACATTTGTTCCCTTTCTGGCAGCTCTTAAATGTCTTTTTCCATTCCAAATGTATGAAGTGGATCATCATGTTCAGTTACAAAAAATGTGAGTACCAATTCTGTTTGGCTTCAATGTTGGCAAAGCTGGAATGGAGCATCAGCACAACCTTTTTTGAATCTGACCATGAAGGCAATTGACATTTTAGAGCTTCAAAGAGGGGAATATTTCCAGTGAATAAATTTCAGTCTGTTCCTAACAGAAAGCTATCATATTCCCTAATAATTATAGCAAAATATAGCTATATGCAGGGATGTACACAGGGGAGTGGCTTAGTGTCCCAGGCCACTGCCCCTTTGCCCTCCTGCTGGGATGAAAATGAGAAAGAAATTATATTTGCAAATATTCACTTTGCAGACCCTTTTTATCCACAGCATCAAAGCGATTAAGACATGATGAATAGCAATAGTAATCTGCACCATTTGTTTATTGTTAGTATATGTAAACATGCGCTAGGGGGCCTCAGCACACTTTCAAGGTGGCCTCAAGATGACTTAAAATTTATTTAAAATAAGAAATATTAAAATAATCCAACTTAATTAAAATGTTAAAAATACTTTAAGATATATGCTTACAAATTATAAACTGACACTTTCTGAAACTTCTAGAGTAAAAAATTATCCATGATTAATTATTTGAATCAGACATATCTAGTTTCGGCTGATGGGGTCTTCAAATATTTTCTAGGACAGTGGGAGCCTTGGAGTCAAAAAGGCTGAGAACCACTGAACTAGATGGCCGTCTTCGTCTGTTCCATTGCATCTCTTGTTTTGCAAGGCAGAGGATCAGGAGCAACAGGGGGCGGGGCGCTTTAGCGGGTCCAAATGCGTAAAAAATTTGCCTCGCTGCAGCAGGTCAAAGATCGCAGAGATAATGTAAGTTCCTAAAGAAAGTACACTTTTCTTTCCTTTTGTTGTTTAAACTTAAGAACTTGCTCAAGCAAGCCCAGTTTTAAGTGCAGCATGACTGTTTTGTGAAAATAACATCTACATTTATAATTCTTCATATGAATCTACCAAGGAGGTGTATAATACCTGGAAAAATATATCAAATAATATATGTGATTTAAATGTTGCTTACAATAAATTTCGTTTTGTCAGGGTACACGGTTATGCTGCGTTCCATTCAAGTTTGATGAGGGATATTCCTACTTGATATCTCCGACCATAAATGCATTCCATTCCCCGATATTCAGAACTGTAACACTCCCGTTAGCTTAGCAGGGGTTTAACTCTCATTAGAGATGTCTCCTAGCAACCCAACTGATAAACAATTCTGCAGCACTAGCATTTGTGCTTCAGGCTTCCGATTATCAAAAAAGATTACAATGTTTTATACACCTGTTTCTGCAAGCGTTTGTTAAATAAGCTTTAATATCATGTAATGTGGAAACAAACTCATTTATCGATATTACTTAATAAAGTGAATGTTTATCACTTACTTTGTATATCTCCTTGAGTGTCAACATGTTTGTGTAACATCATGCACCTGCAAATCGGAGTTGAGAATTTCTGCACGAGCCTACAAGTTGTAATTCTGACTTTGCGACGCATTCCATTGCACTTTTCCGAGCAGGAAGTTGTAAAATCCGACTTTCCGAGTTGAATGGTACGCAGCACTACTTTTCAAAAGTTGATCCGACACTGAATGCTCCAGCAGCCTAATTTACACTTAGAAAACTCCTGATGTTGCTATAACAATGCAAAAAACATTTACCAATTTACTTGACATGAAAATCAGTCCTCCTTTCCTGTTTAATAAATTAAGCAATCACAAAGTCGCATGACTTTGAAGATTGTTTTTAAACGGGGGGTGGAGCTCAGACTCACACACTGCTTCTGCTAACTAGGTCTATTTCAGGCATGCTATTTGTGAAACAGTTGTCACATGTTGCTTGTAAGAATCAAGGAATAAATTCTGACTTGATAAACTTTTTGTTTTTATCTATTTGTTTGCAGATTAATTAAGAGTGGAAAGCAATTTAAAATGCATAGGCAATAAGGTGATTGAGAATTTTTTTTTATTTGGAATTAGCTGGCCCTGAGAATTCGCCACTGTAATATATATATATATGACAAAGAATAGTAAAGTGAGCCCTTAAACTGTTGCTGAACTAAATATATGAACCAAGCTGTTTTCTACAATTTAAGGTGTTTTAAATTATACATAAATATACAAAGCCTATGTTAGTCCTATAGACCTTATTCACAGCAGCGCCATCTTTGATTTTTAAATGGAATGACAATGAGGCTGTGAGAGAGAGACTAACCATCTCTTCAAATGGGCTGTACTGCAGTTTAAAGTTTTTTTGGATGGTTCTGCAAACAAAACATTGATAAAATATATGTCTAAAAACATTCAGTACATAAATTACTCCAGACAACATGAGTTGTGGAAAATCAGATGTGCTCTAGGAGCTTTATACAGCTTTATACCATTCATGCCATTGAAGAGACTGTAAGTCTATAATTCACATACTTGTTTTGATTCCCATTAAAAATAGAGCTAGCATGAATAAGGTCACAATTTATAAAAGTGATTATAACACTTATGTAACCTTGGAATTTAACTGCATAGTATTACATAAAACCAAATCTGCATATGAGTAATCATATTATGCTGTGCATATTGTATATGTTCAAATTGTGTGTTTCACACTGTGTATAGTGCCACACTTTCACAAAAAAGAAAGAGAAAAAGCGAAGGGAGGCTGCTAAAGGGAGTGTGTCTTTGCAAAGCCGGATTTAAAACACCAGCAAGCAAGCAGGTGAATCATGTGATGAAAATATATATCAAAAGATCCTGTCCAGTGCACACTGTTTCCAGGAATTAATTTTTCCTCAAAATAATTTGCAATGGGAGGAAGTCATGTATAACTCTGTGTTTGCAAGCAAAGCCTATTAGATTACAGATACAATTTATTTTAAATACGTAGTTATTTACATTTTACATGAGTTGTGTATTTAGCATTAATATATAGACAATACTAATACAATCACAAAGCACCAGGTCAGAGAGTGAAAGTGAATGAGAGAAAGAGAGTGAGTGAAAGTGTTCTGAGCAGCAGGAGTCGGGTATACTGGTGAGAGGATTTTAGTGACTTACTGTAAAGGGATATAATACTAAGAGTTTGATAAGGAGCAAGATAGAAATGGGAATCTTAGAATGTTCAGATCTAGATGAGTTTTAACAGCAACAACAACAGTAGTAGTATTAGTGAAGCCTAATTATTAACATTATGACTTTGAAAAGTTTGTTAATTATTCTCTGTAACTTTATTGCACGGCCCTGGCTATATGCATATCGATTATGCAATACATGTACCCAAATATTGCAAAAAAAATAAATACAATTAAAGCACAACAATAAAAGCTCCCTTAACATGAGCAAATTTATAAACACATGGCTCAAAAAAAAATAAGCACAACTAATATTTTTATTGCCAGCCATACTGTTTTGAGATGCTGATATTATTTATATTTATATTTATAAAACAGATCACTGTGAAAATGATATGTCATAGACTAAGCACTAAATAATAACTCAGGTCACAAACCAGACAATGGAAAGTGATTCACAAAGATGGTTCACATCAGTGACACAGTGCACCATTGGCTGGTAAAAGCATTAAGCTGAATTGATTATGGTTCAGAGCACAAAGCACTTGCTTCCTCCCAATGGATCTTTAAGGATTTTTTTGTACACAAAATGACCAGTCGCTTTAAAGACCATTGGCTAAATCATGAAGACTAAGAAGACTGAGCATCCAGGCTAGTGCAGAGGACACAACACACACAGTAAATGTGCTCCACTTTTATACCACCACGCTGTCTAAGGCATGTAACATTTCAGGAGAAAACTATTTTATTTAATTAAATATAAACAATCTCTCAAAATTCCATTGAATTTTGGTTGAGAACTGAGATTTTATGCAATCAAAATAGATTTTACTTATACTTTCACTTGAGTTTATAAAAATAATTACAGATGTTTATTAAAAAATTTAAATGAACTACTTAATCATAGAACACATACAGGATAACTTCACTCCCATTGAGTATAGTCTGCTGTAAGTTACGATATAGTCATTATCTACTGTATGTTATATGTATGTTTCAGAAAGTAATAAGGAAAAATGTGACAAAAACCCACTCCTGTTTATTATATTTATGTGTCAGTAGGAATTTCATACACCTATACTCATTGCAGTTTGGCCTCTGAGTAAAATAAATGTGTTCATTGCATTTACATTTACGCATTTGGCAGACGCTTTTATCCAAAGCGACTTACAGTGCACTTATTACAGGGACAATCCCCCCGGAGCAACCTGGAGTTAAGTGTCTTGCTCAAGGACACAATGGTGGTGGCTGTGGGGTCGAACCAGCGACTTTCCGATTGCCAGTTTACCAGTTATGTGCTTTAGACCACTACACCACCATCACTCCAATATTCATCATCACATTCTATTAACTGAGATATGTGTCAACCTGTGTTGGTTTTAAATGTGCTATACAAATAAAAATGAATTGATTGATTGAATTGAAACCTTTCCAATTATATATAACATGACTATGTTATATTTGTATGGTTTTATTTATTTTTATTTATTTATTTATTTATTTATTTTATTTGATCAGGGACAATGCACAAAAAAACATTAGTCTAAAAAAGAAGAGATGTCATGTGCCAGGTTATAGCAAAAAATGCTAATTTCCACCTGCTGTCCCTGGACAGGTTGATGTTATACTTACAAAAGTTATAACAAAATAATATACAGAATAATACATGAAAATCACTCACATCATAAAAAAAAACACTCTCTACTTCAGGAAACTATCACTCGCTCATTTACAGTTTACATCATTCATATCACAGTCATTCAGTGCGTACAGATTTGCTTTGATAATAACCACTGTTTGGTCAGGCGTGTAAAAGTACTAAAGTTTGTACATGAAATAATATCGTTTGGAAAAGTGTTCCAAAAGCTCGCTGCTTTATAAGAGAACGATTGTTGACCGTATGTGGTTCTACGTCTCGGAACACTGCACTCTCTTCTGATTGTTGACCGTGTGGCTCTTGAAATTCTCTCCGAATTTAGTGTGACAAATTTTCTCAAAGGGGGAGCAGCGATGTTATGGATAATTTTAAATAAAGCAGAAATTTGATTATATTTAATGAGGTTTTCAAAACTCAAAATGTTATATTTACTTTGTAATTTACAATGATGGTACTGGCGAGGCTTTTTATCATGAATTTTCATAGCCCTTTTATATAATGATTCAAGTAATTTTAACAATGTTTTACACGCCTGAGACCAACTAGACATGCAAAACAGTAGACGTGGAACAATCATAGTGTTGAGATATATATTTGAGGCTTCCATAGTTAATGAGTTTCTAATATGTTTATAGTTCATCAAATTAAATTTCAATTTATTGCCAATTTTTTTAATATGACTTTTAAAACCGAGATTCGAATCAATTACTAGACCTAAATATTTTGTTTCATTTACATTTTTTATTTTTTGTCCATTTACTTGAATTTCTTGAGTTTGTTGTAGTTTACGTTTATTTGAGAAAAACATTGAGACCGTTTTATCAACGTTTAAGGTCAAACAAGACGTCTGCAACCATTCTGCAACTTTCTGCAACTTTTTGCATCTCTTTTGATAATTTGTCAGTAACCTCCAGCTCGTTTTCCCCAAAAGTGAAGATCACCGTATCATCAGCGTACATGATTACGTCAACGTCCGAACACACTCTAGGGAGGTCATTTATATAGATGCTAAAAAGCAAGGGTCCCAAAATAGACCCTTGCGGCACTCCCATCGAGGTAGCTCTAAACGCCGATTTGATGTTATTAATTTGTACACACTGGTGTCGGTCGCTCAAATAAGATCTTATCCAATTTTGAGTGTGCTCAGAGAGACTATATTGATTTAGTTTACTGTAGAGTATCTGATGATTGACAGTATCAAAAGCTTTACGCAGATCAAGGAAGACTGCTCCCACCACCCTTCCCTGATCCACATATGCCCTGATTATTTCCAAAAAGTAGCAACAGGCATAGTCTGTTGAATATTTCCGTCTAAAACCAAATTGCATTGGATTTAAAAGAGATTGTGAGTCAAAATGGGTGGTAAGTTGCTCCGCCACCGTCTTTTCGAGCACTTTTGACGCAGCTGGAAGGATGCTTATTGGACGATAATTATTCATGTCTTGTTTGTTTCCAGACTTAAATATAGGGGTGACAATCGCAGGTTTTAGGGCTGCTGGAAAAATACCCTCACTAATTAATTGATTGATCATTGTTGTCAACGGATCAGAAAAAGTGTCCTTGTATTGTTTCAAAAAAGAAGTATCAAGTCCATAAATATCCTTTGCTTTGCTGCTATTTAGCACAGTAATTATGTTTTCAACTTTAGTTTTAGTTATTAAGCTAAGATTAAAATCAGATTTGTCACTGATTATGAGTGACGAATTCTCTGTTTTAGTGTGTTTAATGCATGAGTTCAAAGATGCAGGAATTCCATTTGCAAAAAAATCATCTGGCCCTCATCAAATGTCACTTTCTTTAAAAATTCCTATGAGACCTGTAGTTATGGCGAATTGCCTTTCTTGAGCTAAGTATGACTGAGTGAGGTAATTTCAACCGAGTTGCAAAGAGAAAGGGTTGCATCCTCATCAGGTTGCATCCATCCCTGAGCAATAGATGCAAATACTGTATGTTGATTACCCAATCAGACACAGACCATTGAGGCTGTGTAGCTATGCAGACCAAGACCAAGAAAAATATGCAGACAGTGATCAGTTCTGCTCTTTACAGTCCTTTCCATATCTGTGCAGTTTTGCATGGTCTGCATGCAGTGTAGACCTAAGGAGGAGTCATAACCAGAAAATGAGCAGCATTTGCATACCAAAAATCGCTTAAGGTGCTTGTTTTTTATGTAGATTTCTATAATTTCCTGTAATTGAAGACAAGAGTGCCATTTTCTTCTCATTTACATGATGATTTGATGGAAGGCAAATGTTATCATTTCAGAGGGCTGTGTAGCATCTGTTTGCTTGCGCACAATTTTCCAGTATGCCAAACTGCTTAGTGCAACACTGAGACCTCAACACAATAAATTAAATGTCAGTGGAAAGAAAAGTGAAAGAATTAATTTGCATGTAAGCTCTGGCAGATTCTATGCGTCTCTAATTACCTTGGAAATCAAGTCAATATGGAATTAGTATGCAAATAGCCACATAGGATGAGATGGCACTTATGCTGGCCTGTTCAAAAGCTGGTTGTGGTGTGAAAGTAATTTACAGTGAAATGCATATGCACGAGAAAATCAAGGACAACTACACCAGCATAAACCATAGAGAGCAACAATTACAAGCACAGAAGTCACACAAGGACAAATGTGACGCAGGAATTGCTACAAGCTTTCTTAATTAAACACAACTAGACACAGAACAGTGAGACAAATAGATTTTTAAAGAGGAATGGGTTGTGGGGTCCAGGCCCTGACTGGCCATCGAGAGCAGCAGGGGAATCCTGGTGCCCTGACGACTGATTTGACCCGCTTATTTATTTACTTATAATTATTTTATTTTAAACCCAAGTGATTTCTGAATTTTGCATTCAATTGATAATAAATCACAAATCTTATAGTCTTGACTAATCTGGGCCACCCTTAAAATGGTCATACCCAGGCACGGATTCAAAACTCATCCTTGTGGGGAGATATAAAAAGGGATTTGGTGAGAAGTATTCTTATTATCAGAGGGGTTGTCGCTTTCCATAACCGAAGCTCAAAATATACCTCTTCCCTAAGGGATAGTGGTCTAGGTGGTAAGACTCGCTCACTGACCAATGATTTATTACACACTCACTTACCAAATGGCCAGATTGTTTCTCCATCAACGGGATAGGTGTTCTGTTATTCATTCAAACTTTACAGATGGATTCAGTGACTGGAAGCACCCAGAATGGATTTCTGAACATGAGAGAAGCTCTTGTCATATGTCTTGTTTGCTAGCCTTATTGCATAGATCTAAAAACTCTCAGGCGATGAACTCATCTCTGGTCAAACAAATTGCTGGAGAATAAAGGAAAGAGGTACTGAAGCATGTGGTGGCAGTGACAATGTTTTTAACCGAAAGAGGACTGGCGTTCAGGAGGAGGACGAGCTCTTAGGTTCGCCTCACAATGGAAACTATATAGGAATTGTAGAGCTAATATCTCAAGTTTTGTCCAAAACAAAAAGGGAAGTGTATCTTATTTGTCATCAAGTATATTTGAGGAATTTATTGATGTATTGGTAATCGCAAATTAATTAAAGGATGCCAAAAGAAACACAGTCATTGTTGATTCAACACCAGATTTGTCCCATATAGATTAGTTAACATTCATCTTCAGATTCGTCAATGAGAAAGGGAATGTAATAGAACGATTCATAGCCTTCGTGCCCATTTCATGTCACACAGGTGAGTTTGTGTGATTACATCATTAAAATGGTAAACGACCTTGGCTTGGACATAATAAACTGTTGAAGCCAATATTATACGATAATGCGAGTAATATGTCGGGCAGGACACAATGGACAGCAGGCTCAGTTAAAACAGAGAAATCCATTGATCCATTACATAGCTTGTGCTGCTCAATCACTGAATTTAGTAGGTGTAAACAGTACAGACAGTAGTCTGCTACAGTCATTGTATTCATTTTGTTCTGCATCTTCTCGATGATGGGGAAAAGTATTCGAAAAGACAAACTTAACACTTTAGCATTTGTCTAATATTCGGTGGAGCTGTAGGGCTGATTTGGCCAAAGCTCTTTGGCAAAATTACTGTAATATAAGAGAGCCCTTAAACAGTATAGCTGCAGATGAGACCAAAAAAAGGGAAACACGCAACGAAGCATCGGGACTGCGTGCAAAGATGGACAAACTAGAAACTGCATTTATGTCACAGTTCTGGAATACTATACTCCAACGATTCCACGCGACCAGTTTATGTCTACAAAAAAAGTGATATGGACCTTCAGACAGCGGTGCGACTGCTCAAAAATCATTGCATGAGTTTGTATTAGCTCAGCGAGAACTATTTGAACACTTTGAGACGAGTGCTTTAAGTGTGCCAGGTGTATGTCAGTCATATAAGCTTGAAGTACAATGAATCAAGAAAAGAAAAACTTTTTCTTATGAGACCACAGATGGTGATGCATGCCTTAGTGGAAGCCATAAATTTCAAGTGGACACATTTAATGTTACATTGACAATCTTGTCAACTGCCTTGATTACAGACTGGATGCCTATAAACACACGAATAGTCTCTTTGGTGTTCTATTCGTGCCAAACTCAGCATCTGACAGTAACATTATTACAGGAGCCCATAACCTTTCTGCTGCTTACCCTGATGACTTGATCAGCTGTCTTGCTGATGAGCTGATACAGTTCAGATCTTTCATTTCATTGGAGCCAGATAGATCACCATCAAAGATGCTGAAAACAATTCTAGATTATGGACTTCCATACATTTTCCCCAATATGTATGTTGCCCTAAAGCTTTCCTTGCCCTGCTAGTCAGCAACTGTGAAGGAAAACATTCATTTTTCTTTAAGCTAAATGCCTTTGGTGATTGATATTGCTCCTTGTTTTTATAATGCATCAACTGCTAAATGCATGTCCGCTAAATGCAGAGATGTAAATGTAAATTATTAATGGAATATTCTCCTGTGATAGGATTTGAAGAGGTCAGAAGCTTTATTAGATGTTGATTGATACTGGTGAGACATAAATAAACCAATTTGTGGTGTGAAATACAGAATATTGTGTGCATTTTCCCCAACATATTTGCCATTGTAAATCCTGTATGATGGGGTATACAGGTGAAACACTGTTGTCAAAAAATGGTCATACCATTGACAATGCGTGAGCGTTTCAAGTAAATGTGTGGAAAACACCACTCATTCAAGGACGCACATTTATTGAGTGCGTGGACATAGCGCAGCCAATGTAAGTGTCTAAAAGCTTGTGCACAGTTGAGTTGAATAATAAAGTTTACCCTCTTTAACTTAATAAAATTAAAGGTACAGTATGTAAGATTCAGAAACTCTTGTTATTAATGACAGCACGAGAGACTAAAATATTTTACCTGTCAATCAGATACGCGTGGCAGTTTACTATTGCAACAATAGGCTGCGGGTGCGTTTTCTCGAAGAATCATCATTGAAGGTAGAAGAAAAAGAAAAAAAACTGTAATGTTTATTTGAAATGAAAATCAGATAAATAACCTCACGTCATACAGAATAAAGTAATGAATAATGAATAAATAAATCAATGAATGTTTCTTTTTCTAATGGTAGTGTTGTAAACAAATGCATTATGTTTGATCCATTAATATTTTTTAATTCTTCTTTTTGTACTGAGATTTCAATCAACACTGAAGACAATATGAATTAGAGAAGAGAACAAAGAGGAAAGGTATTTGCTATTCACTGAACAAAATTAGTGTAGGAGAAGTCATTAAGAAAGTGCATGAAAATATTTACATCTAGGGTAATCTATCCATGGAGGCATTGTTTGATTGCATTTTATTAAATGCATTGGTAACATGTTAAAATAAGGTAGAGTATCCATTAACATTACATAATGAAATAACATCATGAAAAATGAACAATATTTTTACAGCATTTGTAATCTTTGTTTATGTAAATCTCTACACATACTATGGGTGGGTATTGGCAAGGAATTCATGATACGATACGTATCACGATACATGGATCACGATATGATACATATTGCGATATTGCACAGTTCACTGAAAATTTTAAAACAGAGCTGAAATACAAGTTACGGTGTATGATCTGGGTAGTCTTAATACATCACAATGATAAATTAACATTAAAAAAGATGAATGAATGCATTAAAAATGTCTTTGTTACATTATGTCTTTAAACCTAATTTGGAATGTTACATTCATGTGTTTACATACACCCTTAGTGTAATTAACACACCCAAAGTGTATTGTTAAATCATTATCCCCAATATCAGCTGTGGTTTTAAAATTTGTTGTGGGTTTATTGGGTGGCCTGGATTAGTGTGAGACTCCCTGCCTGAAATTATGTCAGAGTCCAGCCCTGCTGGGGGCATTTGATATTCAAACTTGTGAAAAAGCTGTCATTGACCTTAGACAATGAAGTTTAGTGCTGTTCAGTCTAGCCTGTACATATTGTATGTTTCCATTTTTGGGAGGGAATTAAACATTCTAGAGCCATTACTCTACACAAGAAGTGCTGTTCATTTCACTTTTGTCTTAGTCTTTGATTTGGATATAATGACTATGAAATCTCTACTTGATAAGAAAGAATAGCGTAGCTGCCTCAACCAGCAAAAGAGTAAATTGACTTTTTTTGGTGTTTGGGGAATTGTTAAACCTGTAATTATTGGTGTGGGTTTCCTCTGTTTTCCAGGTTTAGAAAAATCCCAATATCTCATTAACACCTACAATATGCTAGACTAGTTCAATCTGTGATTACATCCTTTCATAATTTACCTGACTGCTTTGCATCTGTTATAAGCCTAATGACACCACAATAAAGAGAATGGTAAAAGAAATATACATACAAAATCATCTTAATTGATTAATTTATTCATTTAGATAATTCCTTAATAGAGGATTTCTTTTCCTGTGTAACAAGGGTGAAATGGGAAAGGAGTAGGTGGGAACAAGCTGAAGAATCAAAGCAATATTTTAATAGGGACTTAAACAAAAAGACACAAAAACATAAACGCACACATGGCAGCTGCATGTGGCTCTATCTCTCCCGAACTGCAGCATTCTGCTGCACTTATCCCTCTTCTTGGCTGATTAGCCAGATTGGGGGCCAGGTGTGCTTAATCATGAACCCGGCCTGGCCCTGCCCTCCTCCTCGTCACACTCCTCCCTCCTTTGCCTCAGGCAGGGGAAACGGCATACCCTTCTGGCCCCACCTGCCAGCAGGCTTTTCCCCACCTCTATAGGGCTGGGGAGGGGGATGAGGGGAGGGAAAAACTAAATAAATCTAAAAAAGTGGAGAGGGAAAGGGCAAGGCAGAGCAACAGTGAGAGAGAGAGAGAGAGAGAGAGAGAGAGAGAGAGAGAGAGAGGGAGAGAGAGAAAAAATAATTGCTCGCCAGTTCCCAGACATGCCGTCCATGATCACTCCTCCACCCTCTGGCTGACGACAGCCGCTCCTCCCAGTGTGGACCGGAGCCAGTCCTCTGACCCCTGGCAGATGGAACTTGAATAATCAGAAATAAAATTGGAATTATGAAATCATCTGTCATAGCACCTCAGAAAACAGTGTCTCATAATTTTCCTCACGTGCGACTTCAATCCTTCACTGTTATAGGTCATGAAGTGCTAACAAATCTTATTGAAACATCAAAAGCTACAACATGTTTGTTAGAATCAATACCAACTAAGATCTTGAAAGAGATATTTCCTGAAATTTCAGAACATTTTCTTAATATTATGAACTCCTCGCTATCCTTAGGACATGTCCCAAGAAACTTTAAAATGGCAAATATGAAACCGCTTTTTTAAGAAACCTCAACTTGATCCTGGAGAACTAGCTAATTATACAAATTAGACCAATTTCAAATCTCTCTTTTATGTCAAAAATACTAGAAAAGGTAGTAACCTCCCAAATATGTTCATTTCTACAGAGAAATAGTTTATATGAACAAATTCAGTCAGGATTTAGGCCTCATCACAGTACGGAGACTGCACTTATCAGTTACAAATGACTTGCTCTTATCATCTGATCATGGCTGCATTTCTCTGCTAGTGCTTTTAGATCTTAGTGCTGCATTCGACACGATAGATCACGACATTCTCTTGAATAGGCTGGAGAATAATGTTGTCATTTGTGGAGTTGCATTAGCATGGTTTAGGTCCTATGTAGCAGAACGCTACCACTTTGTCTATGTAAATTAAGAATTGTCAAATCAAACAAAAGTTAAGTATGGAGTGCCACAGGGATCAGTTTTAGGGCCTCTACTTTTCTACTTGTATATTCTTCCCCTGGGAGATATTATCAGGAATCGTGGAATAAATTTCCACTGTTATGCCGACGATACACAACTTTATATTTCTTCAAAACCTGATGAGATTTCAAAATTCTCCAAATTAGTAGAGTGTATCAATGAAATAAAAGATTGGATGGCCCGAAATTTCCTTCAACTCAAATTCCGACAAAACAGAGGTACTAATTATTGGAACAATAACCTAAGATTAAAATAAAAATAAGCCACTAAAATATAATTTGACTCTAGATGGATGTACTGTTACATCATCCTCAAAAGTGAAGAATTTAGGTGTTATATTTGATACCAATCTGTCATTTGAAAATGAAATTACCAATGTTTGTAGAACAGCATTCTTCTACCTAAGAAATATTGCTAAATTACGACACACGCTCTCTGTTGCTGATGCCGAAAAACTATTTCATGCATTCATGATTTCAAGACTAGATTATTGTAATGCATGTATGTCCAGCAAGATCAATAAATACATTTCAGTGTTCAAAATGCAGCAGCCAGAGTACTGATGAGAACTAAGAAATATGATATATTAGCCCCATTTTATCATTGGCTTCATGTTAAATTTCGTATTAATTTAAAGATTCTGTTAACTATGTTCAAAGATTTTAATGATCCAGCTCCGCAGTACTTAAGTGACCTTCTACCACACTATATTCCATCACATTCATTACGATCGCAAAATTCTGCCCTGTTAATAATTCCTAGAATATAAAAATCCACAAAAGGAAATAGATCCTTTTCATATTTGGCTCCTAAACTATGGAATAGTCTCCCTAACAATGTTCGAGATGCAGACACACTCCCTGAGTTTAAGTCTAGACCAAAGACTTATCTATTTAGCTAGGCATACACCTAATTTATAGCATGCCCCAGAGATTGGATAACTAGGAGTTAGATTTAAGAAATGTTTTTAAGAGGAAAATTCTTCGTTAAAACAATTTTCCTCTTAATTTCAAAATTAAGAAAAAAAGAAAGATTTTTTTTTTTATTATTATTATTATATATTCAATTCTTATTATTTTTATTAAGATTGATCTTTGATAGATCTTATATATTATATAATCTATTGATTATATAATATATATTCTTAAAAAGCATTGTAAATAACTTCACAGTTGTCTTAAATCACAAAGATATAATGTTTAATGAATTTTCTGTATTGTTTCAAATGTGTTGCATCTTTTTGATTTGAAAGTTGCAATTGGCTGTTTATGTAGAAATGTGATTTTAGACCAATACTCATTTTTGACTGTTTTGTGTTTTTCAGCTTTCAAACAATGTAAATGTTATCACAAAATTAAACCAATAAATGTTGTTTTGAAGCGTTTTGATGTGGTGACCAATCATGCAAGTCCCAGCAACTGTGCAAGATGCTGGGGAGAGAGAAAAAAAAAAGAAAAACAATGAGACAACGCAATGGTAAAAGGAGTCCGTCTAGTGCATTTTTTAAAATAGAAGAGACAGGCACAATACCACATTCGGTGTGAATAAAATTTGTCCAAAAGGCAGCAGCATTATTGTGCACTCATACTGTAGAACAGCCTTTGCATCTGATGTGTGCCTACGATGCCTTCATAAGCTGGAACTCAGAACCTTTGTGCATAGGCAAAGACGTTTATTCAAATTCTGTTCTTGACCATAACTGAGATTGCCA